>NC_071344.1:18701666-19002083 GCF_027744825.2 Synchiropus splendidus
AACACACACTCGGCTAAGTGACCTGAGAACACCTGGGGTGACGTGACGCACTCAGCTCCCTGACAAACGACCAGAACCTCCGCTCACAGAACTCACACCGGCGGGGTTCAAATAAACGTTCCTGCTGAACCATATTGCTCTCGCCCCCCTCCTCCCCTCCACAACCCCTCCTCATCCTTTATTCACAGCCGCGTAATTGGTAGTCAATTTGAGCTCCCCCTTTGACTATTGTGGCCACATTTTGCTCTGACAGAGTGCGGAAGATTAATGGCTACGAGCAGCCGAGGGAGGCTCGCCTCAGCAAGCATGAGCGCCCTAAATTCATTACACCAATTTCCCCCCGTCCTGGAGAAGAAGAGGGGTGGGGAGGGGGTTCAAAGAAAAACAGTCAGATGGTGAGAGAAAAGACAGAAAACAAAGAATTAAAGTGCGTGTTAGCGGTCTGGCGCTCGAGTCGTGTTGTTTCTGTGTCGACTGTTGAAGTGAGAGCCCACACACACACACACGCACACACTTGTATCTCTCATGGCCATAACCCTTTCCCCAGCCTCTAACCTTCCAAAACACATGGCTCACCTGAACCAGGACTCTGCACCAAACTGAGCCCAGTTATAATGACCCAGTTATTTTGAAGTCTTTATCTTCAAATTCAGGCTTAACCTTGTGGGGTCCGACAAAAGGTCCCTTCATGGACATAAAAGATTCACACAGTCTCTGGGTTTTGGGGAGAAAACCTACGGATGAGCTTCAAAGTGTGATGCTGCTCCAGATCCAGACACAAACGCTCATCTTCCAGTGACGGACCTGAGACCACAAAACATCCCCACCCATCAAGAATCTCCAGCAGTTATGACAGAAGCAGTCCTCGTCCACAGACAACCAGGAAGGGAGTCCTTCACTTGTGAAGCTTGTTAATAAACACCAACAGAGGAACAACACAGGTGCTTCACCATCTAAATGTGTATTTTTTAAAAAGTTAATTCATCAATATTTTTAAAAGTATTTGACAGGTCTCTGTGAAGGTCTTTGGTTCCTAACGCTCATCTGTTTGATCTCGTCCCACACCACTTGACGTAGCACAAAGACGCAGAGTCTCAGTTAAGTCTCAAAGAAGCAGAGGCAAACTGAGGGAACAGGGAACTGATCCGAGCAGAAGATCATGTGACTGGACAAGGATCAGGCTCCACCACCCAGTGATCAGTCAGCTCTAACCTCTGCACGGTTCAGTCCCGGAATCTGGACTGGGTCACCAGCTCGGCTCTCAGTCCTCAGCGACAGGTCTGTGGGATCTTCACGGGGGTGCTGCCTGAAACATTTGGCAGCACCCCCGGCTGGCTGGGATGATCGGGAAACACCTTGACCTGTCCCTCTTTACCATCCCATAATTGAGATGATTTATTTCTGCTGTCGTGGCTGCAGGGAAGCCCCACCCCATCCTTTCACCCTCCCCTCCCGGCTTCAGTCTTCGTGCTTGTAAATGCTCTTCACGCCCACAGCCCTGATGTCCCAGCAGCCCATGTGTGGGGGGCGCTGCAGGGCCCCCAGCGCTGGCTCGGCGCCCCAAGGCCAGAGGGGTATCTGGGCCAGAGCCGGGCCCATTGTGTTCAGGTGACAAGGTAAGAGCAGCTTCACACTGTGGCGCAGTCACAAGACTCTCCGCTTTTCTGCTGAGAACACTGTCAAGTGATGATGCTCCAGGAGAGGATCTGGTCCAGGTCCAGGAACAAAACCTTCATGAAACCAGTCACAGGGAGTCACTTCTCTCCACTCTCTAAGTCCAAGAGACTCATGCAGAAGAGTGAGACTCATCCTCCTCATCAGCTGGGGAGCCATTTCACTCGTGTCCTGACCAGGGTCACCGAGTCAGGACACGAGTCTCCTCAGGTAACTCCTCCAGAAGTCCCTTTAGACGCTGGGTCTTGAGGGGGCACCTCCAGGCCAGTCAGTAAATCAGCAGAGGCCAGATAGATTCATCGAGGCGAGGGCCACGTGAGGGACCTCTGCTGCAGTAACTCAGAGTTGTGCTGAGCTGAGTCCGGCCAGATGGACTTTTGCAAGGTTCCACTTAGCAGTGAGGTTCCACCTCGTCCAAGTGTTTCGCATTAGACGGGCCCGAGCGGCTTTACGGCCGTGAACGCTGCGAGAACTCGGCTGGGCGCAGTGATGGGTAACAGCGAGTGTTCATAAAGATGTCACAGCCAAACATCAGGAGACACAAAGTCTCAATTTCAGCCGCCAGATGTGGAAGCAGCAGCTGGATCCCAACCTTCCCGGTCGCCTGAGTCCCGGTCTCACAGGCAGAACCCTCTTTTGAAGTGAGACCGGCCCGGACTCTTATGACCCCAGATTTATGACGGGTCCACTCATTCGGTCCGAGTGGGTCCTGCACCTGCTCCACACCTTTCAACAACAAAAATGGCTGCTTGCTGTCTCAGGAAGTCAACAAGTCGTCATCATCTGTGACCTCTCAAGACCTTCTTCCCCTGAATTTCATGACTAATATTCTTTTGTGTTGCTGTTGCTATTATTTCCAGTGGTTGTGTGACTCGAGCCAACACCTGTTGGGGAAGATCAAAGTTGCTTACTCTGTTTTCACTGTCTCCAGGGACGGAGAACGCCCGACCTGATGTGTGAGTTTGGATGAGACTCGAAGAAGTTTTGAGTGCGTGCAGGTGCTGATGTGAGCAGTGGAGCTGTGGGAGAGTTAGTCATCGACTTTTCTTCTACTTCTACTACTAAATGTTATGTTTTGTTTGTTCATCGTGCCTTTATTTTCCTACTTCTGGTTTTCTTGTGTGTGTTTCCTCCATCTTCCAGAGCGACGCGGCTGGCAGCTATCTTCTAATCAACACTCCATGGATGTCTGGACCTTGATGCCAGCTCCTGTCGCCAGATGGTTGCTTCGCATCCTCTCTGTAAACTCCTTTGAAACCTCCTTTCTCTCTTGCTTCAGAGTTATTCAAATTCTGTGCTTCTTTCAGCCGCCTCCTTAGTTTACTTTTGTTACTCCATTTTCTGTTTATCACTTCATGCCGTTTGTTCGCGTGTCAAAAGTCACCTTTTCTGTTTCTCCCCGTGTTATAGTTAGTGTGTGTGTGTAATTCCACCACCTTTCTGTTATTTGGGCCTTGTGAGTAAACTCTGAGTGCGTTGCCGTTGTCCCCCTTAGTCAGGCTTCATTTTATTCGCCTGTTTTCTGTTTCAGGTTTTTCCCTACCCTTGTTCATGTTCCTCACTCAGTGTTTTGGTGTTGACGTCCTCGGTTTCCTCGTTCCTATTTGTCTTTTTTGTTTATATTGTATTATAATAAATTAAATAAACTACTCTGGCTCTCTGGAGTCTTCTGTCAACCCGCACCTATTCAGCTACTGGGTCTGATCCCTAAGACATCAAAGCCGATCTCAGAATCTCATGCACCACTGAGCTAAAATACCAAACCTGACTCGACCTTCATTTCTCACCATTGTTGACGCCTATTTTTTAACTGACCTTTTTCTTCTACAACCAACAATTCTAAAGAAACAACCAACTCTTTTCATCACCAGATCTTCTGTTGTCGAACCCTCAGACCTTGGTTCAGATCTTGAGTCTTGCCAATCCTTGAGCAATCTTAGGCTGTCTCCCATTTGTCACCCTAACACTGGGTTTTGCGCCTCACATGTAAGTGTAGTGTGTCCCGATACTCGTAAGAGCGAGGGCACTCGCAGTTCACCACTTGAAATGATCACTTCAAACTGAGGGGGCTTTGGAGCTGACTTGAAACGACCTGGGAATATGAGGCGTGGATAGATTTCCATGATACCAAAGTACTTTATTTCAAAACAATGTTGGATAGGACAACAGGGACATTTTAGTCAGGAGGACTACTGTTCCGTTTGTTTACTTTCTCTAGTATCACACGTTAGCGACCCAAATGGTCTACGGTGTCCCACAACATGAACAATACAACATGTATGTACAACAGCGTGTTTTTATTTCTTTTGAACAAACAACAGTGGGCTAGCATCCAGGCTAACGCTAACATCCTCACACCTCTAACAGATCTATCACCACAACATAGCGGCGAAGTCGGCTTAGGCCCTTTTCCGCCCCTTTTCTTCTCCGTTGGTTCACCAAACCAAGGGAGATGATCAGCGCCGAGGTTGCAAAAACGTTGGAGCTGGCGTTTCCAAAACGTCTCCAACACTGGATATGCAGGAAACAAAACACAGCACAGCAGCCAATGACACGTCGTCTTTACACATGACGTCATGAAGTGTTGTCCCAATTCTTAGAGACGTCAATCACTTGGTCGTCAGAGGGCACTTCATAGTGGAGGGCACTCAGAGCCAAGTGCTAGTGTTAGGGGGAGAAATGGGACTCGGTCTTTGTCACCTGGGAAAAACCAGCGCGGGTCTGAGATCCAACTGAATCAATGAGAGCATTCGCTGAGTGGAAACATGTACAGCTACATTATACCGCAACAAATTCGGAGCAAGTTCGTACGAGAGGCCGCTGGTTTTGATCGGTGCTGCTGCCAGATCTGTCGGCGGGAGTTTGCGCTCGCTGGAAAGTAAACTTGGAATCAAAGGGAATATCTGGCTAAGAGATTTACAGCTGCTCAAACGTTTCCACTCGAGCAGAAGCAGTTTGAACT
This sequence comes from Synchiropus splendidus, assembly GCF_027744825.2. Classification (NCBI taxonomy): domain Eukaryota; kingdom Metazoa; phylum Chordata; class Actinopteri; order Syngnathiformes; family Callionymidae; genus Synchiropus; species Synchiropus splendidus. The sequence continues at coordinate 18,706,303 of NC_071344.1, forward strand.
CCAGGCCCGACAGCAAAGGTGGCAGGACGGCGAGGAGGAGGGAGCGGAGGGGGGCACCCCGTACGGCTTTACGACTCTTGTTATCAGGTCGAAATAAATCCATAAAAATTAGAGCAGGGGAACATATTTCACCGTCCAGCTGTTGGAGCAGCTTTACAGTCTCAGCGTCAGGCGCTTCCATTTGTCCAGATTTGTGCTCTGATGCTCTGCAGCTGTGGAGTTTTGATCTTTGATGAGTTTGAACCTGCTGCGAGAGGCCGGCGCAGGTCCCCCGCCGCTCCAGATCCTTCAGAAGTTATCGCTCCTGCCGGAATAAAAAAACTGTCTGCCTAAGATCCAGAATCATTCGGCAAACTCACGTGTTTGGAAGGGCTCTGCTTCGAGTCTCCTGCTGCTGACTCACCTCTTCGGATCCTCCTTTGACATTCAGCCAGCTGCTGTTCTCTGGTAAGAGAGGTGATCGAGTCACACACCAACACTGTACGACTCAGTTTGGACCCAAAGACTTAACTGTCACTGTAACTGGATTATTATAACTGGGTCTCAGTGTGGTTCAGAGTCCTGGTTAAGGTTAGCCATGTGTGTTGGATGGTTAGGTTTAGAGGGAGTGGCTGGGGAAAGGGTTATGGCAATGAGAGGTCCCCATAAGGATAGCGATACAAATGTGTGTGTGTATGCGTGCGTTTGTTTATCCTGCTTTATGGGGTCCAATTCTTGACTAAACACTGTCCTTGTGAGGACCATATGACCTTCTGGGGAGATTTGGCTTGACCCCACAAGGTTAAGCCTCAATTTGAGGATGAAGAATAACTGGGTCATTATACCTGGGTCTCAGTTTTGCTCAGAGTCTTGGTGAAGGTTAGCCATGTGTTTTCGATGGTTAGTGGCTGGGGAAAGGGTTATGGCAATGAGAGGTCCTCACAAGGATATACAAACGTGTGTATATGTGCGTGTGCTGAGAGCCCTCGGTGTCCATGGTCGACCAGCTAAACTCTAACAACACCTTTGAGCAGTGAAAGGCTGATGTCACACTAAACATTCAAGGGACAGGGAACACGGTGGATTCAGTCTGGTTTAGCGATGCTGTGGCAACATCCCAGAACTGTATGAACAAGGCGGGTTTTTGTTTTGGCTGGTGATGAAAGACAGAAAAGTGAGACTCCTTCATGGAACCAGACTCGATCTGGAGAGTTGTGTACTGTGTTGACATCAGCTGTCCAACATCATGGTCACTTGAAGTGTTGTTCCACCTCACAAGACTCGGGGTCGATGGACTTGGTCGTAAACATTTCCGTTTCCTTGTTACATCAACGAACGAAGCTTCTGTTGCTCGTGTGTGTAGCTCGTAAAGTTTCTGCTTGTAGCTGTGTAACAGCATCCAGGGGACACTGGAGTGTGGTTGTAGTAGGGGAGCGGGGCCGCCTCCCACGCACCCCTCCAGCCCAGCGGGAGGTTCCTGGATGGCACAGTCGCCCATCTGGCCGATCACTCAAGCGCTCGGAGCAGCTTTCAAAGAGACCCGACCAGCAACTTGACTCGGGCCTGTCTCCACAGGGGTCAGCGGCCGTCTGGGCAGGAGAGGCCAAACTGCTGCTGACCCAGGAGAGACAGACGGATCGCTTTTTCAGCCCCCCTCCCCTGCTAACAGGCTAAAGACCATGACCTTGAAGACAATCGTTGAGAACCGAAGACGACAAACTGGAATCTTGTTTATGAGAGACAGAAACATCCCGAACATCCATCGTCAATGGGAATGATCGGGGTTCCTCTGTCTAGACTCTCTGAGCGAGAGAAGCTCTGTCATCCAGGAGAGACTCAGAGTCCTGGGACGGAGGAAGAGCCTTGCACTGGCTGCAGAACCTGATGACTGGGCAGAGTCCATGCTGCGCCTGGGTACCTGCCACAGCGAGGTTAGCTGCAGGCTAATACAAGAAACAAATGTGCTCCTGCTTCATCTCTCTGTGAGCGTTCAGGGCATTTACAGGGGTCGCGGAGGTCACGAGGACGAACCCAGTCGAGAGCGCCGATAGATTCAATTTCTCAAGCTAGCATTTACGAGTTTTCATCCGCAGTGACGGAGTCGCACATCTGTCCGGAGCGTCAGCTGTCGGAGTCACTCAGCGGCGAGCGGCTCCACTTATCACCGATCGGGAAACAAACCCCACATCTGATGACATCATGCACGCACTTTTATTTGCGATAAATCAATGACATGCTCGTGCAATTAACACGTCAGAGCAAACTCTGGAGCGGGTCGTGCTTCCTGTTTGGTTCTCCCTCCAGTTGTCCCGACAGGAATCCAAGTTTTACGAGGATAACAGGGTTCGCGGCAACTATGTCCTCTCCTCAGATGTCTGGGTCTCCACAGCGCGTGGAGCGAGGACTGACTCAAGTTTCCTCCCTCTCAGAGCAGCCTGTTTCAACCGGGGTGCCATGGAACACCGGTGTGCCCTGGGAAAATGATCCAGTTTCACCTCATTTATTCGGAGATAGAGGTGGGCGATATGATGACATTAGATCATGACAATTAAAAGGTGTTGAGGTGCAACCAAGGTGAGCAGATCACATGGATTCACTGAGATTCTTTCTCTCCACTATACTGCAGAGCTACAGTGTGTCGATGGCTGATCTGTCCATCAGTCAAAGCAGCGCTGCTGTGGTGCGCAGCGCTCCTCTTCCCACACACTCACAGCCAAGAAGCCGCTCACAGGCGCAACTTCCAGCTGTTTTTAAACCTGATGCGCCTCTAACTTGACCACACACTTTCACCACAGAACCATGGAGGGAGGGATCCTTGTCAGACCCGCGACGATGCCAAAGACTGTCTGCACCGCAGAGCAAACAGAGCTAACGGCTAATGTCTCACTTCAAAAATTTGTTGATACTCATGGACTGTCAAAGTTTGCTTTCGGTTTCAAAGTTGGCGAAAAACTAAATGCACAACAAAATAAATGCGCTCCAAAATGCGAAGAGAGAAAGAATCATTGTTTTTGTGAAGCAAGTTCAGGCAAAGAATGCAAAGGATTTGTCTGGAAACTCAAAACTACAATAAAGTCATGCAAAAGAGGAGTGATAAAATCAAAACAGTTATTTAAAGTAAGTAAACATAATACATAAATAAATGTGTTGACATGTTGCCCGTCCCTTTCTGGACACGTTTGAAACCATTACATTTTCTGCCATTTGTTTCTGCAAATAGCCTGGCAAAATAACAACCGAGTGTCAGTAGCTAAAGTTTTTCACACATGAATAGAGATTTTCTACAGGACTTTAAGCACAAGTGCGATTTGGCCCAGGTTCCTTTGGTTGTGAGCCCCAGGATTTCTTCAGTGAACCAAAGGTGCTGTGGCTAGAAAAAGGTTGCGCTCAGGTGGAGTGAGCGGTGAATTTATGTATCTGTCGGAATCACAGCAGCAGCTTGGAGCGAGGAGAGTCTGCTGGCTGACAGGAAGAGACTCAACCTCGACCTCCAGCTGACCTTCAGGAAGGCTCCTGAGAAACGTTGTGTTGGAGAGGACGGTGAGAGACTGAGAGGAGAAGATCCAACGAGCCACAAGTCTGCTGCTAAACGCGGTTCTCCGGGTCGTCAGCATTCCTCTGCTCTCCTCTTTCACTCCTCCGGTCAGTCAGCGCGCCCTCCTGCCCGGGCCCATCATGAATCATGGAAATTGATTGTGCTGTCACATCTCAAATCCCCCTGCCCAGCGCCTGACCGCTGAGTGTGTGACTGCGGCCCGGTCAGGCCTGCTAAGGGAGGCGGGTCGGCCCCGCGGGTCAGGCGGCGCCGCACCGTAACCAATGGAAGGAGATCGCTCACGTCGGCACGCTGGAATGAAGCCGTCCGGCCCAAAATACCAGCGCTCATCGGCTGTTGCTTCTCTTCTGGCCGTCCAGCGCCGCGTCAGCGCTCCGGCCCGAACATCCGTCTCCATCAGCAGGGTATGCTAATCACTCCACTCACACCAGCCTTGGGTTTTGAATATCTCTGCGTCACCACATGTGAACTGCTCCGCAGGACGCCGGAGGAAGAATTGAAGACGCTCATCGCCCTCAAACTATTTTCCATGGAGACATTGGAGGAGGCGGCAGCCATCGCCTTTGTCACTCCTCCAGGAGTCAAGAGCCCAAACCAAACCTGAACCTCGACCTTCACGTGTCCTTCAAGTCAGAACCAAGCAGAGCTCTGAGACCACGTGTTCAAGTCAGTTTAGAAGACACTTTTAACGCGACATGCATGTGGTGAATACGCAGGAATCACACAAGACAGACTGGTCAGTTAGGAGGAGGTCCCAGGTCAGACCCAGGAGACTCTGGAGAGCTGATGTCTGTCAGTGGAGCACCTCGTTGAAGGCCTGGACCAGGTTCCGGAGGTAGGTCTGGACCGCTTCCTAAGGCTGAGGCGCATCATGAGAGACACAAGGGCGAATCGCTTCAGCCTAAACTGCTCAACCTCAAGTCTCTGACGGCCGACTGGGCTGCAGGACCTTGTGACCTTCTGACTGACAGGTTGTTGAGTGTGAAAGTCGTCACAACAGACTCCTGCTGGAGGATCCTTTCATTCTCCCGTCGGGTCACTTGTTCTGGACTCTGCTCCGTCCGAGGTTAAGAGGCTCTTCACTTTTTAACACTCCCCCCAACTCACTCTCTCAGCTCTTTTTACAACTCCACCTCGCCTGAGGAGGAAGACGCCAGTTGCCATGGCAACTACACACCTTTAAAAGTGTCACCCGAACTGGGCCAGATTTACGGCCATGTTCAGCTTGTTACTGCAGATTTATCCTCTTGCTGAAACAACAATCTGGTGAAGTCATTAAGAGGTGGCGCCACCTCTTACCGGAGGTCGGGCCTGGTACTGCAACTTGGCAACTTCTTCTTTTCCACTTTTCCTGGGCAGAAAAACACACAGCTGTTCCTGAGCACTTGGAGATTGAATTTTCTTTCATCCCTACATCCACACTGTTAAATACATTTTAAATCATTATTGACATTTTTTGTGTTTAATTATTTTTATAGTTCATACATATATATAACATATAGAGCATATATGTATTTTTAATATTTAATCAATTCATTTTTTTACTGTGCAATTGCTGTTTCATGCCCATATTTAAACTCTGTTCGCTTATTTAGTTTGTTATTTATTATTTTGTTGTTGTTTTCTTTTCTCTTATAATAATTCTTATTTTTAATGTTGCAGCATCAAAGCGACTCGGTCAACCTTTGCAGAGAGAAAACAGCCAACGTGACCGTCAGCAGATCAAACACTCATCATCATCATCCGCTCCTCAGGGACCAGAACCTCTGCAGGGAGCAGCCAGAACCGCTGCTGAAAGACGGCCCCGGTTCTGAACTCCTCGCCGCCAGGTCAGCGAGCTCACAGCAGCTTCCTCCTGCTGGACACACATCAATGGGAACTCATCAGAGTCTGGATCAGAACCTGAGACTTTACAACCGGTCGACCTCTTGACCCGCGGCGCTACAGAACATTGAACTTCATAGTGGATCGTAAACACGCTCAGGCTCACACCTTCCTCATTAGAGCGGTGTGACGAAGAACCAAACAGAAAACTGCTGTTAATGTAGAGCGAGTCAGGACTCAGGAGTGACTCATGGGAATGACACTGACTCACTCGGAGCACAATCATTTTGAAAAAATACTCTGAACTATTCAAAGAGAAGTCCAGAGTTCAGGCGTCTCTCACTTGGATCGTCGTCCACACCAACAAGCATCAAGCTACAGAGCAGCCGACATCACTTCCTGTTCTTCCACTCGCTTAGGGCAGTGCTTCTTAACCATAGGGCCGGGGCCCATTGTTGGGCACCTCCTAGAGGGCGGCCAAAGGTTTTTTTGTTTGACACCTTTGGGCCGCAAGACACTCAATTTTGATACAGTAGCCCCGTATGGTGGCAGTAGTGTGTCTCTGAATTGACTTGACAGCTGCAAATCTGTGATAGTTACCAACTATGTTCTACGTTCTTGAAAAGAAAAAAATGAAACAGTAAAAACTGTTCATGAAAGCACCTGTGGAAGCAGTTTTGAAAATTAATTGGAACATTTTACGGCGATACTTTCATTTTCATTTCACTTCTATCTTGTTTGGAGAATTAAACATATTATTTTTATTTTATGATATTCAGACATGGTTTTATTATATTTATTTTATTCAGAATTTTATTCAGTTTTTCCAATTTTCTCAACAGCTTGCATCAAGTGTACTTTTTTCTTTAGTAAATGTGATGAACATGACTTGCACCTGGTTCTGCTGGCAGGACCTTTCGATGACAAATAAATATCTTTATGGTGATCACCTGGTTTCATGTCATTTCACTAGGTTTTGGTTTGTTTACGTGTGAGTAGATCACAGATGAAATCAAGAGCCATGAATCAGTTCAATTACTTGAATGGGCCCCGGGTCCATTTGTTTCGGGAAAAGTGGGGTCCGACCTCAAAAAGGTTAAGAACCCCTGGCTTAGGGGACCTTGGCCCCGACTAGATAAATAGGTAGGTAACCAAGTTCTCATTTTTGGAATGACAACATCAAGAAACTACAAACCTAAACATTCCTCATGACTTCCACGCGTCAGAGTGAGACCTAAACTGTCCCTGAAACCTCATGTTTCAGGTGGGATTCTCGGGGTGACACCCAGTCAACAGGGCGATTGCCTATGGACAGTTGAAAGTCTTCAGCAGACCCCTGTGACCCAACTCCTGCTGGTGCAGCCCTAAAATGCAGGGGGGTGTTCAGGTCTCGGCCGGCAGACTTCCGCGCTCATGAGCGCAGCAGCAGCAGCAGCAGGTCTGGCACGCGAGCTCCACATCTGTACGTCTGTTTAACGTCAGCGCTTTAGACCCAAAACCAAATCTCTTCCAACAAGAAACTAATTGAAGCTCTTGTCTCGTATTCAAATATTTCTCCTCCTCAGCGCCCGGCCGGCCGGATCGCGCCGCTGATTAAAGGCTATCGGGTTCAGGCCCGGTCCACGAACGCTGCTCACCGCAAGTGAAAGCCTTTACTTTGCATGTCAACATTCCAGAGTCTAAAAGCTGGCCACACCAAATGACTGTCGAGGACTGGGCGCCGATGACGGGGATGCCGTGAGACGTCGCGGTTCACGGGCGCAACGTGAGGAGCGGACAGCAAAGCCCCTTTCAAGGCCGCGGAGCTCGACGACGGATCGGTCGTGCCTCTCTCAGGAGAGGAGAGATAATGAATTCTAAATGTCTGTGGTGGCTCCTCCTCCAGCATCTGGTCAGGATCTGCTCTTACCTCCCCTCATTGCATCTCTCCTCGCTGCTCTTTGTGGAGCTCCTCACTTGGCTGCCAGGGCTGGTTATCACTCCGATGGAGCTTTCATCAATTACTTAGCTCTTCCTCCACGCCGACATCAAACAGAGCAGCCGTCCTCCTCGCCGTTCCACGTGGGACGGGAACAAAAGAGGGAGAGATGTGGATGCAGTGGATTAATAGTACACAGCTCACAAATCTCTCATAAATCGTAATCAGATGTGAAGCGTCTTCATTACCCGGTGATCTTGAGGAGACGCAGAGTCACCAGATGAAGTGGAGTGTGAGTGAGTGGTGAGTCACGGCTCTGCTGTTGTGGAGCTGAGTCTCAACACAACAGGATGCTGCATCGTTGTGTGCGAGCGTCAGTGTGAGACAAACTATCAGACATGTCTGCATCTTCAGCAGGTTCTCCTGATCTTCTGGAGGGCCTACTGAGGTGTTCAGGTCAATTGATCATCCCTTCAGCGTGTCCTTGGTCTGCCTTTGGGCCTCCTCCCTTCACGAGTCCAGGAATACCTCTGTGGCTCCTCCTGGAGGTAGTTTCTCCTGGATGACTGAGCTTCTCTCTGTCAGAGAGTCCAGACAGAGAAGCTCTTGTTCTCTAGGTCACTTCAAAGTTGGAGACCACAGGTGAGAGAAACCCAGAGGTCAGAAGAGCACTCTGTCTTCTGGCTCAGCTCTTTCTTCTCCACAGAGAAAGAGTCCTCTGGATCCAATTCTTCTCCATCCTTCCTTCCCTTGTGAACACAACCCTGAGATACTTCAACTCCTTCTCCTAGAGAAACTCCTGTCCATGGTCAGGGCTGAACACCACTGGCACCCTTGTTCCCCTCATCCCCCATCCTCACTGTGGCTGACAGGAAGTGGGTCTGATTTGTGGAGCGGATCAGTGGAGGAATCACAAGAGTATCAGCTGGCTACGGAGGACTGGACTTTCAGACAGACTTCTGAGTCCGCGACTCATTAGCAGGAGGGGAGTCAGAGTCACTGAGTTCTTGTGAGTCCTGTCGGATTCATGGGAACTGAAGTGATTCACTTGAGTCCGAGCGACTTCAGCTTCCACCGAACACTTCAGGAGCTTGTGGACCCTCAACCCTGGCCAGTCTGGGCCGCCTTTGCCTCCGCATTGAGGTGTAAACGCTCCAAATGAATTTCCATCCATGCGTGTAAACATGGTGGTAAGCGACCAAACACTGGCGCAGCATCCATCATGCTTCAGAACCATCTCCCGATCCACCATTATTGCGCACCAGAACCACTGGGGAGTCTGATCCAGAGCAGTTTTTAATGCCTCTTTTATTAAAAACAAACGCTGACGCTGGCAGAGACGGTTTAGGGCCAGAAACAGACAGTGCAGCTAAATGCTTCTCTTCCCGCCAATAACCGGGTTATTTGACGGCGCTGCCTCGGGAGAGAGACGAGACCATCACTGATCGTTTCCACTCAACAGCCGCGTCAGATGACAATTTCATTAGTGGAGATGGTAGAAATATCAGCGCGTCGTCCCTCAAGAGTCTAATTGTTTCTGCCGCTTCGTTCAATATTCGCAGCAGAGCTCGTCTCTTCAAGGACTCACTTCTGCAGTGACTCAGAGTCGCCTCTGCTGCTCACGCTGGTGAACTTCACCTCCTCCATGCTTGTTGGTTCATCACTTCACACTCTGACCTGAAGACCTCAGGCATGAACTCAACAAGTCATTTGCACTATACGACGAGTCGTGAGTTGGAGACTGTGTTGGTGATGAATGCACATCTACTGTTGAGAACTTCCATGAGATTCTTCTCTGCATCAGATCATGACCCTCACTGATCGTCCTCCTCTTCATCTCCCACGTCCTCGCTGTAAACTTCTGATAGACTCATTTCTGATCTTGTCATTTCTGCCAACTCAACATCTTCTCTGAACATACCCTGACGCTCGTCTCCACCTCCTTCATCACTCCAGTCTTCAGTCGACCTCACTCGAGGAAGTTCTCCAGAGTTCAGTGGTGCACCAGCTCTGATGGCTGCTGTCACATCTCAGATGAGATTTATTGATTGGAGGATGTTGTTAGATGAAAAACGGTGGTGTTTCCAGACACATGTTCATCGTCCATCCCTCCTCATTCATCTTCATCACATCAAACAGGCTGTTGCATGTCAGAACAATCTGAGGAACAAAGCCGCAGCGGTTTCCTTCGCTGCTTTAAGGATGTTAATGATGTCAGCGTGAATATACGCCGTTCGTAGCGGCCCCCTGGAGCCCATCCTCAGCAGGACAAATTCATCTTTTGCTTTATGATTTCCCCCCGAATCATCACTCCCCGTGGGATGATCTGTTTGATATGAAGGACATGGATGGGGGGGCTTCCAAGGTCTGGAACAGGAAACAAGGAGTCAAGTTCAGCTCTCCAGTCACCACATGTCGCTGGTTCCTCTGTCTCGGTAGGAAACTAGAGTGAGATCAGTTCTGCAGGTTAGAGTCTGGTCAGCACGAAGGGAGACCTGTAAGTGAAGTGTTATGTGAGCTGTGATCTGGAGACAGCAGCTTTCTCCTGGCACTCCGAAATCCGGAGCTGCGAACGGGCTCCGCCATGAATCCGCTGTATTCGCCGCAGATTAGCAGGATTTGAGCGGCGCTTTCAGATTAGATGGCGTGAGAAATGCAGCTTGAAGGATCAAGGGAGCAGAGAGGGGGCCGCCGCCGGCGTGCGGGCAGGAGAGGGGCTCGTCCGCTGGAAATCCCCCCGTGGGCCGCGGCAATAAAACTCCAATTTCTACTGTACCTGCCAGCCGAGCGCCTCGGACCCACCGAAACACGGGCAGCGTGAAATCTGCGAGGAGCAGAATCAAAGCGGCGGCTCGCCTCCGTGTGACATCAGAACCTTCTGAAGTCAACAAGCATGAAGGCGGACTGGAGCGCTGCGTGGGTTCACAGCCTTGATCCGTCTCCATGGAGGGCGGGGGCGACCGGGGAAGGATTCCATCCATCAACATGGATATGTGGCTCTGTCTAAAAGGGTTTTCTCGACTTCCTGGATGCCAGAGGCCAGGCCGTCGTAAACGCCGCCTGATGTTGGGTATCACATACTTAAAGGCTCACCAGGAAGAATGTCAACATGGTAATGGTGATAATTACATCTGGGCCACGCCGCCGCACAGATAAACGGCTCGTAAAGTCACCAGCCGACAGAAACCAGGGAGAGCAGGGACGCGGCGCAGGTGGGGCGTCAACAGGTGAACGTGTTTACAGACACCACTGAGATACAAAATGACCTTTAGACCAGACACCTGGTGAAGGTCACTGTGGAGAATTTGGGGATCAAGCTAGGGAGATGAAGAGGAGGAAGACCACGGTGAGGTTGTGATGAAGGTGTGGGTGATGAGTGGGGGCGGGGTGGGTGTTGTGGATGAAAATAAAGAAGATTGAAATCGAAATATGAGTTGATCCTGGGTCATGGTCACGGCAACTGAAGGAGTGTGGATGAAGCAATGGAGCCTGGGCTCACAGCTTCACCGTCGTCTTTGGAAGGGCCTGGTCATAATGTTTCCCAACATTCATGCTCAAGTCAAATCAGGAGGTGGCGTCCGTCGCAGCAATTAATCATCAGTTATTAATCTGCGGTCGCGGCTAATGTTTCCCAGAGAGGCGGCGGTTCTGGCGGAGGGAGAACCGGGCCTGATTGAATCAAGAAGGAGAGCGCCGGTGATTTATCGGGAACACGACCCGCATTAGAGGTCAGCCGTAATTTGGCCGCATGAAATCATGACGCCGTGATGGAAATGGTTTTTGTGTGAAACAAAAAGCAACTTTGGAGTGGAATGTGTTTCCTGACAAATACGATAATTGATTAGAGTTCTCATCAAAGCGGAGCGAGTCGGCGAGTGGACACACATGTTAATAATCCCAGCTGTCTCCACCGTTGTTTAAGAGGAACTATCGGAGACATTTAAAACCGGGAACGCGTCCGAGCTGGAATGTTCGCTCTGTAATTGCTTGGCAGGGGAAGCGTGTTCCAGCATTTGATCTTGCCCGCCGCTGGCAGGAAGTGCTCTCCCGGTCCGGCCGCGGACGGGCCGCGCACTTCCTGCCAGATCGCAGCAAGACAATAACGGCTGATGATAACAACCAGTGCTGTGCGCGCGGCCAGTCGGCGGAACCCAAGGAGCCCGCAGTAACGCGGCAAATGAAATTCTCCATGATGGATGACTCGTGAATCGGGTCAGCGCCGGGACTCGAGCCCAACTTTTGCATAATGTCCTCAGCTGTCAGTCAGCCGAGCCCACGTGGGTTCTTCATAATGACTCGCACAAACACCGACTGACAAATTGATCTGGATTCTCTCCCCGCCGGTTCCGAAGCAGCTCGGCTCGGAGGGTTTCGGGCCAACCGCGCTCACGCAATCAAATCAAAGGAGATGAACAAATGTAATAAGCAGAGACGCGAGGAAGTTCCAGACGGGTCTTTGATCAACAGGAAGTCTGAGGTGAAGAGAACCGACACGCAGCCGGGCCGAGGAGGTGAAGGACCGGACAGAGTTCACGTGGCTCCCACAACGATTCCCAGTGAACCTCTGAACCTCAGCAGCCGACAGATCAGACGCCACGACAAGCCTCAGAACTTCAGCCACCTTTCTTTACTTCAGCTTCTCTTGGTTTTCCTCAGTTTCTCCCAGGTTTTTCCTGTCATATGTGATATACTTTTTTCATTTTTGTCCCAAACATTCCATGTTTATTATTGATGGTGTTTTGAATCTGTATAATCATGTTTTAAATTGTAGCTGTTTTTTAAATAATGTGTATTTATTTATTTATTTGCATTGACCAGACTGAATGTATCTGCCTCACTACACATTTTTTTTATTTTTTGTAGACTTTAAAACTTTTAAAGAATTTCCTAATGTATTTTCCTAAACAACAAATGGAAAATAAAAAGTTCATTTTCTCAATTGGAATAATTAGCATTTTCTGTTCAACTACTTGAAGCAACTGTCTTTGCCCATGATCTTCTGAATGTTCGGGTTGCTCTGTGGTGGCCTGACATTTAAGCGCCGCCCTCCTCTCCAGGTGATCTCTTCCAGGCCAGCTTCACCAACGCTCTGTGCTGGTGGACGTCAGCAGCAGTAAGAAGATCCTGCAGCCTCCCTGCCCTGCTGAGGAATCCTCCCTGAACTGAGACGACACAGAGTTGCTCATGAGGTTCCTCACTGTCACTGCCTCTTTGTCAAATAGCGTCGGAGCAACGTGTCTCAAGTTCTGCTCCTTTTGGCCGGCAACGCTCCCTGGAGGAGACGTCTCAGTGTCTTCTCGCCTGCTGAGGGGTGAGATCTCAATCTCCCAGCAGCTGCTCGCCCAGTGACAGCGAGGGCGCATCCCGGCCCTCCTGACCGGTTACCACGGCAACACACTTCACCAGGCTGCTTCCTGGCTTGTGGTTGGTCTCCTAATAAAGACTGACACCTGGAAGAGAGATGCCGCACAGGTGTCTCATATGGAGGTGATCATACAAGATGGCGGTCACGTCGCCTCCCTCGACTCAACATGGTGGGGGAGACGCCCAGAGGTCTTCAGGTCTCAGGTCTCAGGTCACTGACAAAGACAGCCGTTCGTGGGCTGATGTTTCTACAGCTGCAGCTGTTGAGACACTTCAGTGGAACACGCCCGTGTAGTGTGGGTTTGAAGCTCCATCCATTCGCCTTGCTGTGATTTCATTTCACGTCTCTGAAGTGTCCGAGAAGCAGAAGAGGTTCTGAGGCCCAGGTGATGGAGCAACGTTCGGCTTGGTGCAAGCACGTGTTTCTTGTCAGCAGGGGACTGAACAAATACTCCCAAACGAAAGTGGGTGGTTTTGCGCTGGTCTAGTGAGTTAGACGTAGACAGCAGACTTGAACTTCCACCTTGTGACGCCCTGAGAGCTCCCTGTGTGAAGACTGCTCTGTTGCCTGGTCCTGCTGGGGGGTGTAAAGAGAGACACTGACTAACACCACAGGCTGCTCACGTTCTTCTAGCACCCCATGGAGAAGCACACTTGCTAGCCTTTGAAAGAGGAAGTAAGGAGTGTGTGCTCAGAGAGTGTTTGGAGAAGACATCTTCTCCAAACACTCTCTGAGCACACACACGACATCAGGCTCTTCAAGTCTTTGGAAACAATGAAGATGTCCATGTCTCCTGGATGCTCTCTATTGGTGGACTTCATGTTAGTTAAAGAAGTGTTGGTTAAGAGTTTACTGGAATAAACCCAATTCTCCCTTCATAATCCAAAATAATATATACTATTATTATAAACTCATGGATCCAACAAAATGAAAATGATGGAGGCGTAAAGTGAAGCTGGAATGAAGTTCTGAACAGCCAAGAAATGTCAAGTGTGCACTCGAGTCACAACCCAGAGAGAATCAGTTTGGGAACATGATGCAGGAGAGAAAACATTCACTCTTCACTTCACTCCTGGGAGACTTAGCACCAACGCTGAACATCAGCTTTTGTTCTCACAGTGGGGCTCATGCCACTGTTGGCACCCAGCAGCACCAGACGCCTCTCTAGCTGAGGTGGAAAGTTTGCTGCGTCTTGTCAATATTCATGCGTTCATGTAGCTCACTCCAAGACCAGCACCCGCTGACACGGTACAACAAGTATCTTCACACGCCATAAAGGTTCCGGGCACCGGCACCAGAGTGTAGGAACAAGTTCTCGCCCCCGCCCCGGCTTGTTCTGTCCGCCTTTAATGGGAAATCTGAGAGAGTGGAGAGCACAGAGCTTAAGTCTGTCACATCACATGAGCGCTGCAACTAATGCCGCTGACAAATGGTCATATCATGCACCCTGCTTTTTGCCCGCCCTCCCCCCAGTCCGCAGACAGGTGGCGGCCGCTGTAGCGCCAGATGTCGCAGTAAAATGTGGCAATAGAGCAGTGGACCTCTGAAGGTGGTCCACACCGAGCCCCCGGGTGGCCAACAATGGGGGGAAGTCTTTAAAGCGGAGGAAGTGCGGTAGTCATCTTAGACAGGCCTCAGTGAGAGTGGCGTCCCGTCACCGCGCTCCTCGCGCTCATCCTTCGGTTCCATTGTCGGCGCTTGTTAATGCTGGAAACCTGCTGGCCTGGTATAAATAGACGGTGAGAATCAGAAGTGCAGCGGTGGACGTCTGCCAGCCTCTGTTGGAAGCTGTCAGCAGATGGCAGGAGATCAAACCAGAAGCAGCCTCACTCAGCGCTCGCAGGCCTGTCGCAACATGTTGTTAGTACACTTTTAATTCCAGCCACAGATAGTGACGTCGAAGGACGCGACCCGGTCCCGGCCCATCGGACCAGTGAGCCCAAACTGAATCTGAGTTCGGTTCGGTTGTTCTCAGCTGACTGTCACCAGGTGACGCGCCGCCTGCGGCTCATTTGGCGAGCGTCCGAGCCGGACGGCCCGCCGAGCACTTCCGTGTATTTGCGGCGCGCACGGTTGCGATTCATGTCATAGTTTGAGGCGGATGAGGAGGACAAGTGTTGGGCGGCCGTGCCAACATCGCGGCCCAGAAGGACAATCACTCTTCAGCCTCCACTCAAGTCTATTTGTGAAGGAAGTGTGACATGCTTGGACTCGGACAGGTGGAGCGGCTGAAACGCCGTGACCACGCCATGACCTGGAGCAACCTGGAGTGTTCTCCGATCATCTATGAGTTCCATACTGGGATGGAAGCAGATCTGTTATTACAAAGGATTTACGGCTAAGACCTTATTACCAAGACGATTAGCTCCCACCGGATAGGTCGCCACGTTTGAACTTCATTTAGAGTCACATGACAAGGTGGAACTGACTCAAGAGCCCTTCCATCTGTATGGATCTTTCCCTGTTAGGAAGTTTCCACCTTCATGCTCGACAACACTCCTTGGTCGTGATGAACCAGTGGGTTCTGGGTGGAGGTCCGGCTCGGGCATGTTCTTGTCACTGAACCAACTTTGACTCAACTCAAAAGACCTGCCATGATGTTTAGAGACTCAGGAGTCTGAGTCAGAGGCGTCAGGCATGGAGATAGTGAGGTTGTGATTAGAAAGGACATGCGTGGAAATGAGTCTATCAGAGGGACACATGGTGAAGTTTGGAGACAAAGCCTGGAGTTTATCACAGACAGGACACACACACAGACTTTGTCAGGCTTTGTGGTGTGAAGTACACAAGTGACAGCAATGACAATATCAAGATGTTGACAAGGTGAGTGACTTGAGTTGCTGTTCTCTTTGAACGTCCTGTTTACAAGCCCCGCCCACGTGCTTCGAAAACAGCAAGAATAGCTGACAGTTATGAGGATTCGGGTCTCTTTTGTCTCTCTGTGGGACGTCTCCGCGGCCTCAGCAGGTGTCCTGTCAGTCACCCAGGTGCCATGGCAACCGGCCTCCAGGCAAACAAACATGCAGTCGTGGGGCTGCAGGACACAGAAGCAGGCCCGCCTGACACCCAAACTAGCTCGCTCCGGTCCACTTTCTAAACCTCCGTCTTTTGGCAGCATTTTTAAAAGCAATAACCAATTTAGCACTTCACGGCGGATCAGGTCAGGAGAGGCCGCCAGCGCAACACCGCTGTGTTTGTGACCGCAGGGGGGTCAGCCCGAGCCGCGGCCCAGCGGGACAAATGCTTGGCTCTGTTTCACAGTGGACATGAATGAGACGAACCCGAGCGTGGGACTCCAACTATTCTAAGCTTGATCAAGCCTTTAACAGGTCCTCATCTGGTCCTTCACATCCAGAGAGACCTGATCATGTGACAGAAGCATGTTCATCATTGAGGAGTTTTTTCAATGAGCCTCCACTTAGAGTATTAAATATTTCTCCACAAAATAATCAGATTTAACAATATTTCTTGTCCCTTAAAATAAAGTTGGAAAAAAGCGCTTTTATGGTTTATTTGGAGACATATTATGTTTAAATGGAACAATATAGGAAATATTGCTAACATATAAGATACATGGTTTGCTGTTTTCCTCCTTTTATGATGTTCCAGTCACAAGATTGAAGCTAAATTAAAGCCTCTGTCTTCTGTCCTGTCCTTATGACTCGACGGCGTTTCTGCGGAGGACCCTGTCTGACCTTCAGACAGTTCAGAGTGTGAACTGCTCAAGACTCTTGCAGCCAAAGAACAGAAGCAGCAAGAGCCTGACTCGGTCACATCACAGCAAGCGAGCGGCTTCAGTGGTGCGGCCACTGGTGCGGTACTGGGCCTGTGATTCCACTGTCTGCCAGCGGCAGAACAACCCACACATTCATGTGATGGCTCTCAATCTTCAGTCATTAAAGCGCCGCCTGCTGCAGGTGTGGCAGTGCAGTGGTTAAACTCTCACCGTCGTCCTGACTCCTCTCTGACCTCCATTAACCAGGTCCATTAATGTGGAGCTCGCGGTGATGAACGGCGGGCCACTTGAGGAGACCGTTTGTGAGCCGCTGGGGCTGGTGACTATTTTTACTCTCGACTCAGTTCGCTCCGCTTTTAATCAAAACTCTCACAAGCGTTCTTGTTTTTAATTTGGTCCAGCGCCCCAGCAGCTGTCAGCGTTTCCTCCGTCGGAGCAGAAACTTCCGAGGAATATTGGCCGAAGTCGGAGCGAGCTGTTGGCCCCGCACGGCTGGGAGTTTATCATTCTGCTGACAGGATAAAGAACTTGTGCCGAGGAAACAGATAACAAACGGGCTCAAGTTTTGTCTTGAGTGTCCGAGCGTTAAAGACAAGAACAACTGCGGCAAGCGGCGCGCTCTCTGGCTGCTGGCCACGTCGCCCCTGGGAACACAGACCAAGTGGGATTGGTGAGAGTCAGCAACCGTTAATGTCGAGGGCCGACAGATGTTGTGTCACGACTGCATCTTGTTGTGCTGCGCTCCTTTTGTTTTCTCATTTTCTCTCCCAGCAGTTTCCCTCTCAGCCGGTCCAGTTACAGTCCCGACTCCCCGCTGGGCTCCCAGACTACTGAGCTGTCTGCGTGTCTCCTCCCTCATTACGAGCCCTGAGGATCCGCTGTCAGAGCGCCCAGCTAATAAGCCGGAGCTGTTGATGGCGACACACTTGCTATTCACCTTTGCCTTCCAGGTGTCAAACCGTCAGCCCCAAAACCCCGCCGGCTGTGGCGCGCACTCGTAAACAAATCACTTGTTGGAGGGAACATGGCGGCGCGGCGCTGACAGCGTGACAGCACAAACACACCGGCGGGGGCCACGGTTTCATGTGGAAACGGTGAGTGAGATTCAGCCGCAGGTGAAAATGGGCTGCAGGAGATGCATTCCAGAACCTGCCTGAGAGGGCGCCGGTCATTAACCCCCGGCTCCGGTTCCTGCTGAGGACGGGCTGCTCCAAGTTACACAAGACTGTCCCACTCCTCATTTAGACGCCCACAGACCAGACTACAGTTGAAGCTGCTGAGAAGCTGAGGATGAACTCAGGCACATTTGCTGCTTATCATCCCAGAGACTCCTCAACTGAGCAACTCCATGACTCAGTAACTCACTGTCTCTAAATGAGTGACTCTAACTCCCTTAACTCTTTGACTCAAGATGAGTGATTTCTCCAACTCGTGACTCGTTTGATGACTCCTCTAACTTGGTGACATGGACTCGGTGACTCCTCTGTCTCAGTGATTCATCTGGCTTGGTCAGTCCTCTGACTTGACTCAATGATGCCACTAACTTGAAGACCTTGACTCTGCCCCTCCTCAAACTTGGTGACTTTGACTCTGTGACCTCTTTGACTCAGTCACTCCTCTGACTCAGTGACTGCTCTAAATTGGTAACTCCTCTGACTCAGTGAGTCCCCTGAATTGGTCAGTCCTCTGACTTGATGCCTCTAACTTGACTCAGTCACTCCTCAAACCTGGTGACTTTGACTGTGTCATTCCTTTGACTCGGTCACTCCTCTGACTCAGTCACTCCTCTCAGTTGGTGACTCCTCTGACTTGGCAACAGCCCCTGTTGTGGGGCGAGTCTTCCTGAGCTGTTAAAGATTTATTGACAATTGAGGAATAAATATGGCGTGAATGTGGCACCAGAGTGAGTTAGGAAGTGACAACTACAGAGTGAACGTGACAAGATCACTTGTCACATTCACAGTGTCATTGACGTGTCACAAATGAAGTAAAAATATTTGCAGATGAGAGTTCAAAATACACAAACTCACTCACAGAGGGAGTCCAGTCATCCGGTCCAGACCAAGAAGAAGCGCTTGGATGAGGCACCATGTCACTGAGTTGATCTCTACAACTCCCAGAAAACTTCTGATATTTCTGACCGAACAACTCTGTATCCAGAACACAAACACCTTAGTAATATTATATACCATACTTTGAGCACATTTCCTTCAGCTACAGTCCTCATTCCTGAGCTCCAATCAGCACTTTGAGGTCCGCAGGCTCTTCGTGAACGACGCTGGGGCAAATGTTTATTATGATTTGCTTGATGTCGTCCCATAAATCCTGGTCTGGAAGCGGCGATGGAAACAGTTTTAATCTTGTAATCTGCCCGCTCCAAGCTGCCGACTCATCACTATGTTAAGATCTCCATCAGTGTGGTCGCAGGCCGACTTGTCCAGCTGTCAGATGTCCTTATTAAGGCTGTCTAATAAGCGCGGATACAAGATGCTTCGGAGGGTAAGCGATATCCGCAGAGCGACCCGCGCACACAATGAGGCTGCGAAGGCCGAGTGTGGCTTTCAAACTCCAGCTGAACTCGGTCCAAAACTATTTCTGTTACTCTGATCCGAGGCAGCGCTGGAGCCGGGCCACCAGGCTGAAGTCCGGACCCGTGGAGCGCCAAGTGGCGTCCACCGGGAGCCCAGAGTTCACGGGGGACAATCTGGACCTCTTAAAGGCCGTCAGGATGGAGGAGTGTGACCGTGTTTGTTGTCGACATCGGCCTTGCTGTGTATTCAGTTGTTGGCTGTTGGATTTAAAGTGGTGATAGCGATTCTGACTCCAGGCCTGTTAGAGCAGGGCGTCACACTAAAATCTCACTTCAGTCTCTGTTGAGCTTTATCACCCTCAAGGAGCCCGCTGCCTGTCACAGTGTGAACTTCCGTCATGGCCGCCTTTTGGATGGACAGAGGCCACAGCGCCAGCAGGGGGCGATGACACGATGGTCCACGGCAGAGGTGGACTATTCAATTTCCTAAAGGGCCACATTAAAAACTGTAACTGTTGTGAGGGGCCATCATCAAAGGAAAGTCAGCGAGGGCTACAAAACATGACGGAAAAATATCCAATATATATACTATACGAGGACAAAATGAACCTGAAAAGATTGAATGTGAGTAATGATATTAAGAAGTGTAAATATGCCATGAAACCTATTGAAATATTTTTGTTTTATATGGATTTAATTTGAATATACATTAACATAACAATGGACGTTCAAGATGAAAAGGCAATTTATTTCCAAAATATATTTTCAATATTCCCTTCAATGTGTTTTGAGGAACAAGAAAAGCACACAAAAATGGCCAATGAAAAGAAGAAAATAATAGTCTTCAAATAAGAACATGTTATATTTACTGCTGAAGTGGTGGTGGTGACTAAATGTGAAAAGAACAAAAATAAAAAAGCAGATACACCATACACATGCCAGTTATGGTTTTAGTGTGATGTCAAAAGGGCCACAGAAATACAGGCATCGGGCCACATATGGCCCCCGGGCCGTACTTTGCCTATGTCTGGTCCACGTAGAGATGGAGAGGAAGATCACTGGAGATATAAAGGGTTTGTCGAGGAGCTGGTGGCTCAGATTTGAAAAATGAAAACCTAACAACACAAATAGGTTTAGTTTATTTCAAGAGGAAGGGGAGTCGTGGGCCGGTCCAACATTTCTGTTGGTGCTAACAAGTGGTGTTGTCGGCAGGCCTCCGTCACGAGGTCCGTGCTTCCCCTCGGTCCAGGCCTGTGTTCTCCGGGTTGAATTGCTCTCTGGTCTGAGGCTAGACCACTGGACCACGTGACTCTTCATTTCATGACCACTGGTTTGTCTCTCGCGGGGACAAGAGGTGTTTTTTAAACCCAAAATCAGCGGGGGGCCCGGTGTCGCTAAAGGACACATTCAGCTGCTAGATTAACTCATCAACGCCACATTGCAGGGTGTCAACAGGAATGTTTCACACACCAGACCGACACGGAATGAGAACCATCCCGAGGTCAGGAGTGGCGACCCTGCAGTCCTCCAGGCCTTTTAAATGTTAGTGTCCGCCTTTCAAGAGCAAGGCTGTAACCTCGACACCCCAGAGGGGGAAACGGATCCGGGCTGGACGCCACGGCCCCATGTCGGGTCACTGTGATCGAAAATCTACTCCCAATAAATCACAAGGACAAATTGTTTCTTGTCATTTTCTCGCCACAAATAAGGTTCATATTTCAATCTCTGACGTCACTCACATCACAAGGATCGGGCCGCAAATCACGGCGGTAAGGGAAGATGGCACCGGCGAGCGGCCACCAGGGGGACAGAGGTACTCAGCAAATGCACTCCGGTGTCTGGTTGCAGCAGCACAGACGCGCTCGTCTTGTCTTGAGGTCGTCCGTCCGCCTCCTTGTGCTGCTCAACAACTGACAACAGGATCGTTTTCAAAAGAAAGACGCTGGTCTGTGGCATGTCGTCTTTTAGCTGCTCCAGTCATTCCATTCCTCCTCGTCACCTGAACTCACCTCCAAATTTAGCCCGCGGCCAGGAGCAAGTTTCCGACCCCGTCCCGGTGTGTTGACTCAGCCACGAGTCTCTTCTAGTCCCGAGGACTTCTCAGAACTTTGCACTCGGTGGGCCGCGAGCTTTGATGGCCGTTCAGGGAGAGCTTTGAAGCGAAGTCCTGAGCAGACTGTTTGCTTTAGATTTGGGAAGATCAAGTCATGTGGCCTTCGATAAGCTCAGGCTCGACGGGTCGTCTGCGCTTTTTGGAACGTGACAGATAATTGACGTGCCGCTCGGATTTGCCCTAATGGGCTGTGTCATCGGCAGAGAGTTGATGTGAGTCCACCCAAACCCAACGTGGCGCAGCAAAACACTCTCACTACAGACTCGGTCACCGGGCCGAGTCTCTTTGGGTCAAGAGTCCGAGCAAAGAGCACAAGTGAACCAGGACTGAATTTGTCCTGGAAACCTCACAGGAAACACTCCACAGCAAATATGTTGCCTAAACTCGACACACTACGAACGACAGTCACAGACTGCTGAGTTGATGTGGAGTTAGATGAACAGTTCTGCTGGCTCGAGTGAAACACGTCACACAAGGTTGTGAACACGACAACCAAGGTCGTCCTCCCCAAGTCAGTTGAATGTGCAGCGTTGGCCCGATCACAAGTGCAAAACCATCATTTCTGAGACGCTCAAGAAAGTCCACGTCCAGGTACTGATTTTCTCCTGAGAGAGGAACCCTGAGGCTTCCCGTTTGTCACAGTCAGGGACGTGGAAGGTTCAGGGGCCACATGGCAGCGTCGGCCCCGCCGAGCTCGTCAGGTCCCGGGGCCTGGCGCCAGGCTAGCCAGTCCAGCAGGGGTGACAAAAATAGCCCAGTGCAGTTGTTGGTCCAGGGAGAGTGACAGGCAGAGCATGTCATGCCGGAGGTTCAGGTTTCAAGGGCTGTCATCAGAGAACGGTCATTACTTCTGGGCTAATGATCTGGAGCTGTGAGTAAACAAACAACCTCCTGGTGGAGCACGTCACTGTGGAGAGGGGGGAGGAACGTATCCACCAGCTTTGTTCTGCTCAGATGATCAGCCCTTTCACCAGCCAGGACGGTGGAGTCAGAGAGGTTCCTGTGCCAGGAGAAGCAGCAGCTCCACTCTGAGCCACCTGAAGATGACCGAGGCCCCGAGATCCCAGGGACTACAGAACACCTCACCAGGTGTGAACAATGTGATCATGATGGCAAGGCTCTAGTCCGAGCCTAGTCACAGGCAGTCGTCCAAGAGACAGAGACTAGTGGAGAACATGTGACGTGTCTGTGGAGCTGCCTCGTGTTGTGCTCCTCAGACTAGACTCGCAGCTAAGGGGTCCAGTTCTCCAGACACTGGCCCGATTCAGGGGGTTGGTTCAGTCTGAGCACTGAACTACAGACCTTTTAGAAGGTCCCACTGAACCCAGAAACTGGGGCCGAGGTCTTCCTCCTGAAGATCTCTGACGCACCTATGTATGGTGGTCATGGTGTTCTGGAGGATGTTGGGATCGTGATACGGTAGGAGACTTGTCCTTCAAGTGACCTTTGACCTTCAGCCAAGCCAGCAGTGGACTGAGGCCTGTCAATTGTGAGAAGTGACCTGGAGACGAGTCATTAAAGCCACATCCATCATGACTTGATTTCATTAATGAGAGTGTGACAGGAGCCGTGAAGGCTGGCTTGGACTGTGAACCGGACCCCGCTCGGCCCGGACCCACATTCCTCCCGCCGTCATGCCACGTTTACGAGCACGGCTCCAGTTTCCATGACACGCCAGCCGCGCTGCGTTCAAGGACAGTAAACATTTTCATTAGTTTATTTTTGATACCATGTTCAACACAACAGCGTGGGGAGTCGCACAGCGAGCGGCAACAATTCAAAACACACACGGAACACATTTTCATTTGCTTCACCATTGAACACTCTGGCTGAATTTATTTTTTCCTGGTGTTTTTTTGTATTTGTCCAACTATTATATTATTATATTACTCAAAAAAAATAGAAAATTTGTAATTTGTTGTTTTTATTTATTCTTCGAACTGTTTCATCATGAGTTTATCTACACGCAAGGATCTTTTTTTTTTAGTTTATGAATGTCAATACAACAATATTCATGTAGATTCAAAAACTGAGCCCAAATGAAACAGTTCTGCCTCCCAGAATGGAAAACACACTAAAGCACATTACAAACTAAAATATCATATCATATATCATATAAAACTAAATAAAATGCGAAATGAAAATGCTTTCTAAAAAAATAGCAACTGCTGGAAATATTTGATATGAATGGGTGAGCGTGCCATCCAACAGACTTTAAAATACCTGGTCATCGTTTCAGTTCTCTTCAGAGTCCTGGTGAAGTTGGTGCGCGCTTTATACCTACTGTCTTCGCTCGGAGCCTGAGCAGCAGCGTGAGTCCCGTCAGGTCGACGAGTCAGATTTGCACTCAGATATTCATGTATGCGCTGGAAACCACATTAGGATCGCAGCCACGCAGCTAAGGAGCTTGTTTACAGGCCGCAGCGCTCCTGAAGGACGGCAGTCGTTACGACCTGACGGACGCGGCTCGAGCCGGGAGCCATTAGCGTGGCGCACTTGGTGACCGCGGGAAAGACGAGACGTTATTAATTCACGGCGACAAGTTCGCTCATCCCCACCGATCCTAATGAAGGAACGTCCAGATCCCAGTCCCACTAATCGAGTTAGCCGCATCAGCGCCAGTCCAACTGCAGAGGTGTGACGGATCACGATCTGTTTATCTACAATCAAGTCCGAGTCCCGGGATCAGTGTGGCGGTATCATTATCCCTCGCAGGCCGGCGACCCGGGACGACCTCGGCGGGTGAGGAGGACGCGGGATTTCATCGCACCCGAGACACACCTGCATGGTTTAAAGCTGTCCTGGGCAAAGTGCGGCCCGGGGGCCATATGCGGCCCGATGCCTGCATTTCTGTGGCCCTTTTGACGTCAGACTAAAACTATGACTGATAGGTTGTCATTTTTCTGCTTCTTTTTAATTCTTTCACTAGTAGTCACCACCACCAATTCAGCAGTAAATATTGCATGTTCTTGTTTGAAGACGATACATTTCTTCTTTTTATTGGCCATTTTTGAGTGTTGTTCTTGTTCCCCAAAATACAACTTACTATTTACGACTGGGATTGGTTCCGACCAATCGGTCCAAAGTCAGATTGGACCTAAGTTGAATGCCATTCAAAATTGCAGCTGCGAGGTTATAGGTACTACTGTGGTGGTAGATCACTGTGTGAGAGTGAGATGCTCGGATACTGTGCTGCCGTAACTGTCGTACGTGTTGCCAGGCTGCTATGTGCTGCGGTGCCAGACATCGAATTAAAAAAAAAAATCTGCTGGCCGTGGTCGTAAGTACGGGTGGACGTAAGTCGAGCAGGTCGTAAGTCAGACGTTACTTGTACATTGAAGGGAGATTGAAAATTTATTTTGAAATAAATGGCCTTTTTATCTTGAACGTCTGGTCCATAGTTATGTTGATTTATATTTAAATTAAATGCATATAAAATGAAATACTTCAATAGGTTTCATTGTATATTTACACGTCATTACTATCATTACTTACATTTAATCTTTTTAGGTTCATTTTGTCCTTGTTACTTATGTATGTATTTTGGATATTTTTCCATCATGTTTTGTAGCCATCCCTGTCTTTCTTATGTTGATGGACCCACACAACAGTTTCTAATGTGGCCTTTTAGGAAATGGTTTAAAGTTTTCATTCTTCTGTTTTATGCGCAATTCTCCTCAAAAATTTTCTCACACCGTTTTTTCATGTTTGTTGCTTTTAAATCTTATTGGACTTCTTTTTGTTTTTCACTGTTTTCACATTTTATGGTTTTTGATTTTTTTTCCCCTCTGCTCTTAAAATGTTTAGGAGTGTTTTTGCAAACATTTTCCATTGTCCCGATTATTTTCCTCCTCACTTCTGCAGCTTGGTCGCCACTGTAATATTTATATGATGGGGTGAATTTAATCTCCCTGAGCGGGAGTGCGGCGTGACATGGCGTCACTTCAGTCCCTGGTTGTCCACAGCAGCAGCTCAACCTCGGCAGAACCAGAAGTGGCTCCTCTTGTCGTCCCTCTTTTCATCGAGTCGCTATAAATCATGTGGAATCAAAGCGGCGGCGTGGCTCTCTACATTTCAACATATGTGGAATCTCGACGTGTCTGTCATCGTCGGGAGCTGCTCTCACCCAAAGAGCTTTTTTGGAGGACTCTGCGCTGTAATCTGGACCAGATGCTGCGAGCTTTCTTCTACCTGCCACAGTCCCAGGCCCTTCTCAGACCCAGTGGCTGGACTCGAGTCATCTTCCTGGCCAGTCAGGCCTTCCCGCTTCCTGCTGGCTCCTCAAGACTCAGTAGCTTAGTCATCCAGGAGGGACTCGGAGCGGAGCCCCTGTCGGTCAGCTGCAGCTCACCCATCCTCACCCCTCACTCGTGACCCGCTCCACGCAGTCCCAGCCGCGTCCAGCAGAGAAAAAAGCCCTGGTATTTGGGAGCGATGGTCCGTCCAGCTGCTGCCGGGTCTTGAATTACCTTGATGCAGCGTTTCCACACAGCAGATCCAGTTTCCTCCGACCAGGCTTTTATTTTCTCTCCGTCACAAAAGATTTATTAACGATTTATCTTGGGCGCTCAGACAAACAGGGATTTATATCGCAGATATGAATTTGTTGCTGTACGTTGACATCAAAGCCGCGAGCTTGAACTCGGAGCCAGAGGTGAGAACGCAGCAAATTTACGGCAATAAAGGCTCCAACACTGGCGTCTTTCAGGAGCGGGCCACTGTAAATCCCTGTTTAACTGCTGCTGGAGATGTTTGGGCCCTTGTTTTCACTGGACCTCGTCACCCCCGGTCCCAGAGTTCACACACACTGTCGTCCACTTTGGTTCCATTAACAGAAGAATCAGATTTGGTGCAGATAGTTTTGGAGTCCAGAGCTCCAGATTTTGTTTTCGAAACACAACATTATGGTTTTGCTATTACATATCTAAACTCCTGAAATAAATGCATATGTGGTTGAAATGAATTGTATAAAACATAAATAAGTTACATGCATTTTATAACATGCAAAACCCCTTCATGATTCATATTTAAAGTCACTCACTGGAGCTCAGTAAAAGCCAGTAAACCGTTAAAGTAATAAAAGCATAAAAAGCAGATGCTGCTGTTTATAAAAACAGGAAGTCTCTGTTGCCAGGAAAATGTGTTTTTTTTTAAGCACCGGTCTTTATAAAAGCTAACTGGTACAAAGCAGCTTTATAATGATGATATTTCAGACCTTTTACTTTCAAGAGAAAACTCAAATATTCTTGGAGGTAAAATTCATCTACACAAGTCAAACATCTCGAATCAGTGGAAGCGCATGCTTTTATTTTGAAGGTCAGGTCTTGGCTCAGATCTCTGCGCTCCGAGGATGAGCTGGTGACTGACGCTCCGGCGGTGAATCCCGACACTGATAAGTGAAAATTGGAAGATCTTCTCGCTGACGTTAATCACCCACGTCCCCGGCCGTCTGGTTACACGATTATTTACAGCCCAGCGGGTGAAAGTCCAGCTCGGCTCAGGCGGGCCGGTGTCATCGTGGCCGCTGCCTGATTCTGTGTCAGCGTGGAAAGCGAGCCGGACTCTCGGCGACGTGGCGAGAATTCCGGAGATTAACGCAAACGACATGGAATCTGCAACTCCCCGGATTCTGAGATCCAGAGGGATTAAAGTTTCAAGTTCCGCTGGACGCTGGAGGAGGATGAGTCACCCGCCGCCCAGATATCTGGTTCCTCTGCTGAGTGAAGACGAGCAGAAGTCTCCCTGGGACCGATAACACCGCTGTGAGACTGTGGACCTGAGGCTGGTCAGGTCCAGTACATGGTCCAGTACTTCAGTTGTGGAGTTCTGGTCACACAAGGTCAGTCAGGAGGCTTCAGAATCCAGAGCGGGACCATGGAAAACTGTTGCCTGAAGCAATAGCCTGCATCACAGAAGAGTCTGAGGTGAATGGAGGAATAAAAACATGGACCAACCAGAGGTCTCAAACCAGTCCATCTTCATGAAGTCACATGATCGTCACACAATAAGTCAAACACGAAGAACAGACCATGATCCTGACCACAGGAGGGAGGTGATCCAGATGAACATCTAAAACCGAGGCTGGAAAAGAAAGGAGAGAAAGTCTTCTATAATGAACAACCCTGGTTATCCTCTTCTCCCTCATCTCCAACCTCCTTGGTCTGTCCTCTCCACATTTCCAAACCATCTGCCCTCCCTAACTCTGTCTCCAAACCTCTCCTAATGGCCCTTGTGATAGACTCATCCCAATATCTTCATCTCATTGAGTT
Source organism: Synchiropus splendidus (assembly GCF_027744825.2). Lineage (NCBI taxonomy): Eukaryota > Metazoa > Chordata > Actinopteri > Syngnathiformes > Callionymidae > Synchiropus > Synchiropus splendidus. The sequence continues at coordinate 18,733,593 of NC_071344.1, forward strand.
TGCTGACTCTGACTCCTGAGTCTCGGCACAACATGGCAGTGACCTCCACTGTCCTGAGAAGCTTCACTCACCGATGACCTCCTCCTCACTCTAATCCTCACTGACTCGTGACTAGACACTGGATTGGACTGACTGTGTGACAAAAGGCATGTCGGGACAGTCTGGTCCACTAATGTGTCACAGTGAAGACCAGAACTGTGTCAGGACTCCTTCAAGGTCGCTGTCCGATCCGTTCACCATCTCCTGGGTTGATCGTCGTCCTTGGCGTCCGGAGCTCGTCTCCGGCCGTCGCCCCGCTAACAAAGTTAGCTCCGCCGCAGCTCCGACCTCGCCCCTCTGCTCTGACCTGCCGGGAGACAGCTGTGCTGACCTCAGCACAACAGCGGGTCATCATTATCACATGAATCATGGGTGTCAGTGTGCTGAGCCTCGGCGATCAGGTGACAGAGGAGGAGGGGCTTCATCCTGTGGTCAGCGTCTTCAGGACTTTAGCTCCATTCTGAGAAGATAAAAAGGTGGAGGTGTGAGGACATGAGTGAGTCATGTGTTTTGGATGGTTAGGTTTAGAGCGAGAGGCTGGGGAAAGGGTGACGGTAATAACCCTTTCCCAGGACTCTGAACCAAACTGAAACCCAGTTGTAATGACCCGCTTATTTGAAAGTCTTTAAATTGAGGCTTAACCTTGTGGGGTCCAGCAAAAGGGGCCCACAAAGACATAAGCCCCCCACAAGGGGCTGTTTTCCCCAAAATTGGTCCTCATTAGGATAGATATGCTCAAACACACACACACTCGGTCTCTTAATCCATTTAAGGTGATTATGTTCGTCTCAGCTGCAGCAGGAGCCTGGACGAGGGACTCGACCTGAAGACCCCCCCTCACCTCTCTCGGGGTCTCAGGGGTTAATGAATGATTATTTCTCACTTTGTAACACAGCAGGAGATGTGCAACGGACCTCACAGAGATGTGCTCACAGACCCCCCCCCTCTGGTGCGAGCATCCTCAGAGGTGCAGACCCGGAACACAGCCAGTCCTCGGCCCCATTAAGATTCATGAGTGTCGACACCAGATTACACGAGTGTGGGGTCAGAGGTCAACCATCTGAAGACAATGTTCCATTATTGAGGTCAAATCACAATCACAGACCCGAGAGAGTAATTATTTACCAACCTTTATTGGCTCATAAAAAAAAAAAAAAAATTATTTTAAATGAAAAAAAAAAATAAATGAAAAAAAATAAAAAAAACTATATATATATATATATATATATATATATCTTTTGTTTATTGATTTTCATCTTAAACAGTCCCAAACAAACACATTTTAATGATTAAAGGAGTTATTTTTATGAAATTAAGAAATTCAATAAAAATGACAAATAAAAATATTGTAGCTACAACACATAGTTGGTCAGGAATAAAATAAACAGAATTAACAGGAAACTATGTGCCTAAAAAGAAAATGATCATTTTTCTATCATGTATTTATTTAAGGCTGTATAGGAATTATGTCTTACATAAATTAATTTTGAATAAAAGTATCATTAATTGGGTTAAAATTGTTCTCAAAATCTGGAAAAATGTAACCCTGTCATGTGGTTTTGCATTTTTATATTTTCAAATTTAAAATAGAAGTAAAACTACAGCAGTAATTCAGCAGATGAAATAGAAGATGAAATTAAAACTCTTCTCCGATTGGAATCTTGAGAGTTGCTTGTTTGTCGGCCTCCACAAACATGAAAGTTGGAAGTCCACAGTGAGGATGTGGTTGCCATGGTGAACAGGTCAGGCTCCTGGCATTATCTCACACCTTCGCACGACTGTGACGGGAAAATCCAGCTCCAGCTCAGATGGCTCTATTTCTGCCTCAGACGTGAGCCGTGGAACCCTCCGACTATTGTTGTGTCGCTATTTGAAGTCAGCCACACTTCCTGTCTGGATGGGCCGTCAATCCCTCAACGCTGGAAGTCCTCCTGTCCGTCCCGAGACGACAACAGCCATGACAACAGCAACACAAACACACACTCCTCTGGCCGACCGCTCCTCTTCACACAGACACGAGTGAGAGTCTGTGGCAGCATGTGCCTTTAACTGCTAGCAGCTGCCTCTCTGGGTCTCCTATTGTTGTTGTTGACGAGTGAGGAGCAGCAGGACAGGAGCTCCACTTCAGAACCAACGTTTGAGGCAGAATTGGGTCACAGCAAAGAGTCTTGATGTTGTTGCGGAGAGGAGGATCTCTGGCCATCAAAGTACAACTACTCTGTCAAGTCCAGTGGAGCGCAGGAAGAATGAGAGGAACAAAGGATGAAGAACTTTACTGTTGTAGAAAAACAGAATAAATAAAATATAGAATAAAATATAAAAAAATAGAGAAGTGGTTTAAATGTACACAAGTATCAAAAGGAAAAAAGAAATATATAAAAAAACGATAGATGTGAGCTTTTAGCTAAAAGAAAGCCTTGTTTACAAAATGATGCGTCATAAACACAGTGCAGTCAAAATGAAAACAGTTGGAATATAAAAGAAAAGCGTCCGTAGCAAAGCAGACTGGAGCTTTTATTTTGGAGGTGAGAGATTTAGATTCACAGGGCGAGAGCTGCACATGACTTTCTGGACGTCTTCGTGTCTTGACTCGACAGCAGGGCGGAGGGTTCCACGACGCCCGTGTGGCCTCACAGGAAGCGGGTCCTGAACCGACTTCCTTCGTAAACAGAAGCGCTGACTCATGTCGTCGGAAAGAGCAGTCAATTGGTTTTCACCCTTTTGTCATAGAGCGCTCGACACGCCGCTGACGTCAAGAGGGGCTCCGCTAGACGCTCTTCCAGACGGGACGAGTCCCCGGTGCCCGGCGGGTCCAGAAGCCATGCAACAGGAAGCAGCAGGGGCTGCGCCGGCTACGACCCCCCCACCGCCGCTAAAACGCTAGAGTGTGGTGAGACTCAAGGCCAACGATGTTCACGTCTCGGCTCACATCCTGTCCAGCTCCGGCAGAGAGGAAGTGGCCCTCTTAATGAGCTGCGTGTGATTTTTACAGCCCTGCTCTTTATTTTGGAGGATTCTGCTACGACGCAATGACAGAGGGAGTCACTGGAGCGACTCGGGTTAATGAGTCAGAGCTATTGACTTGGCTGTGAGATTCTGAAATGATCGCCATGACTGGTGTCTGTTGTCTTGCCTGCTAGCATCACATTAGCATCCCTGCTTTATCTTCTAAGCTCTTCCACCAACGTACTTTATGGACTCTGACTCAAACCATAGCTACTGTATTCCGACTCAAGACTTAATGAGCTGAGCTAGAAGGCAGCCAATGAATCCCTCTAGCATACATGCTAGTGAACATGCGGCTAACTGTCGAGCGGCTACGAACCAACATCAGATCTGCTACTCTGCGCTGATGCTATCGCTGCCATCAACATTCACATGGACCACAGACGCCTCGTGAAGCCCTGCGGTGACCCGCCCTCTCCCTGGCTCTGACTCCAGCAGCTGATGACATTCTCATCTTTGCATTTCCACCTGAGCAGTGGTCCGGATCAGCCACCCACTTCCCCCTCCACCCCTCCTGCAGCGACTAATGAAAAAGACATCAGGAGGCATCAGGCGGTCGGCGGCGACCTCGGCTCCTGTGACAGGGTTTTGACGAGTCAGGCTGGACGAGTCCAGAACGGCACATCGCTGCAGTGGAGCCTCCAGCGACAAGCCGTCACTCCACCTCGGACACCCCTCCCCCGACCACAACAGCCAATGTTATCGGCCGACGTTTGTCTAAATAAAGCGAAAGCCAGCATCACACTGGAGAGCATCGCCGTGACTCGCGGAGTTCCTCAGACTTGAAAACTGCTGACATGAGGAACCATGAGGAACGGTTAAAATAAATGAATAAAAAATGTGGGGAAATCTACATGTGACAAATACAAAATAAAGTATTTATGATAATAATAATATATTATAATAGTTGTCTTATAGGATTGTGGGAAGATGAGCTTTTCGGTTAAAATAGTGAATAAAAAATTTGGGGAAATCTACATGTCTCAAAATGTACTTATAAAGTAGAGAATAAAAATCTTGATAAAAAAGAAATATATTTTGTCGGAAATATTTAGAATAATAAAGATAGAAATTTCCATAAAATGACAAACAACTTCTGTGTTAATGACACATCAGGAAACACCAGTGAGGTGTTGCACTGGGTGGAGGCCCAGGGCAGACCCAGGACTCACTGGAGAGATGATGCCTCCTGGGTGACCTGAGGCATCTCTGGACCTTTTTACTCAGATGCTGACCCCGTAACCTGCCCTCGGATGAGCCTCCAGAGTGAGGACCTCAGATAGGTTGAGTGGATTCAACCCTCAGATTAAGAAGAGAAATGAAAGATTGAAGGAGAAGATCCTTGGATCACAGTGTTACAGGGTAGAGAAGAAGATCCCAGACTGGGAGTTCATCCATCACTGGATCAGTGTGCGCTGTAATTACTGTGTCAAGTCGATGATGCCTCCGAGGAGAGAGAGAAGGGGAGAGAGGAGAGAGTGGGGGGGAGGGGGTGAGAGACGTGAGGGAGAGCAAAGAGAGGGTGAGAGAAGGAGAGGAGGGGGCGAGAGGGAGGTGAGCAAGGGAGGGTCAGATAGGGAGAGGAGGGGAAGACAGAGAGAAAGAGAGGTGGAAGAAAAGACAGAGAGAGAGAGTGTGCTGTGGAGTGTGTGGAGCTGTTCTTCAGGATCTCCCACAAACAGCTCATCTTCATAATCACCTCGCTGGCGTCGCTCCTCCTCTCCACCGTCATCTGTCATCTGCTGTCACCCGCCGCCGTCACGCCTGGCCAGCGCCGGCCCGTCAGCCGCGGAAGCCTCGGCCTCGCAGGGCTCGGGAGGTTGCAGCTATTTAAGAAATGCGGAGCTGAAACTCGGGAAGCGTGGCTAATCCACGGCCCTGGCAAGGCTCATGGCCCTTGTACGCTTGTTCCGCTGTGAAATCGCTGCACGACAGCGATCGCGTCCCACGACACACAGCATAATGTGAAACTCATGTGGCCGTCTGGGAGTCGGCCATTTTGCAGTGATGTATGCTCCACGCCTGTCCTGCTCATGACAACTTTATCTCCTGCATCTTCATCACCAGAACCCGGGCATTTCTTCTTCTGGGCCTTTCCTGCTTCACCTGTTGCTTACTCAGACCAGTCCACAGGGTTCAGAGAGCCTGGGAGGAAATCACCAGACTGAGAACCATAGAGGGCCAGGAGAAGAAAGGACCCATGGAAGAACAACAAAGTCAAAGAACAACCAGGACAACACGTCGAGTCAGCTATAAATCAAACAACAAACACAAAAATTGAGACCAAAACATGCGCCCGGAAGTACTTAGTTTCATGCAGAAAACATGTCAAAAAAACATGAAAGTTAATTTACCTTACAGTGGGCTAATGGTGATCTGAGCCAGTCAATGAAAACAAGGAAGTGAATACCTTTTTAGAAGGAAAAATCCCGTGACAAATCAGAAAAAAACCCATCAAAGGCCAGAACAAAAAATACAAAGACAATCACAAAACAAGCAAGACGAGTGAATAACCCAACAGCTGTTGAGAAATTAACCAAAGAGAAGAAATGTTCTAAATTCCAAAAGCCACTGGCGTGTTGGGAACAGGCTGCAGTTACCGAGCCACCAAGGCCCTGGTGGACCTGGTGAGGAAGCAGCTTGGTTCTCCTGATGGGAGAGCCGGCTCTGATCCAGACAGTCGGGGAGCTCAGGCCTGCTCGGAGGCATGTTGGGGGTGACGTCTTCATCACGTCCTCTCGCTTGAGAAGTTATCTGAAAAATGGCGAGCATGTCCGCGAGCCATATGGCGGCGGCAAGAAGGAGCGGCGGAGCACGAAGAGGTGGAAATGGCGTTTGCCGCTCGGCTGCTCAGAGCGGGCGATCAAAGCGCCGGCGAGGCGGCGAGCGATGTAAATGACGGGAAGGATCGCGAGTCCGGTGACCCGGTTGGGAGACGAGTCCCGTCTGATGGTGGAGAGGGTCCGATCATGAGGAGGAGGTGGGGGAGGGGGATTTAGTACACATCATTAGCTCCAGCTCTGTGTGTGTGTTGGTGTTTAAACAAAAGTTGGGGGACATTTTTCAGGATGTTAACCTGTAGATTGGGGACACCATGCCAACTGGGGGACACGGTTCAGAATCAGTTAAGCCTCAGTTTGAGAAAGGTTAGCCATGTGTTTTGGATGGCTAGGTTTAAGGGGAGATAATGGGGACAGGGTTATGGCAATGAGGTCCTCACAAGGATGGAGCTACAAATGTGGGTGTGCGGGATGTTCTTTTATGATTTGGTTTTGGACTGCGAACTTTTTAAAATGTGGAAACTTAAATGTATTTTTCAATATTCATTCTGTTCTATTTGCAGCTTTTTAAACTTCAGCTCTGACTGTCGTAGCACATTAGCATCTGCTAGCCGCAGCGCGGTGGGAGGACTGTGACTTTGTCCTTCTGTGCTGCTGTGTCTCAGGTCTGACTGATTGGTGTGTTCCTGAGCTGCTTTGTTCGCTCAAACAAACTTTGTTACAGACGACGTGACATCACATGATTGCAAGCATGCTAAAGCTAACCAGCTAATTTAAGTGCTACTGATCACATTGCCAGCACAAATGCTAGTGCTAACGCTAATGCCTGCTTGTCAGATTTTCACCTTGATATTTGACGCAGTGGAGGATCACCATTCCATTCATCCTCATTCCTCGCAGCCTCCCATCGGTGACAGTGTTTCCACAGCCACCGCCTCCTGTCCTTGAGCAAGGCAGCTCAGAGAAGGATTCTAATTAATGTCCCGAGACTTGGCTTCTCTGTGACTGGACCCTCCGAGCGCCGGGGAACCCAATAAAGACGCGGCGCTGGCAAAATGAATCGACAGCTCTCGGCTCCAGACCTCGACACGAGCGAGCAAATTCGGTTTTCACTTGCATGGCGGCGGCGGCAAGCGACTCTCGGGGGTCATTAGGGAGGTGGAACACTCAGCGCCATATGCTCGCAGGTTGTTTGGGAGTAGTGACGCGGCGCCGCTGTGACACACTGTAGCTCGCGCTTTGCCAGTTAATTACCAGCATGACATCAAAACAGGAAATTGGGGTGTGTGGGGGGGTGAAGGAGGTGGCAGGAAAGGAAGGGGAGGGGCAGGAGCGCCTCCTCACACACGGGAGGTTTGGAAACATGAAAAATGATGATTTACAGTTGCTGAAGCTGAAAATGCTGAATGACCCACACAGATGACATACCACGCACAAAAGCTGCAGCTAGAAGAGCTAGAAGAGCACCGAGATGATGAGGGCAAAATGCTGTCCAGCAGTTGAACTACTGTGGTTCCGACTCCAGGCCCAGGCCCGTGTTCTGACACCGCCTCCAGGTCCATCTCCGTCCATGCGTGAGCGACTGCAGGCCCCGTCGGCCACGCAGGAAGGTGCCGGCCCAGAACGCCGCCGGCTATTTTTAGAGCGAGGCGTGGAGAGGTAATTTAAAGACGTGGCGTCGCTGACAAGAATTAAATTGTGTTTTGATTTTCTCATTAGCCCGAATCTCAAGTGGGCCTCGTTATTGTGTAATCTCCTCGCCGTGACACGACATCTTGTTTCGGGCGATGACAGCCGGATGCTGCTGTTTTCAGGACCGGAGCAAGGGCGGTGTTGCAGGGAGGAGGGGGGCGGGGTTCACCCTGACAGCTAGAAGTTATTGGGTTTGCTGTTCCCTCTGGTGCCAACCACACACACACTCACACACACACACAAGGGCGACGGTTGACGAGCCATCGCTTCAGGGGGAGTTGGAGGATCCAGATGCCAGTGTGTGTGTGAGTGAGTGTGTGTGTCGAGGTGTGTGTGTGTTGCCACCAGCATGTAAGGAAAGCGCTCTCTATTTGATCATTTATCCTGCCATGTTTACAAACATAGAGCAGATGTGTGAGGGTTTCTCCCACCTTCGGATGTGCAGTTACCCTGGCAACTAAAAATAATTCATTCATCAAAGATCATTAAAATGATCAATGTAAGAAACAGTGGCTACAGATCAAAAAAATTAATTTAGATTTAAAGATATTTCTCTTGTTTTTTTCTTATTTTGTTTCTTTGTTTTTTTTATGATAATGTTTCATTAAATGTTTTGTGGCTATTGTTCTTTTTTTGGCTTGGGTTTTTTTTCAATCCATTCTTCATATATCTATCATTTAAAAATAATTTCTCAGTTCTTACTATTTTTTCTCTATCTAAACTGTGAATGATTTTTTTATTATATGTTCCCAAACTAAGTTATTGATTTTAAAAATGTTTTTTTTTTTTCTTTCATTTTCTTTCTTTTTCTTTTTTTGTTAGGATCACTCGACCATTCTAGTACTGGCTTCATCAAAACAGCTCATCATGTCATCAGCGCAACACTGGGAAATCACTATGAAAGTTAACACAACAGCAGTGCAGTTGTCGCTGTCAGTTGTGTCGAATGACTCATTCAGACTTGTCTTCAAGATGAATAAAAATCAATCAGTCCACAGGGTAAAACAAATTGATCTGAAAGTGAAAGCAACAAACTTCTGTTGCGTGACCTCTGGGTGACCTTGAGATGGAAAAATCCTCATTTCTGCCTCTACAGAATAGTTTACAGCCCCGCGGTTTGGCGCTGACGTCTGAAAGCCTGGGATCAGTTCAGGATTTACTTCTCTGCTGCTCAGTTCAGGAGGAACCTGCATGGAGCGACTCACTCCTCCATCCTCTCCTGCGTGAACCGCTTCCTGTCAATCACAGAACAACACAGCACCTGATGTACATGGCCTGGACTCCAGGTGACCACAGGAATGACATCAGGTCTCGTCTTGCGTTCCTCATTTCTCAGATTGGTATTAAAGGATGTGGCTCTCCTCTCAACACGCTGTGGTCGCACACTCTTGACCGACCTGTGATATCACTTCCTGTCTCAGAGTGGCGACTGGTTTACAGTGTTTGACCGGCCAGCAGACCTCAATACTGTTGGTTGACTGTGGCGACCGAGGAGGGCTTCAGGTGTCCTTCATGATGGAAGGAGCTTCGGCAGTCTGCTGAAGGATGCAGCTCAGGAGTTGAGCTCTCATGTGAGAAATAGTCAAGGTTGGACAACGACTTGAGGAAATGTATCTTTTTTCCATCATTTCATTTAAAAAAAAAATCCACTTTTGTTGTACTTGTTGGAGGTCACTGTCAGAGGTTGTGATCTCAGGTTTGGCTCCAGTTTCAGGGTCTGACACAGACCCCCCCAGCATTTCTCACACTTTCATACATCAAACTCTGTAGAGGAAACGGGGTCCAGTGGGGTCACGGTTCTGAAGCGTTCATCGTCCTGAACAATGGTGTGACTTCACCCCACCAGCTGATGTCACATGATCTGTCATCATGGCCGCCTTGGTTCCCACACCTCCAGACTGCAGAGGAAGAACCCGTTTCTGACACTTTTCTTTTCAGAAGTGCTTGTTCTTCTTCGTGCTCATCCTGCTGGCTGAGGGGGTTCCCCGGCCCGTGACCCCAAAAGGCTCCCTCGAGCCCTGTCAGGAACTGAGGAGCTACAGTGCCCCCCCCCTGCCCTGACAGGAGCCAATCAAACTGTAAACTCAGAACATCTCAGAGCTGCTTTTGTTCTGTCCACCTCTTTCGCTGGGCTGCATCATGTGTCTGCACCTTCCTCTGGAATCACAAGAGTTACATCACAAACTGTCAAGAACATCGACAGAACGGTCCCACACTCCTGACCTCCATCATGGTCCTGCTGTGGTTCTCCTCCTAGTCCAGAGGTGGGCAATTCAATTTCCTAAAGGGCCCCATTACAAACTGTAACTGTTGCGAGGGGCCACCATCAAAACAAAGACAGCGATGACTACAAAACATGACGTATATGCTTAAGTAACAAGGACAAAATGAACCTAAAAAGGTTAAATGTAAGTAATGATATTAAGAAGTGTAAATATGTGATGAAACCTATTGAAATATTTCATTTTATATGCATTTAATTTGAATATAAATCAACATAACTATGGTCCAGATGTTCAAGATAAAAAGGCAATTTATTTCAAAATATATTTTCAATCTCTCTTTAATGTATTTTGAGGAACCAGAAAAACACACAAAAATGGCCAATGAAAAGAAGAAAATTATAGTCTTCAAACAAGAACATGCTATATTTACTGCTGAAGTGGTGGTGGTGACTAAAAGTGAAAGAACAAAAAAAAAGCAAAAAAAACATACATACAACATATCAATTATAGTTTTAGTCTGACGTCAAAAGGGCCACAGAAATGCAAGCATCTGGCTCCATATTGCCCCCGAGCCAACTTTGCCCAGGTCTGAACTGAACCCAGCTTTTGTGGTTCTCCTCTCTCCACCAGTGATGTCATCAACAAGCGACAGATTGTCCCAGCCCGAGTCACAGGGTTCATCTAAAAGTGTTTGTCTGTAAACCACTGCACTTGTTTTCGGATGTGTTACGTCTATGAGCAGAGGACAGTCATGATGTTGCGATCACAATGAACCAGAGTAGAGAAGCGGGCGGATGCCGCGACTAAGGGGACACGACTCTGAACCCGCGCGGGCATTAGGTGGCTGATGATCTGTGAAGCGCCGCTCCACTGGGGTTCGCTGGCGAGTCTCTTTTACGCCGTGATCTATTGGCCCGCTGCAGCGGCGGCGATCTATCACGTGGAACTGGCAGTAACGGATGAGAACGATCTTCTGGAAAAACGCTCTCATTTGTCTCTGTCGCAGCCGGTGAACTAGAGGAGACGCTAATGCAGGCCGACGGCCCGCCGAGGGGATATAATTACGTCCCGGCGCTCTCGCCGCCTGGAGATGGAAGACGTATCGGGAAATAATAACGCCGCTCTTTTGTTTTCTTCTCTGACTCGTGGTTTGCTGTCTCTGCAGCGGTGACGCCGTGATGCTGCTCTGGCTCGGTGGGACGGTCCCATGATGGGTTCAGAGTTACAGAGCAATGCTGAGGTTTAACAGGCCGAGAGGTGTCGTGTCTTGACAAGAGAAGAAACGAAATCTCAAAGCTCACACGCATCGATCACCATGAGCCACGCGACCGGAGGGTTCATCACAGGACTGCACCTGGCCGTCCACACTAAACGCCTGTGTGAGCGCTGGTGAACTCTGGGTCTGACCTCTGGGTCTGACCTCTGGCATGGCACTCCAACAGGGTGTCCACTGGTTTCAGGAGAGTCTGTTTGAGCTCCAAAGAGGCGGGTGGCTTTAATAAAAAGGATATAAAACTTCTCCTGCAGAGGGCGCTGTAGTGTGAGATGATGATGACTAGATTAGATTAGATTAGATTAGGTTGCCTTTATTCTATCCACATGGGAGGTTCACAGTGGGACCATGAACACTTTGTTTCTACTCCATCTGAAGCTGTCTTGACGGAGAACTGGAAAACACAGGTGTGACTCTCCAAGCCAACTTTGGAGACAGGTCGAGTCGTGGGCCGAACTGCAGTCGTTGCCGAGTCTTGAAGTGGAATAGAGTCTGAACCCGAGGATCTCAGGTTCACCACAACTGGAGACCAGTCCTGGAGCAAGTGACTGGGACCAGAAGATCCAGTCAGAAGAGGTCCTGGATTTATTTCCCAGAATGGATCTCATAGCAGTGAAGTTGTTGGGCAGTAAATACGAGCCTTGTTTTCCTAATAAATATGGCTGCGACCGGCGCTGGGTCTCTGTGGGACTTGAGTTTGGCTCCGCTCTGCTTCTCTCACAAATCTGCTCCCTCTCCGAGCCAAACGTCCACTTTAGGCTGCTGGGAGTTTTATTTCCGTGGATCGACTTTCTCCGCCGTCCTGTCCTCCTCCATCCCTCGCTCCTGACCTGGACGTGTCCTCCAGCCGCAGCCTCCATCTTGTGTTGTTGTTGTTTCGGAGCCTAGTTCTGCCCGGCGACTTGGCTAATTGGAACCAGGATCACTTCAAGTTAAAGTAAAACAAGCCGTAAAATTGTGACGGCGAACCATAAACCAAGTCTTTCCTTCTTTTCAAGAGAGGTCTGAGTGAAACCTCGGCGTAAACTTTTACGAGGATCCCCGGGGTCGCCCGTAAACCCGTTAATAGAGATGAGATATGGGGGGGGCGGCCTCCCATTTTGTTTGCCTTTCTCTGCAGCACTTCGTCCTCAGAGGTCAAACGCCGTCCTGGGGTCGACTCGCCGAGGCGGTGTGTGGTGACGGGGTCGCAGCTCGAGTCGGTTCTCCGTGTTGAGGAGGTGATGCCCATGCTGAGTGGGGGTTTCACTTCAGACGATTGACTAGCTTCACTTAGCAGCTGATTGATGACTCAGCACTTTTCATGCTCGCAGGCAGGAAATTCTTCTTTGAATTTTTCAAAGCAGAAAAAGAGTCCAAAGTAAAAACTGCAGTCGACCGGCTCCAGAACGAGTTGCAAGTCTCTTTCGTTCTTTTTGTTCTGTGCCTCAGTTATTGCATGCATTTTATTTTTGGTGAAATCATTTAGAAAAGCAGCAAACGAATCCTCTCCAGGTGTGTTCGTTCCTAGGCCCGGTTCTACTCCAGGATTCTGCTGCGCTGTGAGTTCCACCGACCTGAACCCACCTGAGGGAGGAGGTCTTCGGTGTGTTTATTAAAACCAGTTTGACCCACCTCTGTCCCGGGGATGCTAATCTATTCAAATCTGCTGGCTCGGCTCTTTCTGGGCTCGGCCGGCAGTTTCACGTTTCCTCCGAGACCCGACAGAACCGTTTGGGGAGCGTTCCATGTTATTGTGACAAATTGCAGCGCCGGTAATATTTTCCCATTCCTCCATCATATATTACAATCTGCATGGCCTCCCTCACTGTAATGGAGATGATTTGGAATTCTTGAGCTTTGCGGCGCCGAAAGGTTGCTCGGCCGACTCAGTTAGTGTCGGCGCCGCTCGATCTGACAAAACGATTAATTTTACAAATGATAATGATTTGGGGGAGTCGGGTGACCCCTCCGGGCGACAGGAACCCCGCTCAGAGTTCAGGAGTCTCCGAAGCCTCAGGGTCCTCGCGCTGCCGCCCACTTTTTTCGCAGCGCCGGCGTCTCAGGTTTCGTTTAAAGCCCGAGCCGAGCAGCAGCCCGAGACCACCCGTCAATGAATCTTTCCCTTGTAGCGACTTGTAATTCGCCATTACCGAAGCTATTAAAGGCGATCAGAGCTCCTAGGGCTGTTCGGAGGGGGCGGGGGACCGAGCCTCCGCTGGGCCCCTTAGACCCAGGACACAACAGACAGGTACTTAAAAACAGGGTGAAAAGATCAGCTGAAGGAAAACAAGGAAGATTAATGAGGAGGACGGAGGTCGCTTTCATCTGGCTCTGCTGAGTCATTAACTCGGCTGCCCACCTGAGCCATGACCTCCTCCACTCCGGCGCAGGAAGATGTCCACTTCCAAGACAGGTTTCATGGAGTGGAGGAGGACCAGGTGGAGGCACGACAGAGACAGGACGTCTGAGTCAGATCTGAGCTCATCAGACTCTTCGACTCTGCGGCTCAGACTCACATGGTCAAGACTCTCTTGCAGTTCTAGAGACTCAGAAACACATGACTGGAGTTGGACTCGACTCCAGACTGTCAGTGCTCCAAGTCCATCACTGCCCGGAACTGTGCTGCATCTGTTCCCTCTCTCCTGTTGGTGGCTCCAGCGAGGGACCTCTGAGCAGAGGGACGCTAGTTCAAGTCCACCCCAACCCTCAGAGCTCCTGGTGCCAGGCTCATGGACACACTGCTCAGCTGATGGATTCCAGCCCTCCACTCCCATGTTTGATTTAAGCCTCATCACCAGCAGCTGAAGTCGGTGTGTAAATAACGTCAGGAGGGAAACAGCAGGACGAGAACTGAGTCCACACCTGCACTGGGTCTGAAACACAACACCTCCTGATGCCCTGGTTCTGGGTTGTCTCGGCCTCGCCCTCTGCCTCTCTCACATCTCACCCTCCCCGCTTAACTTTAATGTCATCCTGACATCATGATTTGTCATGAATGTTTATTTGCAATGAATTGTCAATTATTAAATTATAATTTTAGATTTAAAAACATTAATTAAATCAGAACGTGCCTTCTTGTGTTTAGATTTTTATTACATTTGTTTAAAATAAATGCTATTATATTAATAATTGTCCTTTTTTTTTTAGAATTTTACAAAACTCACGTCACCTGAATATTTCCTTTATTTTTTATTATTTGCTTCCAAATCATTTGTGCCAATTCACTCTCATCGTTTGGTGTTGAATCCCATTTCATTTATCAGTCGATTTTTAATTCTTTCATTCATTTTGTCATTTTGGATTCATCTTTGAGTAGCATTGTTTCTCTCTTTTTTTTTCTTAATTCAGCACATTTTCTTTACAGCACATTTACAGCACACTTCAATAAACATTTATAATTTTGTTTTTTCTGTAAGTTTGTTCCTTCTGTATTTATTGGATGTGTTATTTATTTATATTATATTATATTTTTTATATATTTTTCACTACCGTAAATGATCTGGTGCTAAATAGTTATTGGTTTCATGAGAGAAATATCGTGATTATCGTGTTGTATCTCTGTGAAGGCAAAGTAATGTAGTGCTCAAATACCTTCAATAAAAATGGCCGTCAGTGACGTGAGTGACGGCTCGGTGACCTCTTCAGTGTCCAGCTGTTGAACGGAGAAGCTAATCTTCCTGGTTTATCTCCGTCACGACTCATCAGCGGCGACAAACGTCCAGTAATCACTGACCATTCCAGCTCTCTCCGGATCAGCGCTCCGTAACCCTCCCGCGTCTATCAGCGATCAATAAACTCTTTTCCTCCCGAGTGACTCAGGCCAGTGAGTTTTCTCGCCTCCATTGAGCTGCCTTCACGCCGCTGTCCGCGGGAGTGCAGGCGGCCGGTGGGGGGCCACGTATTCCTTCATTAACCCTTGACCTTTGTGCAGAGCTGAGTGGGTCACGTGACTGATGTTGTCACTGTGGTGAGAGTCTTTCACGAGTCATGTTAGACTCTTCATCCACTCAGAAATGGTGTTCTGCGGAGACCTGGTCAACAGTCTGAGAGAGTCACATCTGGAGGACTCATTTGAGTCACTGGGACTCACTCAGATGTTTGGGATGAAATGACTCTCTAGAAAAAAAAAACAGAATTTGCTGACTCATTAAAACAGAGGAAAGCCCCAAAGTGGCTGTTGCATGATTCATCCTGACTCAGGAAGTTTAACATAAATTGGGATCCATGACTCATGGGTTGCTCGACTATACAGACTTGCTCGCCCGCCTTAACTTGCTGAGTTGGGGAACTTGTGTGACTGACCTGAACCTGTGGAGCATGATTTGTGTTGACAGACTCCCGAGAAGAGGTTGCAACAGAGTCACTTCAGAGTCAGTTGAATCCATCACAGCAACATTCTTCATTCCCCTCAGCCTCATGCGTCGGTGTCACAGACACTGGAGGCTTTATTTATGACGTGCTTACGTAACAACTCTCAGACGCCTCCTCACAAGTCTCGGAGTCTGACGACTGCGTGTGAAAGGATGAAGTTATGACGTCGCATCTGCCTTTTGTTTTCTCCGGTGGAGTCTGACGTCTTCATCTGGCCGGCGATAAATTGGTTCGCACACATGGATCCGCTCAGGCGACTGTGAAAGATTTATGCACAACACTCTGTTAGCGACCAGTTCTTCATCACCATCCTGGAGAACCACAGAGAACGTCCAGTGGAACAGAGTGAAGAACCACTGTGATAACTGCGTTTTTAGACTCAAGAAACGATGAAGGCTGGAATGAAACTTGACTTTGGGGAAATGAAAGTAAAGTAAAAGCAGACTGCAAAATATGTTTGAAAACAAACAAATACATGCATTAAAAAAGTAATAACAAATCAACAAACACAAGAGAGTCGTAAACATCATTGACACAGATGGCTGATCTCCAGGGAAGAGGACAGGAATAGATGGGCAGTGAGGAATGACACATTTGCATTATCAGTTTAAAAAATGAATTTAAACAATAAAAATGAGACAAAAACGTGAGCAGTGAAAAACTGAACGAACAGCTGAGAGACAACATGTGTTGACAGAACTGGCCAAAATAAATAAACCAATAAGAACAGAAAAGGAGAGCAGGAGCAGAAGCAGAAGGAGACATCAACACCCTGTTGACTGTTGAAGAATCGCTCAAGATATGGGAGAGAAATGAAAGTCACCTAGGACCTGCAAGCAGAGGCTCCTCAGACAGGTGAGACTGTCAGGCTTCGAAAAAGTCAACTGAACTCGACAGATGAAGCAGCATTAGAAGGTGGGGCAGCAGAATGAGTCTCTGGTGTCGGCGGCACTTGTGATGAAGCCGGTCAAGTGCTTGTTTTCTGATATCGATTCTGCCGTCGATGAGTCGCTCTGTGTTCCAGGGTTGGGACACCAAACCGCCCGAGTCCCTGATCCCGCTGACATCATTAGGCGCTACAAGTGTGGAAACTCGACTCGAACCAAATGTCAGCGCGCTACAGCCGCTAGCCGTCGTAATGAAATCCTGGACGGGTCTGTTAGTGCGCCGCGACCTTTTCCACGGTTATTGTTCTCCTGACATTTGCGCCAGACGACGGAGGTGAGACGGCAAAGTAGTTTTAACTTCCATCTCGCTGCAGAATGACTTTCATCGATCTGCGACTCCAGCGTGGCGGCGGGGTCGGCGCTCTGTGATTGCTAGCGCTGGTGACTCGCAGCGCAACACGTTTTGATATGAAAAATGAAAATCAGCAACACTTGGAGACAGGAGGGGCCCAGACGAGGAAGACTGCTGTCACAGAAGTCTGATGGGCCCAACAGAGTGGTGCAAAGATCACAAAAGACAAAGGAACCTGTTGCTTTGATGGACTTAAACACGGGAATGGAGATGCTTTCGCGAGAAATGGAAGATCCCAACATGCAGTAGAGGAGATGTGTGACGCTCTATTGGAGGCCAGGTGATGACCAAAGCCACACTGCACTGGGAAGAATGGCTCTACTCTGATTCTCTGACACCTTCAGGCCACCAATAGTAACCTAGAAACTAAATGTACATGATCCCTTAGTCAGGTAGGAGGAGCTAGCTTTAGTCACATGACTTCCATTCATGACTTTTCTCTATTGCGCCTCTCATGAAGGGAGATCTTTCTCTCCTTCATATGCACCACACAAAGTGAGACATGACTCAACATATTACAGACCGACTCGCAAGCAGCCCAAACTTCTGGAAGATAAATGGATCGAAAAACAAAGATCTGACAACCATTTTCAGGAATAGTCATCTGAACTGTGCTGAAGAGGTTTGTCAAAGCACCAACCAGGTTCAGAAAGTATAGAAACAAACCTGAGGGGAAGGATTGTGACAGCAGATTTGCAAGTCAGTGACAGGAAACCAAGGTTCGAGAACATACTCAGTCGTGAGCTCCAACTGGCTCTGCTTCTTCAGATGAGGCAGCCGTAACCACGTTAGTCGCCCGGTGCGTAGGCAATTACATGCCCTCTAACATCTTTAATCTCAGCCTTGTGAATTATTCAGATCCTGCTCCACTCCTCACTGCTCCATAGTGTTCTCTTCAGTCCAGTTCTGAAGGAGTCATCTGTGTTTTTAGCAGGTCTACAGAGTTACTGAGGTGGTCAGTGGGAGTGACTGGAAAGGATCAGACCAGAAATGAGTCTGTCAGAGGGACAAAGTTGGGGAGGGAGGATGGTTTGGACACATGGAGAGGAGAGGCAGACTTGGACCAAGAAGGTTGGAGATGGATAGCCCTGACTGTATGGGACCACAGCATCATTGTGAGGACGTCGGCGTAAAACTACGGATCTCTGATGGACGTCCTCAAGAGGAGAGGTCACCATTAGAGTTAAATAATGTAGCAAATGAGCTCATCTGAGGAGCTTCGTTCAGCTGTGACCCTGTCAGCATCAGCCGTGTGTGTGTGTGTGTGTGTGTGCAACTGGACTGCCTCCCTCCACAGGCACTTCATCACAAAACTGAGGGAGTCGCTACCAGATGGTTAAACAAACACATCGCCCAACTGCCCATAACTCATATCCACTTAGCGCCCTCTTGTCAGCGTGTCTCTCACTCGCGGTGTGTGTGTGTGTGTGTGTGTGTGTGTGTGTGGAGGCAGGGGAGACAAGGTAATGCAGAAATAATGAGAATCAGCTCCAAATTCCTGGGGGGTGTGTTTAATTTTAATCACCAAGACGATCCATCCTCAGTAGCTGGCCTCCCTCTCTTATCGGAGCCGAGCGGCGAGCTGTGAGTGACGTTAAAGGTCACGCAGACAAAAGTCTACAGATGATGCTCCTCGCTCAGGGAGGCGCCCACCTCTCGGGCCAGGGGTTAAGAGTTTGGAGGTCAGGGGGTCGCGCAATTTTCCCTTTTCCCTCAGCCCCGTCGTGAAAACCTGGCCACGGTACTTGAGGGAGTAATTTATTATCTGGGACCGGGACCACAGGAGGGGTCTTCAGGAGACCTTCTCCGGGACCTCTGAACACAGACTGGTGAAGTCAATAATGTAGCTTTCTGTGTTTCTCATGGCTGATTGTTTCTTGGTGTCATGGCGGCTCCAAATGTCAAGGATCACATGTCTAGGAGTCTGATCCACCACTGGACCCGAGCAGGACCTCAAGCATGTTGCAGAAAAGAACTGAGCCAGAAGGCACCAAACCTCAGTCTGAAAAATCAGGCTGCTTGTTCTCTGACTCGGCTCGGCCCTGGGGTCTCCCCCGAGGTGGAGATGCAGTGTGTCACCCAAGAGACCCCGCCTTTTTTTTCTTGACTAAAGCATGTTGAATTTATTGACAAATAAACTGTCATCTTCTCACAAAAGGGGAATAACCTGGAAGGAAAATATGACCAGCAAATGAATGATTCATTATAATTTTCAGTGCAGGAGCAACAACTATGATTTTAATTTATTTGTTTTTCAAAAAGGTCTTTAAGAGAAAAAAAATCGACAAAGTTCCGGTCATGTGACGCCAAATCCCGGAAGTCCTGCTCCCGGCAGCGGTGGCGACAGCAGCAGGTGAGATAACCCGTATGACTTAATGAATGAATAGTGAAATGAAGAGATGAAACTGCACCTTGATGTTCCTTAAATCAGTGTCTGCTGTGTATTATTTGACAAAGTTTTGACCAAGTTGCCGCATGTTTGTGATCTGCCTGCTGAGTGACGTGTTCGCGGATGCATGTCAGAAAAAAACACATCGTTTAATAAACAAAATCAGTTTAGTTTTCCGTGTCGGTATATTTGCATTTGTCTCACAAAAGTTAATTCAGTAAACACATTTTCTGTACCCGCAAAATAGTGACTTTTAATTGGCTGGGTGACGCTGACCCTGATTGGTCCACCAGTCTGTCAATCAACTCATGTGTTTCTTAATTTATTCTCGACTAACGCTGTTTTGTCTTGCTCTGTTTTGGTGTTGGTTCTTTTCTTTCTCTCTCAAACAGCTCTCAAAGTCTCATTTCAACAATTTTGAACTACTACTCTGGTGCCACCCTGTGATTGGTGGGTTGTTTCATTGAGACCACAGCAAAGGCAGTCAGTGAGCATGAGACAGCGACACCCATCTATTGGTCCCTCTTCCTCTACAATTTCCACATTTTGTATTGTTATATCTCATTCTAATTTTTCAATCTCTCTTTTGCCGTTTTTATTTATTCTTCCTTTGCCCATAAATTTCCCTTTATACTCCTTTAATATTTTCCCAATAGACATTTATTTTCTGTCCACATTGGTTTCCTGCCCTGATATTCATTTTAAATTTTATATCTGAACATTTACAAAATGACATTTGTATTTCACACCCATAGACTGTCAATATTATTTATGTGTTTTTTCTTACAAGGCATGTTTAAGGAGGAGCAGAAAAGTTCATTCATCATGGTGTTATGGATTTCTGTGCTCGCATTAATTCAGATGCATTTAGGAAGTTTGGTGAACCCGCTGGGCGTATCGGGTGAAAAGGTGAACAGATAAGCATTATCTCGCGCACATGATTGTCCGAGTCACGAGATAATTGACCCGCGGGCCTGTGGTGTCCAAAAGTAGTCCAGCTGATGACAGCCCGGCTGCACTGGGCCCTTCGGGGAATGCGGCGAGATTGCTCTGGAACATCTGAAGATCAAACGGCGCTCAGCTCCGTCAATCTAATCGCTGTGGATTCGGGATTTATTGGCTTTCGCCGGCCAAAAGAGAGATCGGGGACGAAAGCAAAACCAGATTTCCCTTGCTCGTATCAGTTTCATCTGTCAGTCAAGCTGAGATGAGAGTCGCTTGGGATGAGAGGAGCTAAATTGTTCTTCTAATTTTAGAGTGCGATGCTTCTCTGCACGAAGCAGCGAGCACTTGTAGAGTTTGTTTTATTGCTGCTGGGCTCAACTGTTGATGGGATTCTAGCTGCTCTCTGAACCTTTGAAAATCCACCGGCTAACGGTGATTGTTGCTTCTGATGACGCCTTCCAAGGATATGGGGTTGCATCTGCGCTAAACAGCTGCTGCGCTAGCACAGCGGCTATTTGGATGGAAATGAATGATGGACGGCTAAACACGTGAAGCCGAGGACACGAGTCCGGCCACTTTCGCCGCCATAAAGATGAGGTTCTCACGAAGAAAGGGATGCAACCCCGCGGAGGCTCTATTTGTCTCTGTTAGCCCCCGAAAACTCCCTGTCCCTGCTTAGATAGGGCTGCCAATGCACCATGATGTCATCCCCCTGGCGTGTAGTGATTGATGCATCCTGGCTGCCAGCTCTGCTCTTGCAGGAGATGTGGGAGGGTGAAGGGGTGAGGGAGGGGTGGGGGTACGAAGTAGGGAAGGGGGTGAATTTTCTGCAGATAGAGACATCCAAATGTGACCGGAGCCCAGCGAGGGGTCACCTCAGAGCTTGTGTCAGCGTCTTGCAGATTCCTCGGGTGAGAGCAGCAGAGCGAGGCTGGGTTTGAAGGCGACAGGGGGGCAGCTCTGGTTCTGAACGTCCACTCCATCTTCCCGCCAAGCTCTGTTACATATCAAGGCGGAAGGAGCAGAGAGATGGAAGACATTAGAGTAAGTGGAAGAGTAAGTGTTTCTCAGATAGTCGGGAGGACGTGCTGAGATGAGCTCGGCGGGGAATCCCGGTCCTCCTGACACCCGGCCAAGTTCCTCCAGATTCTCTAATGGCTCCACAGACATCCGAAGTGCATGTGTATCAGGAAGCACTGACTGTACTTAAATATTACATCCTGTATGTCCTCGACACGGTCTCACAGTGGTGAGGGAAGAACTGCCCCTGAGGTCTGCAGTGTGTTTTTCCTTTAAAGGCTCATGTTAGCAGTCGGTCCTGAACATGCGAGAAGCCACAGCAAAATCCTCTGCCGGTTTTCTGCAGTCTGGATAGTCGGGGTGAGGAGCTCGAACATCAGGGAGGGACCTAGAGGACTGGAGTCTTCTTCTCTGGAAACATCTCTGAATACATGCTGGGTAATTCCTTACCACTTGCCCCAAAGTTACCCAAAGCTGAGAGGCTTATTTTGGGGAATTTTCTTCAGTTTTCACTTATTGGAATCGTGTTCCTATAAATCATCTTATTTCAGTGCCAAAAAATGGTGGCAAATTACATTAAAATCAACTTACATTGAGGTGAGAATATACACATTTTTTCACAATACTGAATCACTCTGTTTGTTATCAAACATTATAAACAACTTCAAAATTAACGATCAAGTTATCTCAGATGTAAGTTCGCCTTTGATCCAGTCTTTCTTCAAGTGTGACAGTTGAGTTTTGAGGGCAGTAATCAAGAACCCACTACAGAGTCGATGGTCACTTTCATGAGCTCCTTCAGAGAGGAAGATCGTGGTGGCAGCTCAGACACCAGCAGTTTGGTGGACTCTGACCCGAGAGCCGACTGAGGACCCTTTTTAAAGATCGGTGGGAGGGAGACGATTGCTGTTGGGGATTGGGCCATAAGTTGTCCGGACCAGCCCGGTGAGCTCGGCCTCTCACCAGCTGAAGCTATTACATAACCAGGCAACCACTGCACCTCATTTCTCCGCTCGTTCACAAAGAGCCGCGCTGGTGACCGCAAACATCCGGCCGAGCCGCGGAGCTCATTTGGAAGTCAGCGCACTCTTCCCGGGTGACTTCACCCCCCTCCCCCGTGCTTTTATTTTTAATTAACCTCTCAAAGATACTCTGTTGTTGCTTCCCGTGTCTGCGCCGGCGAGGTTAATGATTTCAGGCGTCCAGGGAGTCACTGGCGAGGACAGATCAATGCACCTCAATTCCCAGCGACTCATGTTCAGTCTCAGTCGCCGGGCCGCGGAGAAAAGGAGCAGACGCCGATACTGATTGTGTGGCGGCGGACGCCGTCGTCCGTCGTGTCACTGCAACAGTGAAACGTGGCTGAATGAAACTCTTTCCTCTGCAGAGCATGGCAGGAGTCGCTCACAGTGCTGGTGATCAATTTTACATAATCACCAGTTAAAGTGTAACCCCTTAATGAGGCGAGCCCAGCAGCTCATTAATCGCTGGTCTGTCGATGGGAAGCCCCAGCGCTCCAGGTTTACACATTTACATGCTCAGCGACGGATCATTGGCTTTGTGTCGGCACCGATGTTTATTTTTAAATGATATTGATCGGCAGCTAATAACGGCCTCCTTCAGGGGGAACCAGCCATTAAAAGTCACATTGACGAGGAGCCGCTCGGCTTGTACGCAGGAAATGAAGAGGACACGTGACTCATTTGCAAAGCGTGTTTCCACTGTAAAGAGACTTTATTGACTTGATGATGTCACGCTTTTCTGCAGCGTACGTCTCTGTTTATGTGGAGGTTGTGCTGAAGCTGAGCAGGACCTGGAGTCATGGCTCTTGAATGAGTTTCACTTGGAAGGGTGTGCTAGGAAGGTAGGAGTCGGCCACCAGACCGATGTGACCCCTCTGCAGCCGAAAGAACTGCAGCCAGGATGAGGATCAGATCCTCATATTCTGAGATCTTTATTCTCTGTCCGAAAATGTCTAGTTGGAGAGGAGATGTTCCTCGGGATGAAGAATTCAATTGGAGTCTCAAGTGAGCAGCTCATAAGGACTCTTAGGCTGTGTCCCATTTCTCACCCGAACACTGGGTTTTGCGCCTTCATGTGTCAGTGTAGTGTGTCCCAATACTCCTGAGACCGTGGCCACTCGCTGTTCACCACTTGAAATGATCCCTTCAAACTGAGGGAGCTGCGGAGCTGACTTGAAACCAAGTGGGAATATAAAGTGTAGATAGATTTCCAGGATACCAAAGTACTTTATTTCAAAACAATGTTGGATAGGACAACAGGGACATTTTAGTCAGGAGGACTACTGTTCCGTTTGTTGACTTTCTCTCGTATCACACGTTAGTGACCCAAATGGTCTACGGTGTCCCACAACATGAACAACACAACATGTATGTACAACAGCGTGTTTTTATTTCTTCTTAAAAAACAACAGTGGGCTAGCATCCAGGCTAACGCTAACATCGTCTCACCTCTAACAGATCTATCACTGCAACATAGCAGCGAATCAGGCTTCGACGCCGCCCATTTCTTCTCCATTGGTTCACCAAACCAAGTGAGATGATCAGCGCTGATGCAAGAGGTTGCAAAAAAGCTGGAGCTGGCATTTCCAAAACGTCTCCAACACACAATATGCAGGAAACAAAACACAGCACGGCAGCCAATGACACGTTGGCTTTATGCGTGACGTCAATTCTGGGGGACGTCAATCACTTCACTTGGTCCTCGGAGGGACCTTCATAGTGGAGGGCGCTCAGAGCCAAGCTGGTGTTCTCGGTCGGCTCTGTATGCTCTTGAAGTCTCCTGTGTTGGAGAAGATCTCAGCCCAATAAAAACGTTTCATCTAAGAAGCCCTCCTCCTCCGCTGCTGCCCTTCATACAGAGCCAACATTCTTCTGCAGCGTCGCAGACTAATATCGATAATGTGAATTATGAGAACGGTCGTTCACAATAACTGGATCAGACTTCCAATAAACCCAAGCCTGTGATATCCTCACATGTAATATCTGGAAGAGAGGAGTAATCACAACGACACCAGCCATCAGCCCAAGTGTCCGTCACCTGGAGTTGCCATGATGGTTGGTGACAAGCACGAACGATGGCTTTCTCATCAATAACGTGTCAGATGGAATCCTCAGTTCTGAACTGTTGGTTGGTCTCAGGACTTTGACGCAGACTGATCCCAGCGCCAGCAGACTTCATACATTCTTTATGAATCTGTTATTGCAGCGTCCCATTATGTTCATCGGATTCATATTGGAACCAACTCCTTACAACACAATTGCTCGCCGTGCGCTATTTTCATCAAATTACGTCCACGCGGAGAAATGAGTGGTGTTATTAGCTCGCCGCCGTTGTTTACGCCGTAAACGGATTAGCTGTTTTGCGATTGTGGGGAGATGTGATGTGGATCAACTTGATGGGCCTGTTGAGTGGAGTTATTGCAGTCTGCGGTTTCCTGGGAGGTGATGCCCCCCTCCACCCCCCGTCAGAGCCGCCCAGCCTCCGGATCTGAGCGTAATTACGGAAGTGCTGCTGACTCAGGTCACACACACACACACACACACAGAAGTGTGAAACCCCAAAGATGTTAACGCTTGAGGACTCGCATGAAGTGTGGCTGTTACGTTGATGTTTAAGAGGGAACATTTCGGAAGCTCAGGTCCACACATTCATCTCAGACCAAAAACTCACCTTGGTTGGACCGCCAACACTTCCTTTCCAGCTGCTCCACAACAAACCCTTCAGACAGCAACCACTACACCAAACCTCTCCTACCTTCCTGTTCCACTTGAGTTGGGAAACAAGACACATTCTGGGGTTGTCTACTGGACCAAAGTCACACAGCCATTCTAGTTTCTGAGTAAGAGCATGTGATTCTGAAGAGCCTTTTATTGAGAAGTGAATTGGTGGAAGTTAAGCCTGGTCAACACTCAAAGAAACTCTGTTCTAGAGGATTGAGTCTGTAGCTGAGTCGCTATAAAGTCGCTTTCTCTCTGTCGAGGTTTTCAGAGTGCTGGTGCTACTGTGTATAGGTGGTTAAACTTGGTTACTAGTCTGAAAGACTCGGGTCTAGAGGATGTACTCCAGAACAAGTCATAGGGACTTGTTTTGTCCCCGCACATATCAAAACTCTTTGGTTTTGACATTTGGTGTGCTGTGGCTTGTCCATCATCTTGTCATGGTTCAGGTCTTCCTCAGTGTCAAAAGAGAAAAATAAAAGACGAGACAATGTGGGGAGAAGGGACCGCTCTTGCTCTTCCAATCTGTTCTAGGTTTTCCTCTGGTGGACACTGCTGTCACCACATACATAAAACTTGCCGTCTAACCCTCTTGACAAGTCCTCCCTCTGTAAAGTGGTGAATCCAGCGAAGGAGGGAAGACTGCAGCGCCCCACTCTGGACAAGACGCACCTCTGAGTCTGTCCGGTTTTCTGTGACACTTCCTCCGTTTCACCCTTGTGCTGCCATCGTGACACAGTCTGCATGCTAGCTGCAAGTCTTTCAAGCTGCAAGAGAAATGACGTCAGTCTCCCAGGAGCGAGGTCCACTCGTCACCGCTTATCTGAGTGAAAGCATATCGGGTGCAGGTCGATCAGAAGAGACTAAGTAGAGACTAAGACTCCGTCCAACAATCTGGCTCGGTTCATTTTCCTGAGCTTGGGGACTGGTGGAGTTTATTATCGGCTTGGAGAGGAGGCTTTGTTCTCGGATCATCAGCGCCTCTGCCTCGCTGAAGTCGTGGAGTGGAAATCCTCCGGGCCTGAAATAAGCGGGCTCGCCATCTTCCGTGGCAGCCGCCCCTGGGACCTCATGATGTCTCGGCGATGAAGCGCTTCCCAGGTTTATTAGCCTCTGGAAATTGGCTTCAGTGGGAGGCAGAAAAACAAATCATTTGAATAGATACCCGGGTGTCCTAATGTTCATTTCACTGCTGTCACTTAGAAGTGTGGCGGGGGGGGGGCGCAGATAGAGCGCTTTGTGCGGCTGACAGGATTGGCTTTGTGTGTGATGAATGGGGCTGTCAGGGACGCTGACAGGTTTGTGTTCAATACATGTGGATGTACAATACGCTCTGCATCCCGTGACAAGATGGGAGGCTTTTTTTCTGTCCCGATAATCTCCATATCGTTTTATCTGCGTCTGCTTAAGGTGGTGGAGTGTGGGGGGGCAGGAGCGGGCGTCGGCAGACTGTTGATCCTGCGGAAGCAACGTCAGGATCGTACGTGAAGCTCAGCCGACTCAGAGGGAGATGACAACTAGGATAAAAAACCATCTGCATTCAGATCCTCGGCGCCATGCGCCACCCCACCGTGACGGGCACTCGGAACACACACCCTCCTGAATCCACAACTTAGCCGTCGCTAGTTGGGAACAGTACGTCACTAATCTTTGTTGTCAGAGCATCAGATTACAGCTACAGTTTGGGGATTTATAGAGTCCCACGCTCATTTTTATTTGTTGTTTATTTTTTATTGTTTCAGGTTTTTTTTGTAGTGATGGCACTGGTTCCGTTTTTTGAGGCGACATTTAATGTGGAACAAAATTCGACCTTGACACTTGTGAAATATTTGCAAAGTGAGATTAATTTATGAGAGTAACCTTTTTTAGCATTAATCTATGGTGAATTTAATTTTTAAGTTCTCAATATTCAACTTGCATGTGAAACACCTCATGCTCCGACGGCCGATGACAGTGATGACCAGGACTCTTCAGACATTCAGATGAAGTGCAGGGTCATGGATAGTTTGTGGTTTATGTCATGTTTAAACTTTCATACTCCAGGTTACCTGGCCTCCACCAGTGGATGAACACTGTCATGATTCACCACAGTAAAGATTGTCAGTGACGGTGACGTCCACTCATCAGATGTAAACGTGCAGATATTTGCTTGGTTCACAGACATGAAGTTCACAATCGCCTCAGTCGAGATGCCACATCTCAGCGGCAAAAATACATGGAGAAGTTAAGTGCAGCAGAGCCGTAACAATGATTTAGCTTCTGGCTGCGAACACACCAGCAGCTTCCAGTAAAAACTGGAACCAGAGGACGTCTGTTAATCCGTCACAGGGCCGAGCGCTCGCCAGTAATTCCCGTGTTTGTTTAATCCCGCTGAGGTGAGCGCTGCTCGGGGAGAGACAATTCATATTTCACTGGAACCAGTCGTCGTAAACCTCATTCTATCTGCTTTCACTGGAGTCCTCGTCCAGCCGCAGTGTCGATGGTTCTTCAGGGCTGCTGAGATGTTCTGGTGTGAACCCCAGGGGGACCATCCTGAGCCGGTGGTCAGGGATTTGCAACGATTGGAACACAGGAGAGAAGGAACCTTCACGTACAATCAGAAATGAAGAAAGAAAACTGGCTGCCTGAATAAGTGACAGGAAACATCAAGCAGTGCAGCATCAGGGAGGAAAAACACCTTCAATCTGGCCTGAAGTGAAGTGACAGGACCTCATCTGAAATTCTACTCAACACACAAAGACAAAAAACATGGGAGAATGTAAAGGACAGATTAGAAAATCTGATATGTCAGAAGATGTAAAAATACAAGCACCATGTTGCTAAACTGTTGAAAAATGACCAAAAAAGACCAAATACGTTAGTCTCTAAAAAAATGAAAGGTCCACTGGAAAACAAAATGTAGCAAAGACTTCCTCAAAACAACATCATAAAAATACTAAATGAAAACAGAAATAATCCAACAGAAAACTCAAGCAATCTAGTTTTTAAAAACTGCCTTTGGAAAACAAAGCAAACCAAAGAAATGCTGTGGACACAAGATTCACGAGTCGAGCTGTCATTTGCTGCAGACCAGGTGGAGGTCATGGGTCAGACCAAGTGTCTTTATCTCCGGTGTCGTCCGGGCCGGCTGGGTCGTGGATAGACGGCTTGATAAATGAAGCGGCCTGGACTTTTTCCCTCTTTAAATCAGTTTTATTCGAGGAACTGGTGAACTTGACAGTCCTGGAGTCAGGGCACTTTCCCACCACCACGACTCCATGGTTGATGGAACGCCGCCGTCACCTCTGACCTCTGCTGGAGATAACCGAACCGACAAAGTGGCGTTCTGGACAAAAGCTTGTGCTGATTACAGCTGCTGAAAACTGATCCGGGCCGCGGCCAGAACCTCCATCAGTCTGACCAAACTCTGAGGAGAACTTGGGTTTAGTCATTTATTTTCTGTCGTCATCAGGCCACATAATCATGACAGAGCTGTATGTTCTGTTTTATGATCACATTGATTCAAATTTGATTCATTGAAGATTCAAATATTAAAACATTGCGTGTTAGATTTTATTGATCTGCATTTCTGCTCGATTTGTGCTCCTCCATAGAAATAAATAAAACCATTTAAAGAGATGAAATTTTTATTTCCATGCCATTGTTTCATATAGTTGTGCAAATATATTAATAATTATTAATTATATAGATAAAGTAAACATTGATTTTTGGGGGGTAAAGTATGTTGGAGATTATTATATTACATTGTTTTTCACTCTTGTTCCCTTATTTCACCTCGACATGATGTTAATGATCAATTCTGAGCTGTTTCATCTCTGTGATATTGCAATAATTTCTTCAACTAATGTGTCTAATTTCACAGCACATCTTCAGTTCTCATGTTTATCAAAATTAAAACGAATTATACGCGTTGCATTTATTTTCCTCTCTTGACTGTGATGCAACCTTGGGTTGTTATTCATTGAATTGAAGATTTTCCTTCTGACTTATGGAGGTGTTGAAAATACATGGACTCTGTGGAGAAGTGAAAGTGACGGTCATCAGCTCGGACAACTTGAATCCTGCAGTTTCAGGCTCAGGTTTCTGTGAGGCTTGGATCATTAACATGGTCAGAGAATAAAAATCCTGAGATGAATTGACGCTGGCGTCGGTGAGCTACGTCGCTGCTGCACAATTTGTTGTGGTTGGACATCCATGCCGGTGACATCACAATATTAATGTGGCCTGAAGTCGTGCTCGCGTTCTTCTCGTGACCCAGTTGAGCTCCATAACTCTCCCTCTGCTCCCGCGTCGGGTTTGAGAACTGGGGTCAGTGGTGCACTTCTCTCCGCTTCAGATCAACACCCAGTTTTTGTGTCGTCGTGGTGACGAGTGGAAATGTGCTGCAAAACTGCACTGAAAAATATCAAGCAAGTGGTTAGTAGCTCACAAAAATGTGAGTCCGAAAAACAAACAAAAATAATTTATAGATGGAGTCAATAAATGTTTGAGTCAAAAGTAGTAAAGTGTGAAGAAACAATATTTCAATCAAATCATATTCATAAAGAAAGAAAATTGATTGATTAAAAAAATTGACATTAAATTGGACCCATAGCACACAGAAATGCAGTATATAATAAAAATGCAGTGAAACTCAAGTAAGCAAAACATTGGAGTGTGAAGGAGACATCATGAGAAGGTTTGAAGATCAGGGATCACGGAGGCTGAGCAGCAACCTTGTGGTTTCCCACTCGCGGATCAGCAGTGTATTTGTTGACTGGGAGCCGGAGCGTGGCCCCCCTGCTGGCCCCTTGCTTCTCTTGTGGCGAGTGAGTCTCAGATCAGGTGGGATTCGTCAACGTGTTAAACCGTAATACTCTGAGTCATTCGTCTTCACACTGGACTCGGGACTGTCGGCCACCAGACGAGTCATTTCCTCATTTGGTTTGGAGCAAAGTGGAGCGAGGGAGGTGGGGGTCAGGGGCCTGGGAGGGCCTCTTAATGAAATCCTCATGTCAGGGGGGGCCTCGACCCGCGTCCCTCGGTCAGCTCCATCTCCGCCGAGAGACTTCATTTATTCGGCTCTTGTTTTGAGGAGCGACACTTCAGCGGCGCGGCCTCATTACCTCCCGACATCAGGGACCCAAGTGGCCGAGGATAGAATTGCAAGTGATTAATTAGCCCGAGGCTCGAGAGAGTTCGCGCACAAACATTTGTCTTCATTTTGGACCATCGTGACGAGAGAAGATCCGTCTTTTGTGAGCATCACCAGCTCGCTCTTATCTGTAGGTGGCGTCACTGAGTCAGACAGCGGTCGCCGCATTTCCACCAGCGCAGTTTATTCCAAACCGTTTATGGAAGAATCTGACATCTGATACTGAGCTGGGCAAACATGAGTCCTTGAAGGTGTGACTCGTCCAAATAACTCAGAGTTGCTCTGTCTCAACTATCTTTTCCACTGACTCGCTCTTACTGAATGAACATGGTATTTGTTATCAAGTTTCTACTATTGGAGTTCATGAAACCTGATGACCCAAACAAATAGGTGAAGTTTCAGACACGTGTGCATGAGAGAGTCAAGTATGAAGCTAAATGTTTTTATTTGTTCTTTTTTCATCCATTTTTTACAAAATTAGATATTTATATTCTGAATATTAAGTGTATTTCAGTGAAAACATGGATAGGATTCTCTTAGTGACCCCATGCATTTTGTCAGAAAAAGCACCAGCAATATATACAATATATATTTCTTAATATTTTTTGCAGTTGGTATATATATATATATATATATATATATATATATATATATATATATATATATATATATATATATATATATATATATATATATATATATATATATATATATATATATATATATATATACTGCACAGACAGTTTATTTGTAGCAACACTGTATATTTAAATATAAATATATTGAAATATTTATATTTCAATATACCCTGTGAACTAAAAAAAATATCTCATAATCGATATTATAGGATTTCAATTGCTTATTTTGTGTTTTCAGAAAACGCTGGTTCATTAAAACATGATGATAACCTTGGTGACATACCTGCCATATTTAGATCTTAATCACACACAATTCAAAGTGGCGCACCTCAAGGCTCAGCTGTTGGTCTGCCATTTGTTTTCTTATCTGAACATGTTTTTCACGTTTTTTTGTGTGACACTTTTCAGGTTAATGTGAAATGAAAAGCTCAGCAGTTTCCATCAATACAGTCGAGGCGCTTCAGATCAACGTCTTTATCCGTTATTGCTGCCTCAGCTGCCTGTTGTACAACAACTCATAGCCTCGGATTAGAAGCTCTCTCTCGCTCTCTCTCCCTCTCTCTGTCTCGCACTCGCTCTCCTCTGACTCGTTATGGAGAAATAAATATTCACACGTCGGCCCTCCAGGGTGGATAATAGAATCTCCTGCTGCTTCCTCGTTCCGTCCCAAAGTCGCCATCTGCTCTCGCTGCCAGCGACGTCTGCAAGGACGAGTGCCGAGCGACCCCTAACACGCCGGGACGCTGCAGAATAAACATCCTCAAACCTAAAGGAAAGACTCTGCCGTGTTATATGAATCTAGAATGTGTCTTTTGCCTTTCCGTCAACTATGATCTTTGTTCCGCACGTTTACACAAAAATGAATATCTGTGTGTAGACGATTCATCAGCTGGATTTTTGAGCCACTATTCTGATAAATTATTTTTTTAATCTTCCGCAAATAATTCCAGATGAAATTCACAATTATTATTTCGCTTATGATATGAGGTTTCATGTTTCTTTAATTTAATTGCTGGCCTTTCACACTTTAACATTTTTTTTATACCGTACATTTAACCACTTTAGCTGAGTGTTTGTCTGTTAAAACCTGTAATCTGAATAAAGATATTAATCGTTCTATTAAACTAAAAAAAGAAATAAAGCTGACTCTGCCAATGTTTTTAAAATATGTAATGTTTTTTTTTTGTTTGTTTGTTTTTTATGTGATTTTCGTTAAATAGACGTATTCATATAAGTACATCCTATATTTTCATATCGCAGGTAAAATAAGAGAACGCTCCATAGTTGAATGGTACATTTTCAAAAACAAATTAACGGCATATTCAAATTCGGAAAAAACACAAGCAAATTATTGTATCTAACATCGAATATTACAAACATAAAACAATAAATAAAACGGAGTAAATAATAAATTGTGATCAAATAAAATTGAATGAAATCGAAACAAATAGATTTGTTCCTCTTTTCTAAATTATTTATTTGACTAGGGAAAATGGAAAGAAAAGTCTAATAATTGTTTGGTGGTGGTAAAAGAACCTCCTGGTACCCCTTTTATGAAAAACGAATTAATTTTAATTTTTCTACAGAAAAACAGTCATCTTTTCGTGCGTGTACGTGCTACATTCTTTTATTGTTATGATTATTCACCCAGTGTCTGTCACTTTGAAAACGCGACACCATGATCGCACACGCTCGTTAGCGACTTTAAACGCCTCGTGTCGCGTTCATTTGCACGCGCGTGTGAAAATAAAACTGGGTCGAGCGTTGCTGACGAACGTATCAGTTGCTCACTCACTAGTCACATCATCAACATCAGCAACATCGTCAACGTCCGAACGTTCGGGTCGTTTTCATCCACACAGTTCGACGGTGCTGCGGCGTGTTCACCTGCAGGTCAGAGCAACGGACGAGTCAACGCAGAGTGACGCGCGACAAAAGGAGAAAACAGACGAGCCATATCTGCAGCAACATTTAGCCAAAAAAAAAACTGAACGCACCTCAGAGGTGAAAGATGGAAGCGTCTACTACCGGAGGAGTTTGGAAGGAGCGCATCCTCTCCAGTCATAAATCAGGAGAGTCGAGTCTGTGGACGGAACCTTTGAGGAGAAACAATTAAGATGAGCTTTGAAAGACCCGCGAGATAAGATCGACGATAACGAGAGCTGGGATTAGAAATAAAACCGGGCGATAAGTGAGAATAAAAGCGGAAACGAAAGCTGCCAGAAGGCTGGGATGTGAGGGTGCAGCTCCTCCAGTGCGTCAGGCGCATTAAAATATAGAAAAATAGATTTCTGAGAAGACTAGACGGGAAGTGTCTCATTAACACGCCGGCTAAATTTAGGTTAAATCTTCACTCTTATTCGTGTGCCGTCCTGACGTCACTTTGAGAAGCGTCACGTGCGTCTTTAACGTGTCAATTTCACTGTAAATACTTGGTAATAATAATGAAAAAGAACATCGACATCATTCACTAAACACGATTACGCACAGTTCAGAAATCGACAAACGTTGTGACCGTCTGCGTCACAAAATACATACGAAAAGTCGCAGGTTTTATTCTTATTTCAGCCAGGAAACACATATAGACGCAAACGCGTGCGTAATTACGCACCGAACTTGCTGTGTGCCATAAATAACTTCTTAATTTGATGGATATTTCGAAGTCGACCTTGAAACTGTCACCTCGAGCGCAAAAGAAAATACGCTGAATTAATATTATTATTATTATTTTTTTTTTTTTTTTTTCAAAAAAAAGATACAATAAAAAAGATTTTAAAAATATTTTTATAGCAATGAGGCAGGTTCAAACGCGTTTTTGTCCAAAGACGCGCTAAATTCCTCCTCTACTCGACAGTCCAAATACAATTAAAATATAGTGTTCCCCAAAGAAGCCCTCAAATGTTTTCAGAAGTGCCGAGAAGTGCTGGCGCGTTGAGAGAAATCTCCACTCGAGGCAGTGAAAGCAGAGAAAACAGCTCGTAATGACGCGCAGTGAAACCTTCCCAGAGAAGAGTCACAGCTGGTGATCAGATCAGTCATGTTGACTGAAAACTTTCCCCCCAAAAAGGTGCATTCTAATGACCGCACTAACTCTCCTGCTGCAGCGGCGGAGCGACCCCGCAGACTCCGCCTCTCCTCCGCCGCCAATTAGTCGCGATGCTCGGGCCCTTTAAGACGCAGCAGCGGGTCAGCGAGTAGCGGAGAGTCGCTCTAATTGAACTTCGCCCAATCAACAACAACTCGTTAGCAGTGACTTTTTTAAGTGCGTCCTCTCGGAGCTGCAGGGAGGGAGTCTCCTCAGGTTCCACATGGAGCTGCAGGGCGGAGGAGCTGCGACGCAGTGAGGGAGACCCGGACCTGCAGGACACTTTTCTGGACGCGTTCGGCTGGAGAGCGAGCTTTACTTTCGCGCCTGTGCGGACTGTGATGACCTCGGGCAAAGACATGAAGGCGGGTTCGGTGTTGCAGTCCAGCGGCGAGGAGCGGAGGCGAGCCCCGCTGGATCAGCTCCCGCCGCCGGCCAACTCCAACAAGCCGCTGACGCCGTTCAGCATCGAGGACATTCTCAACAAACCGTCCGTAAAGAAGTCGGTGGTGGCGAGCATCTGTCCGCCGAGAGTGCTGGAGAAAGTGGCCGGAGCGAGCGCGGCCCGCAACGGCATCAGCACGCCGTCGTCGCCGCTGTGCGCGCTGGAGGAGCTGGCCAGCAAAACCTTCAAGGGTCTGGAAGTCAGCGTCATCCAGGCGGCTGAAGGTACGACGAGCTATCGCTTCACTTCATTCGCGTTTCTGAGAGTATAATTATAATATTAGATGGTGATTTTTTTTTTTCAACTAATAAAGCAACGTATCTGTATCGTAAACTTCTCCGGCAAAACTGTTAAAAATAATCATAATAACAGTCATCAATAATGATTCTATGGCCTGTATTTGTCACGAGCATATCCGTGTTGTGTATATATTTATGTTCAATTTTATGTTGTATTGAGTCTATTTTTGTCCTGTTTCAGCATGTGATGGAATTTTACGCACAGACATTTGACACATGTTGCTGCGTGACCCGCGGTTTCATGCTATATTTGTTTAAAATGAAGTAGCAGCATTCAAGCTGTGTTTATTTGATGATTTACAAAGAGAAACTAAGCGAATACCACCACGGAACGCAGCATTTTATCTTTATTCCCCATTAAATTGCCGCGTATTTTGACGCCTCAGAGGCCTGCGGCTCTTTTACTGTGCCGTCTTTACTTGCATTGTCGTTACAATGCGACACTTCATTTGACATTTTAACTTTGTAGAGGAGTATCAACGTATATTGATGAAGTCCAAACGTATTCAGACTGGTGTTGTTCTGATCAGAGGGGAGGTTTCACAGATCTGGCCTTTAAAAGTGGAGACGTGAGCCAGCTGTGTGCTGAAGTCTGAGGGACAAACCGGTGATGAAGATGTCGTCAACCATCTGCTGCTCTGCGGGACTCCTGTTTATTTATTCACTTTTGAAGCGGCTTCCACAGTGTCGACTACAACAACAACAACAAAATGTCTGACACGCATTTTAACCGCGTCAGATTCACGCAGGTTTCCGTCGTCATTTAAGGCTGGCAGCACGAAATGCGCAGTGTTGTGTAAATGTAAGTTCAGCTGATTCCCGGCCTGCAGCGAGGTTTAAACTGACGTCTGTCATTTGTAGCGGCTGGAGGCGCCGCGACCTTTGCTGCTTAGAACAACATTTGCGAGGCGTTTAAGTGCGACTTTTAATCACCGAGATGCGGCCAAGCACGCGATCAGGTTGACGCTCTGTCAAAATAGCCTTTTGAAGTTGTAGTTTATCGGAGTTTGGTGCGTGGATTTGGGGACTTTAGAGGCCAAACGTGGCAGCACAGCCGAGGATCATCTTGGCGTCACAAACCCACGTGTCGCTGTGTGAGCTCCTGATCTGGAGCAGACAGCGTCACGCTGATCTGGACCTCAGATTTAGACCTGAAAAGAAACACGTGATTGTTCACAGCGACAACAGAAGCGTCTTACTGACTGCTCGCTTAATTTGACAGATCCTAGTGTTCGACTGAACAAACACACTCAACTTCGGCCGCAGTATTTCTTGTCTGGAGATCAGCGCGTGTGAAAACGATTGAAGAATGATCTGGTAATGTTTCAAGTCTGAACTTGAATTGAAGATATTTATTTTTTAATCGTTTTGTAATCGCTCTATTTCCTGTGTGGCGAGCGTTAACTTGTATTCTGAAGAGTGAAATGATATTAATAAGAGCTATAAATAATGTAGGTTTTAAATGCTGCATGACTGAGGACCGTGAAGCCGTTTGTGAGCGTCATTGTCGCGAACGCCGGACTCCTGTTTTGATGAATATTGGTCTGAAATTACTTGCCTTTAAGTCACATGTCTCACGTTGTGTTGTGTGGCTGTCGCGCGGCGACGGCTCGGTTCTGGACAAGGCCTTGAGCGCCGATACACGGAGCGAGGAGCTAAAGTGGGCGCGTGGCGTGTCGTGTTTGGTCGTGGAGGAGGACTCCAGACTGCTGGTCCGAGTCTCCTGCTCAGGTCACCTGCTGGGTGGATGCTTCAGGTGAAGCCGCGCGCGTCAACCCAGCCGCCCTTCAGGCCAGGGTCAGGGTCGTGAGGACTGAAGTTGTGAACGCGCCTGTGGGGTGAGAGCGCGTGTCAAACCCAAACCAGCCACATCAGTCAGCTCCGTGTTGGTGGTCAGTGTGTGTTCGAGTCATGACTTCTCTGACTGACCGGAAGTCCAGACGGTCCCCGCACATGTGAACTGTAATTCGTGACTGCGTGTGTGTGTGGTTCGGATGCGGTCAGGTGTTGCTGAACCTGACACCTCCTGTGCGCCTCACTTCCCTCCTAACCAGAGCTCCGACTGACGTGGCTGACACCTGTGATTCTCCTCCGGCAGGTCGCGAGCACCTTAATGCGTTCGGCCAGCGGCAGACGTCGAAGAAGCGGCGGAAGTCGCGGACGGCCTTCACCAACCACCAGATCTACGAGCTGGAGAAGCGCTTCCTGTACCAGAAGTACCTGTCGCCGGCGGACCGGGATCAGATCGCGCAGCAGCTCGGACTCTCCAACGCGCAGGTGATCACCTGGTTCCAGAACCGACGCGCCAAGCTGAAGCGGGACCTGGAGGAGATGAAAGCGGACGTGGAGTCGCTGAAGAAGATCACGCCGCAGACGCTGCAGAAGCTGGTCACCATGGAGAGCATCGAGGAGGCCCAGGCGGAGGGCGGGTCGCCCAGCGTCTCCCCAAGCTCGCACGGACACCATGGCTTCCCGCAGTCGCCCTCCTCCTCCAGGGACCAAACCACGGACGAGTTCTCGGAGGACGACGAGGAGATCGAAGTGGACGACTGAGCTGGGGTTCTGTGGACGAACCCGGGGCATTTTTGTTTCTTCCCAAACTTTTGCACGGACGACGGACAAACACTCGAACATTTTGGGCCGATTTCCCTCTTTCTATTTATTTCTTCTTCCGCTCCCACGTGACTGTCGGAGGAGCGCCAAAACACTTGTTTTCTAGCGGTCAGTTTGCGCCAAATATTTCCTGCCGGACCTCTACGTGGGTGTCGGACCCCGCTGACGGACTTTTGTGTACATAGGAAGAATTTTATTGTATTTAATCAGCATCGATGTAAATAAAGTTCTATGATATTTCAAGCCCTGCACGGAGGCGTGATTCTGGGGGGACAACCGTGGTGCGTTCGAGGCCCGCATCCTCACCAGTCAGTTCAAAATAGACAAATACATATGAGTCAATTAATGGATCATAGTAAAAACGAAAATATTTATTTAGTTCTTAGTTTTGATCCTCGGTGTTGTGTCCTTTGCTGTCCCTCGTTTCAAATAAATACCATAATTATTAATCAATCTTGAAAAAGTGATATATTTTATTTCTGCTCGTTTAAAAACGATAAAACATTTTTTGCTTTTTAAAACATATTTTTACTCACGATATTAAGAACACATTGCGGAAACGATCTCTAATTAAAAAAAAAAAAAAATCAAACTGAAAATACTAGAAACAAAACTACGTTCCATCACACAAATTAAATTAAAAAAAAATACACGATGATTTCTGCAGCTTTAGTATTTCTAAATGACTTACAGCGACGTTGAAGTTTTATAAACGTGTTCATACAGTCAATGAAAATATAACAGCTCACAGAAACGTGCTTTTGAATGGGAAAATCATTTAAAATGTGTTTACATCAAAGACTAAAATTTTAAAATAAATAAAAGTTGGTTTGTTTCGCTCGGAATTTCGATCGCTGAAGCCGTGTTGAGAGCTCATTCAAGCGATCACCAGACGACCGTACTTCATGAGTGATCGGAGGTGGTGGTGGCGGAACCGTCTGCCCCGCATCCAGAGGTTAAAACATCAACATGCAGCCCGCTGGTTAAAAGAAAGACCCTCGTGAATGAGTGACCCCAGCTTTCAGCGCTCGGGTGCCACGACTTCAATTAGCGCCCTTTCTTCCCATTCTGAGGCCGGATCATGAATGCATCACGGCACAAGAAGGTCCCGGTCTGGCTCCCACACACGGGCCATATGTTTCCCCACTCGACTTAACACGACCCACGGACGTGATTGATGAGCGGGTCCGCCTCCACGGCCACGGCCCTGACGTCCGCATCTGCCGCCGCGTTTGTGCGGACACAAGAGGAGGAGGAGGAGGAGGAAGAGGCATGAATGGCAAATGTGGGAGTGTGAGCAGGCTAATGAATACTGCTGAGCCGAGGGCGTGTGTGTTGAGTTAAACAGTAGCGAGTCAAGATGTTAAGAGCTATATCTACTGGGGTGTGTATGTGTGCGCAGGCATGTTCTGCCATACTTGTGAGTACCAAGTCTTGACAAGCCACCTTCCTGTGAGGACATTTCTCATAAGGTCCTCATAAGGTTTACAGGGTTAAAACCTCAGTACAAGTAGGTTCCAGTGTGGTTCAGAGTCCTGGTTGAGGTGAGCCATGTGTTTTGGATGGTTAGGTCGAGAGGGAGAGGGTAATGGCAGTGACCTCTGTGCCATGCAAAGCAGCCCGTCTGACTGGGTCATGTCCTCCAAACCCAAGGCTTCCTGAGCAGTTTCAGACGGTGCGATGGTGCTGACTAATCATCACTAGTTTCACTTCAGAGGTCCAGAATCAGAGCTATGGTTCAACGCCGCCATGGAACTGTCAGCATCAACACGCTTCCTTCGGCAGGTTTTGGTAATAAGCTTGCAAGTTTCAGAATAAAATAAAACACTCCAGAGATTGTGTTGTCTGTGTATCACAAGGACGATAAATGTCGAGTGTCTGAAGTACAGTCACACTTTTGATCACCGTTACGGTGCTAACGTGACCAACGAATCACGTCCTCTGATTCTGAACTAATGATCAAACCGACCTGAGTGAAAGTGGAAGACAGATCGTCGTCACGACTGATATCAGGTGTGTATGTGCTCACCGCAGACACTGCTGCATCACATTACACACACCACTTCTCCATTGGATACAATGTTATTAGACCGGCTTTAGCTATAATGCAGTGCCGGGCGGTCACGTGATCTCTGAGGGTCCTCACTAAGATAGAGAGACAAACGTCCCGTGTTCCATTCCCTCACGAACGAAGCAACCCTGATTTAGTCTCACCATCAGCTGACCCTCAATTGACCTTTGACATCCATACACACGCTGCTCCCTGCAGTAGCTTGTACGGCAACGCTCCCTGCTGGTGGCATAGAGGATTACACCTAATTTATGATGACGATTTTCTGAGGTCAAAGGTCATGCAATTAGAAGCCAGTTGTGTGTGAGTCCTGTCTGTAGTCAGTGACCTTTAGAAATGTAAACTTACACAACAGAGTCTTCAACAGTTTCCAACATCAAACGATGAGTTCAATGAAGACGCTAATGTTGACAAACCATTGAAGAGTCGGGTGATTTTAAAAAAGAAGCTCAGCTACCTTCAGACAAGGAAGATAATTTAGTTTTGTTTACAAACATGGTCGGGCGTTGGACCAGTGGACCTCCTCAACAGGTCAGAGATCACTCGGATTTTCTCTCCTCGAACCTTCCCGCGTTTCCAAGTCTCGAAGACTGCACTTCTCCCTCTCAACCACTAGAGGACACCAGCCTGCCAGGGCGCACACAATTGACTTTTTCCCCAACCTTCATTGAAATTAAACATGATTTGCTTTCCGTGTTTTTTTGTTTTTTTTAAATTTCAGTTCAGTATATTGGCGTGAATGTTGATCAGTTACCCGAACACTGTTCATTCTTGCGAGCGTAGCGAAACACGAATTAAAACTGTCAGCAAAAACACTGTGAAATATTAATATCAAGGCAAAGTAATTGTCTTCTTTTTTAGTTGAATTTGGAAGTTAAACAAAAATATGGAATACTTTAAGAAATGAAATAATAATAATAAGAAATTAGGAAATAATAATAAAGAAGTGATTGCAGAAGGATATTCATATTAACTACACAGCTGAATAACTTGCGATGACTGGAATGTCAACAATGTCAACAAATGTACTGGTGGTGAAAGCAGCTGTGAACTCATCAAACTGAAGTTGACTACAGCAGCAGTTGAATTTTGGGGCGAGTACAGCTTCAAATCAGACCTTGTGCTGCAATACTTCTCTTCACCACGTGGAAGCGCTGCCGTACCAGGCCTCGATCTCGAGGAGGCCAGCGGTGCAGGAGCTCCTGCAGCTGCGGACCTGCCGCGGACTCTGACGGGCCTGTGGGGTGAAAGCGCGTGTGTCGGACTCACCTGACTGACTGAAGGTGTTGGACGTGTTTGGAGCTTGAATGAAGCTTCAGGAGGAATAATGGCTCCGAGAGTCACCACTCAGCTCTGACTCTCCCGAGGAATTCTGACGCTGAAACACTTTTCTTGCAAAATCCGAAGCTGCAGATGTTTGTTTCAGGACGAAATCCGCTGATGTTGAGGGCCAGGTTTGGCACCTAGTGTTTGACTGGTAACCTACAGCCTACATTGAAATGTGGCTATTAATGGAGTTGTGGTCATGTGACCTGGGGACGCCGTGTTGTGCTACCTGGTCAACATACGTGGACTGCTCCCCACTCCACAGCAGCCTCCGCACCTCCCTCCCTCCCTCCACCTTCATGCTCAGATGCTGTCCAATTTCCACCCACAGCGTTGCTAGGCGACGGCCGGATCCTTATTGCCGGAGTAATCTGGGATTTATGGTCATTATTGTGTTTGTGATTGTGTCTCCTCTTACCGAGGCAGTTGAGTCGACTTCACATGGATCACACTACAGAGGACGGTTCAGTGATGACATCATCACCGTGGGAGATGATGTCATCATCCTCGGAGAATGATCCATCACGTCCAATCATCAGTACTGCTGCTGGCTCTCTGGCGCCATCTAGTCTGGAGCCTTCAAGAATAAGCAAGAACAAATGGAGCAGCGACTGAAAGAATACACGTCAGTTCTTCTCTTGGTGATGCCGTCAAACTGGGTCTTCAGCACTCGGCCCACACTTCAGTCATGGAATTAATAAGAGGAGAAACCTAGATCATCTGACAAGTACCGGCAGTAGAGCGAGAAGCCAACAGCTTCAGGAGTCCTTTGTTGTTGCCATGACAAACATCTCGAGCAGGGTTCCACAGATGTTTCATTTTCTTCCTTTGATCATCCATCTTTCTCTCTCTCTCGCTCACACACACATACACACACACACACACTAGAATGAGATTGCAGTGCTACCATGGTGATGAAGAGTCCAGCATGTCCCCATAATCATCCTCATAGGCAAACAGGTGCTGTGTTTTTGTAATACTACTCCCCACCAGAGGTGGCGTCTCCTCCTCCTCCTCCGTTTTAGGGTCTCTTTTGCACTGATGTAGTGGGACAGTTCCTCCCTGTTGCTTGGCGACTGCAGCATGCATGTTGGAGGAAACTGGAGTTCACTCTCCATATTTCATAACTATATTAGCTTCATTGACCTTTGACCTTTGACTGTTGTGATGACTGACTCAACTCTTCAACAGTGGGTTTTCTTGTTCTAGTCTTCTGGTAGAGTCTGGACTTGAACTCGCTCATCAAAACACTTGGCTTCGAACCCTTCATGGTTCCGCTCGTCGATCTTTTGAGTTGTTTTCATGACATCATTTTCCATGGGTTTCACTCATCCAGTCTTCCTCTTTTTTTTCTCATAATTATAAAATTAATTTAACTTCTTCTTAACTTCTGGTGTCCATAAAGTGCAAGACACTTGTGGTGAGTGATGGGACTCAGGTTTGTCCATGTTCCAGGACAGGCTGAGCGACACCATGACCCCTGGGTCCAGATGACTCGGCGCCACCAAGCGGTGCTGACCAGAAGGGATGGACGGGATGAGGGGCGTGCGAGGGTCCACACATCAGCAGATACAAGTCTTCCTGTGTTTGTGAGAACATCCCTGAGAGCATGGTGCTGACCCGAGGTGACGGTTGATCCTCTCTGAACCACCTCATGACGGACTCGTGAGTGTGGCGAGCGAGACAAACCAATCTGACCCAGGGCTGGTGGTCAGTGAACACCTGGCCCCAGGATGCTGAGCTCCTCTGCTGTGGTCACTACTGTTCTCCTGAACATTCTCCGTGCTTTCCCACACTGAACACACGTCCAGCTGCTGCCACTGGCCCTGCACTGCCTGCTGCCAAGAGCCCGTCCAGGGGAACACACGCCATCAGAGCCAACACATTCCTGCGGGGGAGAAGAGCCGACACAGAGGAGCAACTGCTGCTCTTGCGATCGCCCTGACAGAGCCGAGGCTTGTTCAGCGACGCTCTTGTGTCTGAGCTCAAGATCCTCTGGGAGTCTGAGGTGACGGCGAGCGTTGAGGCTCAGGGAGTCACCAGCACCTGAGCCTCAGGAGGGGAGTCACTGCTGCACTGCTCCACTTTTCGGTCCATCACTGAGGTTCCTCACAATGTGGTGACCCAGGAACCGTGTTCCCAATGCATACTATCCAAATCATCCATTGTGATGGAACTGCTTTCCCATTATAATTTTAGAAATAAAAATAACAGGTTTCTGTTGTTCCTAACCAATTTATACCCAATAATTTTCAATTTATATTTCTTTACCCTAACATGCCATTTTCAACCTTTTAGTTTTTATTATATTTATTTTATTATATTTCCTTTGTATTCAACTAAAATTATAAAATAGGTGACATAAATATGACCTCAGCCCCGAATGACGTATTATTAAAAAAAATCCTTTGATATTATTGCTACTAAATTACAATTTTGCTTCATTATCATATTTACATATTTTGTGTATGTTATTCTGTTCTGTTTCTATTCACCTGCTATCACAACAAAAAAATTCAACTATAGTAATAATATATATGTATTTATTTTTTTTTTCATAAAAGACTCATTACAGATTCATATAAAAAGAAAATCCCACTGGTCGGTGATGGAAGTGTTTCCAGTGTGGGTCCATTGTCTCACAGCACAACCAAACACACCGTTCTGATCTGATAAGACTTTATTTCTCTAGTGAATTCATATGGTGGTTCTTCTGCACAGCAGCATACAGGAAATTGTGATAAAATATAAATAACAAAGTTATTACAACAGAGTTTCTTTATTCTTCTGTCAAACACACAAAGTGTTGACTCGTCGCTCGACTTGTCTCCACTCGACTCCCTCGCACACTCCACAACGTCAACAACTAGAACCTTGTCAAACATGAGTATAGTCATTATTTACAACACAACCACCAGGTGGTGAGCTTTCAGCTTCATGTCCGTCTCATGAATGCGACAAAACAATGTCGTACAAAGATCGGAATACTATCAAAACCGTTTTATAAATGGCAGCTGCT
This sequence comes from Synchiropus splendidus, assembly GCF_027744825.2. Lineage (NCBI taxonomy): Eukaryota > Metazoa > Chordata > Actinopteri > Syngnathiformes > Callionymidae > Synchiropus > Synchiropus splendidus. Next base: position 18,776,984 of record NC_071344.1, read on the forward strand.
GTCGACGCTCGGATCGAGAGTACAAAATCCGTTTGAGGTAGCGCCCTCTGAAGTCACTTGTTCAAATAAACATCTGTGTGTAACAAACATCACAGCAACTCCATTTGCTTCCTTTGGTAAATGAAAGTGTGTGCAGTCCTAAGAGTGACGGGTCGTACATTCACAGCGTCGGCTACGATCACGCACGAGCTAGTGAGATGGAGCGGAGCCAAACATCAGTGTGGAGCGCTGCGACTCTAGGTGCTACATGACCTGTAATCTGACTCCTGGATCGCTACACAACGCACCCCCGGGATAAGTTTGTAGTCAATAGACTAGCTAGCAGGCTAACAATTCACCTACGCAAGTTTTTAGTGTGAGCAACCGCAACATGTCGCTTTCATCCCAATCGTTTTGGACTGAAGGTTGGCTTTAGCCCCGCCCACTGGTGAGGTCAGCCTCATGGAAGCAGCCCACACCCACTCACTAACAGTTGTTTTAGTGTTTCTGGTTGTACAGGAGTCCGACAGGGCTGCGGGAGTCACACATCTGTTGGACTCAAAATCATTTCTGGAAACACAGCCAAGTACCTGTCATCTGCCTGGGTGGGCAAGGGCAGAAAGAGTCATGCCCAGGTGTAGGGGGCGCTGTGGTCCGGCTTCACGAAAGGCTGCGGGAGGAAACCAGAGTTCCCAGAGGGTCTCCCCAGGCTAACAGGTGCAGGTGGGGAGTTCACTGCCGTGCGTGTGAACACAGCCACTCTAGCATCGCTTTCTGACAGGACTCATGAGGACATTCATTTGCTGCTGACGCGGTCGGAGCTGCTCAAGACATCAACAATCAACAAAAGAGGAATCCAGTGTTGCCTGGACTCGGGAATGTAAACACTTGCCTCCCACCGTGACGTTCTCTGCAGCGGTTTGGCAGAGCAACAATTGATTTTCATGTTTCATGCCGCCCCCCCCCCCAAAAAAAAAAAAAACACACAGACACACACAGAGGCCACATTGTCCGTCCCTTCTCTCCTGCTGCTGGAAGATCAAGTTCAGATCGCGACATTCTTCAGCTTCGTTCATGGCAAACTCAACTTTGGTCTCCTAAAAACAACAGAAAAGCTCGACTGACTTACAAAAATACTCGGTAGAAATACGACATTCAGTGTGTTTACAAGCCAAAAATACTCGCGCCCTCTGGTTATTTATAGTCGTGCGCTTCAAGTGGCTACAAACTAGAAGGAAAATAAAGTCTATGCGGATAAATCAACTATAAAAATAGATCTCAGCGACTCGACGCGGGTTCAGTGCAATTGGGTTCGAGTCCCGAGTCCGCTCAGAATATCTTCATTCTCTTCCCCCCCACCGCCCGGCCCCCCTTCAGGGGCCGCTGGGGCGGCTGCTCCTTGGACAGGGGGCAGTACTTGATGGTGTGGGCATTGTCTCCGTTGGCACTGCACAGGGGGCAGGTGTAGGCCCTGAGGATCGGACACACGACCCTCCCGTCGGGGGTCTTGAGGACGTGGGAGCCGAACACCTCCTCCGGGGCTCCGTTGTTGCGGCAGAAGACGCAGATCTTGGGCTCCTGCTTGGTCCGGGAGGCGGGTTTGCGCATCCTCCGCTCCACGCCGAACAGATCGAAGCTCCCGCCGAACCCCGCCTCCCGCTCCGGGAGCTGGTTCTGGAAGGGACTCAGTATGGAGAAGCGCTCCTTCAGGTCCAGTACGGTGGTGGGCGACGGGCTCCCGGCGGGGCAGCAGCACTCCAGGGGCTCCCCGACTGCGATCACGCAGGGACACGCGGGAGAGTCGTCCAGACCCAGGGTCGCCTTCAGGGACTCGGTGATGGAGTTGGGGTTCTGCGGCAGGCTCAGCTTGTGGCTCTGGGTCACCAGCGTCGTCAGACCCAGGTAGTCGTTCCAGAAATTAAAGGTGTAGTCGTAGGGTCCGCGCGCGCTCAGGTAGTTGGGATTGAGAAAATCCATGTCTGGTTCTGGAGGCTGCGAGGCGGGCACGGCCACGGGGTCCAGGTCCAGGTCCGGCTCATGTACGATCGGCTGGCATCCACTGGTCCTGGTACTTCTGCGCGTCCTTCCCTGGTTCCGTGGTTATAAGGAGCGGGAGGGGGCGGGGCGGACCCGAACCGGAGCAAGTTTGTGATCAAAACACACACACGCCCCCTTCTCCAGAAAACATCCCCTCTGCGTGTGTGTGTGCGCGCGCTCTCCTGCTGCAACACTCGGTCACACTCACCACTTCATCACCGTCTGCGCTCCTCTGTTGTTCCACTGGTCGTTAACCCTCCCACTGCCAGAACGGAGGACGCCGCTCCATCCAGCAGCGCGCTCCGCGGTGACGTCACAGGAGTCAGCTAGCAAGTGCGAGATGCGTCCATGTCTCCAAGATTCAGATTCAGTCCCGTAAACAGGCTGCGACTCGGGGCCCTGCAGGAGGCAGCAGCGAGCGCGGACCCGCCGCTGGAGCCCCCTCCCACCACGAGGCAGCGAACAAAGCCTGCGGTGATAATGGCTGCTCCTGTCGACGGAACCAGCCGGTGTCCAGTCCAGGAAACGGCTGGATCTGAGCCTCTGAAGCTGTTTAGTTCTGTCATCAGTAGAAGAAGGGACGGCTGACCTTATGAGGAGGGGGCCCTGGAGCAGACCCATAGAGCGGACAGAGGTGTGGGCCTCTGGACTCCAGCAGCTGCTGCCCCCTCGACCTGAGCTCAGATAAAAGCAAGAGTGTTTGTGATTTGTTTTAGGTATTCTTGTGAGGACTCAGAGAGAGGACTGTTTCTCACAAATTTCACGGTTAGAACTTAAAAATAACTGGGTTTCAGTTTGGTTCAGAGTCCTGGTTAAGGTGAGCCATGTGTATTGGATGGTTAGAGGCTGGGGAAAGGGTTGTGTGTGTGTGTGTGTGTGTGTGTGTGTGTGTGTGTGAGCGTCAACTTCTGTCTGAGGTCCTCTGATCAGATGTTTTACAGCTTGTTTCTCTGCACTTGTGCGTGTTCAGCGAGTCACTCAGTATCGACTGGTTTTGTTCTCGCTCGCCGGCCAAATATGAATTTTATGATGGAGCATTAATATTGTATAGAACGGCCAATTCTTTCCTGCTCAGATGCTCCGCTGTTTCTTGAGCTGCTGCATTGCAGCTGAAATATTCATGGGCCCCGTTATTTTGTTGTGACTCTGAGGGAGTAATCCTCCGCCATTAACTCGGACCTGGAGTCACATGATGTATGGTGTCAGCAGGGGGGATCCATGAGCAATTTTTCTTTTCCGACTCAGATGGTGAATTAAATGAGCCAAGTTTGACCTTAAGTTTATAGCCTTAAAGATAAATGTGAGCGGACGACCTCCACCTGCATCTGGACCTCAGTGTGATCAGATGACTTGGACTCGGTCTAGTCTCCTGAACCAGAAGTGAGCAGCAGGTGTAAGTCGCTCTCACTGTTGACCAGGTTTCACCTTTCAGACTCACAACTCTGACTCGACATCAGCGCCGTACTTTGGCCCACCAGGTCCTCGATACTGGGACGTCAAAAAAACCTCCAGTCACTTCCTTCCCTCTCACGGGCGCAGGGACTGTAATGAAGACGAATGTGGACTCAGCCCAGTCGCTCCATGTGTTTCTGTTCACAGCCAGCGCTGCTGATGATTATGCAAATGAAAAAAACATTTCAGGAAATTTAATCAGCGCACAAATTTGATTTCACGTGAAAGATTGCTTCAGTGGTGGAGGGAGGGGCTCGGAGGTGGGTGGGGGTGTGAGTCTCTCTCCCTCGGACCAGTGCACTCTCCTGCTGCAGGTTTGATCGTCCTTTGTTCCTCACACACTTCCACCTCAGCAGTGTTTACTCGTGCCAGCTACTGCCGTGACGCTCCATTGTTCCGACAAGAAGAGCAGCAGCGTGGTGACCGGCGCCGCACGCAGCCCAGAAGATAGCTGAGTGATTAGAGCCAGTGCTGCTGCCTGAGTGTGACCAAGGACCAGAGCATTTCTGCAGAACAAACACGGTCGCTTGTTTTTCATGAGCGTCGAGGATGTGAAGGTCATGTGACCCCACATCTGCCCACAAGCACACCCGAGCTCCAGACTGGCTCCTGAACCCTGTATCTGGCATGGACGTCCTGGATGTGTGAGGTCTTGTGGCCAGATCCAGCTGCTGTCTGGGGGGTTCTGCGGAGGAGTCCACATCTGTGTGAGTCACTTGCACAGAAACTCACTGAGAAAGCTTCACTGATTCGAGTCCCACTCACCAAGGTGAGTCAGATCATAAGACATGACTGGAGCCTGACTGCGTCACAGGAGATGGAAGCAGAGGCAGCGTCTCATCTCTGTGTGTGTGAGTCAATAACATCTGTGAGCACCTTCAGAAGGTCAGAAGATCCCTGGACCTCGCTGCGTCTCCACTCACCCGTCAGCTGTCATGGCAGAGAAAAGCTGAATGAGAGGAGCGACGGCTCACTGGAGCGGCCCGCGGCAGGCTCCTATAAAACCTCTGTTTCCCACCTTAAGTGAGAGCGAGGAGGAGACGTGAGTGGAACAGGTCTGAGGAGGGAATGTCAGGATGTAGAAGGGAAGCAGTTCAGATCTGGACATTGACTCCACAAGTTGCTCTTCTCTCTTGTCAGCTGCAGAATTGAAACACTTCCCTTGTTAGGAGTCTTGACTCCTCAACCCGTAGATAGGCTCCCACCTACAGGCCCTTGGCCCCAGGCTTGGCTCCCACATGGACCACCTTCAGTGTTGTCACGTTTATTTTCGAAGGAAGTAGCGAAAACAAGCTGCGTAATACGGAGCATCTTGATTGATCCACGCTGCTCTCACAACACGTTGAACACAGTGAGAGAAATTACTGACAATGGAGAAATTTTTAGTCAGTGAAGTTCAGATGCAGACGTCAGAAATGATCAATAAATTGTCTGGTAATCTTCAGTAACTTGGGAAAAATCAACACCTTCCTCTTCTAAAAACAACCAAAAAGCTTGACTGACCTCCACATGCAGACAGCAGTGAGATCACAGCAGTGAAGACAGTTACTGTCGAGCGCAGCCTTATTCATTTAAGCAAATCTCTCAATAAAATCAGGTGTTTATCATCCTAATAAAGGCAAAAACCTGTGACTGCGTTCCAGAGCACAATTTTCCTGCAGCTCCCGGCTGCACACATCAGTGTTCTGGGAGTTTGAGAAGTTGTTTTGAACGATGTTGTCCGCCCAGTGATCAGACCCTTTACTGCCTGGCATTTATCAGGTTTGAGTGGAGTCGTGCTGTACACGTAGTTTCCGGTGTCTAGTGCCGAGAGTTTCCCGAGACAAGGTGCAGCTCTCCAGCCCGGGATCACGTTCCGCGACCCGACTCGCTTGTGTTCACATCTTGGACATCTGAGCCGAATGCACGTTGTCTCGAGTCCGAGCACACTGACAGGTGACTGGCCCCTCCCCTCCTCACAGCTCCTCCTCTCACCAACACACCTGTGAGTCACTCACCTGGACTCCTTCCCCGACAAGTTTGACTCCCACACAACTCCTGTGGGGTACCTGGGTCAGTCCTGAGTGGAGGTTGTGTCCTCCCAGCGCTGAGCCCCATTGATGTGGGCTCCTGTCCAGGGTGTCCCTGCCTCTCACCTGAACAGACCTGAAGGCTCAGGGCAGAGACCATGAGTGACCTCAGGGTCAGAGTGAGTCGTGTGTCACTGTCGAGCACCTCCTCTCGGGATGCTTCCTGGTGAAGCAGATTCAGCTGTGACCATGGAGCACGACCTCTCTTCACTCTGAACTTCTTGATCAAGAGTCGCCTCATTTTCCACACGAGAAGGTTTGACAGGATCAGGGCAGCTCCTGCACCCACCTGGCGGGGCCCCACAGGGCCCGGACAGGAGCCTCCCTTCACATCCAATTGAGCCTAGCGCTGTGAACCTGGCGACGACAGACTGTTGAGTGCATTTCTGTCATAAATGGCTTTTAATGGAGAGAATTAGGGGGCGAGCCGCAGGAACCAGGGCCTCGATGATCTTTACCCGTCGTGTCGTAAAGCGGATCAAGCCCGCGGCCCTGGAGGGGCGAGCAAGTGGGAGAAGACTCAGGAAAGGTAAGGAGGTTTCACGGCTCACTGCTCCCAGAGAATAGAGCCGACCCGAGATTGATCCGAAAAGCTGGCACACGGACGTCGTCAGCAGAGATCAAGTGTCGGTGCCGCCGGGGGTCCGAGACGGGCTCCGCTGTCAGATGTGGCTGTGAACTGAGCGAGAGAAGTGAGTCAGACCAGTCAGACATGGTGTCAGGTGGACCTTCCTGGACTGTCTCCAGAGGTCAGTCCTCAGGTGGACACTCATCGCGAGCTCTACTCTGAGTCTCTGCTGTATGACAGACAGATTCCAGTCGTAGGTGGAAAAAATGGTGCTGGTTAGGACCTGGTATCGGCGTCTCCCCCGTCACCGCTGCGCCGCCTCTCTGCTCGTTCTTCTCTTCATTGGCAGCTCTGCAGGCGAGCGCTGCTCATTGATTGGTTGATTGGCTTGTTTACGTTTTCCTCTCTGCAGTCAGTCGGGAAACACTGGATTTCAGAACCGAGGAGACGGAACACACAAGCACAGAGTGGATTCACAATCAATGTTTTTCTCTCACAGACACGCATCATGCTTGCTGGCTAAACATAGCCACAGCTGTGAGGCAGAGACTACATGAGTCCCTCGGATGAGGTGACTCTGGAAGCTCTTCCTTCCTGTCCACCTGGGATCGTGGGCTCCAGTCCCCTGACGCTCCCACTGTGTCGTCCTAGTGATGCAACACAACTCAGTCTTCAGGGCCCACAGGGACTTCCTTTGCCATCATGCTAACCGTTATCTTATCTACCGAGCCAGTGCCATCTGAGTGTGTGTGTGTGAGTGAGTGTGTGTACATGTAATAATATTTTGTGTGGACCAATGTTTGACAAGACACTGATCTTGTGAGAACGTTTTGGACGGTCCACGTAGAATTTTTGAAAAGGTCAAAATAACTGGGTCATTATAACTGGGTTTCAGTTTGTTTCACAGTCCTGGTTCAGGTTAGCCATGTGTTTTGGAGGGTTAGATTTTGGGATAGAGGCTGGGGAAAGGGTGATGGCAATGAGAGGTCCTCACGAGGATAGAAATACATGTGAGTGTCTTTGTGTGTGCAGAGAGCAGAAAACGGGCAACAAAATAGAGAGTGTCCTCACTGCTGCGAGTCATGCCTGCGAGTCAGTTTTGGCTGTGACTCCTCTGTAGCTGCTCCGGCTGGGGCTGAAGCCGGGGTGCAGTGTGGTTATTTATGTAAGCGGCCGAGGAGCGAGTGGATTAGCGACTTGGTCTCGTCAGCAGCACAAAACCCCGGAGCTCAAACGGCTGTTTGATTTTGTGGGCGCTCCTTTCTTCTGCTGGTATTTCCCTGGTGTCAGCGGCTCGACCCCCCGGTGACGGGGTTCGTGTCCAACAATTCCATCAAAGTCAGGAAAAGTCATCTGAAAGCGGCGGGTGAAAGGCTGAATGCTTGATTCCCTCTAATCCCCGGACGGAACCCTCCTCCTCCTTGTGTGGAGTCAGTTCTGCAGGTTCTGAAGGTCACGTTTGTTTGGCTGCCTGGACGCACCAGAGCCGCTAGCTAATCCCACCGAATTAGTCCTTTCACTGGTCACCTCTTGACCACGGACTAAAGTGGTTACATGGAATGTCCAGCTCTTTTCAGAGGGATCGTTCACCATGGTCCCTCGCTCTCCTTCAGGAAGCAGTTGAACTGCCGATGCTGAGGTCAGATCAGTCTGACCCTCTGGGACGTGCAGCAGCTCATGGTGAGGAACTGAGTGCTGGTGTAAGAGCTTCATACGTGATGCAGAACTGATCTGTAGAGGACATCAACACTTCACGCTGCCTCACCAACAGTTCAGCTGAGGGATCAGAGGCCACCTCTGGGGCACCTCATGTTCCCTCCACTCACCAGCCACTGCTCCTCACCGCTGAGACTGTAGAGACTGCGCTGGACTTCTGGAAGGATGCGTTCATTTCAGCAGCTTGCTGAAGGCCCCACACCACACCGTCAACTCCAGCACATCACTCGAGTCACCAGCTTCGTCACAGAGAAGGTGAGGTGATGAACCAACGATACTGATCTGGTCACTTGTGATGTGACTTGATCTAGTCATTTCTGCTTCCTGAAAAGATGCAAAAGAATCTTGAGTGAGTGATCAACTACCAGAGATGGAACTGCTGATGGATTTATGAGGATGAAGGAACGTGTGGAGAAAACTCGAAAACTCTGAATTCTGTGTTGCTCACAGAACGAATCACTGACTGGAACAACTCGATCTTCACCTCATCAAAAACCTCACTGGTCGTCCTCCACTCCTCCTTCTCCAACATCCTTGGTCCGACTCAGACTCTCCTGTCCTCAAACCACCTGTCCTTCCTAACTCGGTCTCCAAACTTCCACACAGGTCCCTCTGGTAGACTGATTTCTGACCTGGTCCTTTCTAGTCACTGCCACTGACACCTCAGTGTCTTCATCTCTGACTCGCCTGACTCTGACTCCTGACTCCAGAGTTACTCAGCACAGAACAGCAGTCCTGCAATGAACCGGATCTCCTCCCTCCATGAAGATGCTGACCGTCCTCCAGCCTGTCGTCTCTGCCCATGAACCTTATCAACATGTCACATTCCATTACTCCTCCTCTCTAAACTGAGACTCGGGTCCATTGGGAGCCGTCGTCGCCGGCTGACTGGTCTCGACAGAAGCAATTTCCTCCTTCTAATCGAAAAGATTTCCTACAATCCGTTAAGCAGCGGCGAAGCAGCAGCTGTGTCCGGCGCCACTCAGACCAGTTTGGGTTTCAGTCTCTAATGACACGCCGGTCCCTACGGAGCCGCCGTGTCACAACTCGAGTGGGAGATGACTCTTTTTCATTCATGACAAGTGTCAGAAAAGACTCATGACAGGGAGAGTCGTCACTGAAGGTGTGTGAAGGTGTGTGATCAGGATTAGCAGAGAGATGCTGAGACTCTCCTGAACGTCAGAGTCAAAGCTCACTGACTCGCCCGGGCGTCGTGTCACTGCTTCATGAAGACCCTGTAGAACTCGACGAGTGATTCAACAGTGTTGTGGCGTAAACAACTCTTTGTGTCCCTTCTTTGTATTTTGCAGCGGTCGCGGTCCATCTGTCCGCTCGGCCCAGAAGCAGCTGGTCGGCCCACCAGTCGGACCACCATTCATCTGGGCCCACATTATCAGCAGCATCTTGGCTCAGCCACACACACGCTCATACATATGCATGACTCGGCTAAACAGACTCGCATTAGCGTGACAGTAGCGGCCAGCATGCGCAGCATTAGCATGTGGACATTAGCAGATTCATCAGCAGTGACAGTCCAGGGGGCGCTGTGGTCCGAACCCTCACGGGAGCCCGACTTGGACTGTGACCTACATGTACCTGCTCTGCCGTTGGCCCGGTTGCTTGATGAGATCGACCCAGTTTCTCTACACGAAATTTCTGTGACCCACTTCATTATTATTATTATTATTATCATTATTATTATTATTTCCCAAACTTGGTTTATTTTAGAGTTGACTTTTCATTGGGTTTTTTTTTGCTTGTTTTTTAACTTATAATAAAAAAGAAATAATAATAAATATAAAAATATACAATATATTAATAAAAATAAAACAATTTCCATGTTGAATTTTGTTTCCATCTTCAGCATCTTATGGATAGATTTCCTCTATTTCTTCTGATGTTGTCTCATTCCTGTTTGCAGCTGACCCTTGACCTCCACTCCTCGACACAACCACAGTTGTGCGTTAATGCTGAGGACAACACACAGTCACTCTTCCATCTTGCGCTGCCTCTGGACCCTCAGACCTCCACTGGTGCTGCTCACTCTCCTGCTCCATGTTTAACAGCAGGAGGGGAATCGGTGTGAGCAGCAGCACGGTGTGCAGCGGTCGGCGGTGTACATGACTGAAAGAAGGAAAGTAAACTCCATCATCGATCATGGCTGGGGCAGCCGCAGCTTCATCGCTCATATCGCGGGCCGTAGAGAGGCTCATTCATCAGAACCTATTTACAGTAGCGATGGACTCGCTCCCGCTCCCGCTCACCTGTTGCCATGCGAGTCCTGGGCCGAGTGTCGGCTAAATTTAGACCGCAACAAAGGCATCCATCAGCGGGCTGTCACCGTGAGAGGAGGGGAGATGGAGTGATGCTGCGCCGCCTCGGAGCGCTTCAGCACAACACTCCAGCTGCTCTCGCTGCTGCCCCTGGTGCTTGTGACAGGAAGTGCAGGGGAGATGGTGCAGCAAAACGAAACCATGAAACACGTTTGTTTTTAAGATAAGTGATGATAATTCTCTTCACACACGAGGACATAAGGTTGAAACCTGCTCCTCTCACCGAGCTTTGCCACAAGACCAGGACCACCCATTTGTTCTTTGATTTTGAATGTAGCGATGCTTCAGAGAGCTTGTGTTCTCTGTGATCTGAGACCAGGTTATCTGCTCTGAAGCTAGGTTCTGCCTCCTGTCACTCAGGTTCTCTCTTCAGTTTCTCGAGCGCTGAGTCTCCTCTGTAGTCCTGGAATTCTCTCCCTCATAATTCCACTGTGTGCTAATGTTGGACTGGCATTTCTGTTGGTCTTTAGTTGGTCTGATGTTCTCTGGTCTCACGATGGAGGTCGATGCTCCACAGTCAGATGTGACCTCGTGTCAGGTCATGTCATCTCCCTCTCTCCTGGAACTCTCCTGTCAGATCTTCAAGTGTTTTCTTCACTAACTGATCCAAACTAACTATTCAACAGATGCGAGCGACTTCAGCCTCCATTTTGGTCTAAAGTGCACTTTACTTCCACCTTTCATTCGTTGATACTTCTGCAGTGTCTTTTCATGTCCTTTTCTTTTTCCATCTCCACCACCCCAGGAAGAGTCATGCCTCGTTCCTGTTCCTCACCCAGGTCACCGGCATCTACACTGTCCAGAGGTCCAGATTTCTGGTGAAGATCATGATATGGTAACACGTCTTTACAGGGACGCCGTGTGTAACTTGTCGAGAAGGTCTGTGACTGGATCAGCTTTCCTCCCAGTGAGGTTTGGGCCCGGTCTGTTGGGGGTCTGCCTTAACTCTGTGGAGGAGAAGCGCCGAAGGGAAGAGCAGACAAAGAGACAAAGGCTTCACCTGAAAGGAGCTGCTGGTGATGCATGGAAAGGAGGAACCATCTGAGGCCAGTCGCCGTGTTTTCACAGTGGCACTTTGTCACTGACACCAGACTCATGAGAGACAAGCGCAGAGGCGGCCATTACCGTTCATAATGGATGGCCTGTATGTTGCCTGTGCACTGTCATGTAGGTACCGCGGCTACCCGGGCCAGGGCACCACCGCCCCTCCCTCTACCGCCTGTCAGTAGAGTGGGCCTCTGATTGGGGGCCCTCGGGCGCTGTCGCCACGGAAACTACTGCCGAGCAAACACAGGAGAGCCGGGAGAGAGGGGCTGGGTCGGAGCTGGGGCATAGTTGGGACAGAGCCAGGATGAAGCCGGGACAAAGCCGGGACGGAACCGTGTCAGAGCCGGGAGAAGAAAGCGACACACAGAGGCAGGACCTCTGCCAGAGACAATGGACGGCCGACATCTACTGGCAGTCGGTCATGTAGCTATACGAGTGGGACGCTCCTCTACCCACACCTGTGAAACCTGTGGACCTGTGGCTGGGACGGACTTCAGCACGCGACTGTGCTGAGGGAACAAGCCGGATGAATGGATGAATGTGGACGGTTGTCACACATGCTGAAGCCCGGAAATACTGCTCCCTGATTGGTCCAGCTCTCCCTCACTCTGCAGCCTTATGCTAGCAAATGCCTTCACAGGACTGATGTGCACCTTACAGTGTCTCTCGTCTTGATCCTGTTGAGTCGATGGCTGTTTTTATGCTTCCAAACTAGTATGTGACGACAGTGCTCCCAGGAGAAGTCTGTTCCCTCACTATTAAAGAGGAAGCGACAACCAGGATTTCACCGACTTTTTTCATTGTTGCGGATAGCAACACCATATTTTGCGGCACAGAATTGCAGTGAAAGTTGCGATCATTTTTGGTTCTGGAACATCATGACTGAAATCAGGAGTTTTGAAAATGAGCTTGTAAAAAACTGTCCGTTTTTTGCCTACAAAAAGCTCCCGGCTGCAATGACCGTGTGTAGTGAGCGCTCATTGTTTTGTTCTGGAGCTCCTCATAAGGAGACAGATGGACGTTTGGATGGGCGGAGTCTGAGCGGTAAAGGTGGGGAATTTGTGTGTGTGTGAGTTGTTCAGCAGCTCATTAATACAGCCAATTAAAATAGTAACAGGATGTAGGTTGGGATGTAGAGAGTCAGAAACAGATTGGAGAGAGGTGGATCTCACGGTCAGTTTGTTTACGTCCGCCCCATATAGTGTTTGGGTGATACTGCACTAGTGAGTTCTGCCTTTTAGTTCTGTCTATTCTAAAGTTCTATCATGGGAATTTGGACATTCATGAATGGATTTAGAATTGTTCATAACCAAATCGCGACCCTTGGTGGCAATATTTGTGGGCAAATCGTCGCACATGACTTCATCTCAACAAGGAAGAAGGGATGATGGTGCCGCACATGCTGCATAGAGGGGTGGATGAAAGGAGGAATGGCGGGAAAGTCGCAGACATTAGACAAAACTGCAGGTCTTCGCAGAACTTGGATTGGTTGGATTTGCGTTCATAGTTGTGATTGCGCGTCGCCTCCTGGAGGAGTGAAGAATAGTCTATAAAGCCACAGAGAGAACAATGAAACAAATCTTCACTTATTCCAGTCAATGAAATATTCAGACAAACTGAGATAGAAAGGTGAGGAAGAGCAAACACAAACTGGTTCCTTCCTTCCGGGCATCGGAGGAGGCAGCTCCTCCGTCTGGGCTCCTCAGACCCGCCACTGACTCCGGTCCTGAGCTATTTATGGACTCAGATTCTGCAAACATGATTATTCAAATTGCAGAGCTTATCACTGTGATTCATGCTGGAGGTAAACAGTCACGTGGGGTCGCAGGCCCGCTGTCACTGGGCTGGCGTGCGTGCGATAAAGCGCCGGAGCGCAGAACAATGATGTTATTAAGATTAGTTGGTTAATAAACAGCAACCTTATTAGCATGGATGATCTCTCGGAGCCAAGATAGGAGGCGATACGCTGTGTGCAGGAAGTCATTGTTCAGGGAGAGATTAGACTCTGCGGTCGGTGGTCTGTGGTTGGTCCCCTCCGCTGAGACTCATTAAGACCGGCCCTGACGTTGAGGGTCCGCTCTCTTTCAACCTGTTTGGTGACCTCGATGGCGAGATCAAACGAAGGGCTGTAGGTGAGGGGCTCTCAATGGCCTCAAGCTGCTCATTCATCCTTTTTAAAGACAGGAAATCAGGCTAAATGGAGCGGCGGCTCCTCCTCCGGCCGCTAAAGAGGCTCCACAGCCTTCAGAGTTTCTGCAGTAAAGAATTTCAAGTGGCCACGGGCCTTTGAGGCCAGCGAGGACCAATAAAAGCCCGGATTACTCATGTCAAAGCAGCACACCTGCATCTCATACAAGAGCCGGCGACCCACAACAAGTTCGGGATCTTCCACTGGTTCCTACTTGTCGAGCGCAGAGTCCGCAGTGTTTGTGGTCAAAGCAGTTCAGCTGGAACAAAGAGCTTTTGTTCGAGACGCGACCCAGAGATCCACAAGGTTCTGGCACCGACATCCCCGCATCTCCAGCCACAAGACGGGAACATCGACCTGCTCCAGAAAACTGCTGTTCTCGTCCTCGAAGGCTTGGAGGTCTGGTGTGCGGGTGCGTTTACCTACATAGCTGGCTATACTTAGCTATACTTGTGGGGGACTAATCCTTGGAAACACACCTAGTTGTGGGGACATTTGGCTGGACCCCACAAGGTTAAGCCTCAATTTGAGGATGAAGACTTCAATATAACTGGATTCCAGTTTGGTTCAGAGTCCTGGTTCAGGTGAGCCATGTGTTTTGGATGGTAAGGTTTAGAGGGAGAGGCTGGGGAAAGGGTTATGGTAATGACAGGTCCCCACAAGGATAGAGATACATACATGATGTTAAAATCAGCCGATGGACTCAGTGTTTGTGTGCGACTCAGGCTTCAAAGACATTTTGAAAGGTGATCATGTTGTGCAACATCGCGCCATTATCTCACCGCAACCCCCCCACCACCACACACACTCCTCCTCTCCATTACCTGGACTCCAAGTGGTGCTCTTGTTGTTCTCTGCTGACTGACTTGCAGCTCTGTTGTCACGTCTCCTCACCTTCTGCTGAGCTCCATCATCTATGGCCCCTCCTTCCCCTCGATGCCAAGACACTGGACCTCACTGCAAAGCGCCATTTGATTTCAGTGCAAAGCATCTGTTTCTTTCTGTGTGTGTGTGGAGGGGCTTATCTATCCTACTTTGTGGGGACCAATTATTTACAAAACACTACTTTGTGGGGACTTTTGCTTAAACCCCATGAGGTTCAGCCACAATTCGAGGATGAAGACATCAAAATAACTCGGTCATTTCAACTGGGCTCCAGTGTGGTTCAGAGTTTTGGTTCGGGTTAGCCATGTGTTTTGGATGGTTAGGTTTAGAGGGAGAGGCTGGGGAAAGGGTGATGGCAATGAGAAACCCAAACAATGTCCCCACAAGGATAGGAATACACAGATGTGTGTGTGTCTTTTGTCCGCCGTGCTCTTTATGTGGTGCAGCAGGTGACCAGAATGCTGATCACCTCGGGGGTGTCCCCACAGCACTGTTCTCTTTGTGAATTTTACTTTTCAAAAGAGATGAACCAAATCCTGAGGGCCATGCTGCCATTTAGCTTATTGTCATAATGCCACGCTGCCACTCGGGGCGCCGGAGGACCTGCGCCTCAGTCTGACAGAGCTTGGAGAGAGCATTCTGTCCCACACCCATCTCAAACCAGGCTCCATAAGAAAACCAACCACCACAAAGATGCTAATCCAAAAGCATCACTGACAGTATTTATTCTCCCTTTGGCTCTGATTCCTGCGTCAGGGTTATCTAAATGCTAATGCCTCGGTGCAACACAATAGCTCCGCTCCACGAACTCCAGAATCCTCAGTGATGGAGAGAGCGACGGCACTGTTCTGGGGTCCTGGCCGCTGTGATCACTGCAGACATGTTCAATTTGTGACCTGATCTGCCCGGACTCCTCTCTGCTCAAGAGCAGCGGCGTGTGACGGAGCGAGTTCCTCATGGAGGTGACACCATCTTCTCCAGACTCACACCAGCACTTTCAGCCACTGACTTCCTGTTCCTGGATCCAGAAAGCAACATTCCCTCTGCTCTGCTGAACAGACGAATTCTAAGTTTGGTGCCAAAAAACACTACTCTTGTGCCTGATCTTCTCCCTTCGTGCTAACAGCTTAGCTTCACAGTCAACAGGCCTCACCACAGGAACCCATCATCGCCCCCTTCTGAGCCCAAGAAGGCAGCTTCTGCAGCAGGGAGCACCTGTGCTGTGAACCAGTGAGCCACAGGTGAGGAGAAGCAGCAGGCAGTGTGTGGTTTGTGCTCATCTCATCTCCAGACTGTCCTCCTCTAGAGGCTCCTGCAGTTGTGAGCGGGAGGGTTCGAGGTCACGGAGATAAGAGATTAAATATTCTTGTGACTGTGACCCCCCCGCTCCCCTTTCTGTCCTCCCTCCCTCCCCTGTCTCCCTCCCTCACTCTGGAAATCACCTGGATACAGATAAATACCCTGCAGGAATTTCTGCAGCCTCTGAAGTCGAGGAGGAGAGCGGGTGAAAGCGCTCCTCTGTGCCCCCCTCCTCCCTCCCCCAGCTTGTGTAACGCTCCTTTAATGGAATCTGACCTTCACCACATTCCACTCTTCAGCAGCAGCAGGAGACTTTCCACTTCCCTCTGAGATCTGCACTCGGGACCTGAAAGACCGTCAGGTCCGCGGTGAGAGGGTGAGAGCATGAGCGAGTGAAAGCTGCAGGTGGTCAGATGCATCAAGATGTGACATGATGAACTCTCCTGCCACTTTCCAAAGTAAAGCACAATCAAACCTTCCTTTTTGATCAGTTCATCCATTTACCGACTATTCCATCATCCATTCACCCATCTATTCATCCAGATTCAGGTAGTCATTCATTCAGCCCAACCAACCATTTTTCACTCAACAGCCATTTTTCATTCATGCATTCACCTACCCACTTTGTTCACCCATCCATTGTTGACCATCCACCTCATCCATTCATCACCTCTTTATCCAAGTATTGAACCGCATAGTTCATCCCTCCATTCATCTACCATCCATCAGTCCAACCATTGATTCAAACCTTCTGCCATTCATCCCTTTATCCATCACAAACTTCAGTGGTGGACACATGAGTCATCCTGTCATCAATCTTGCTGGTGTGTTCCCACTCACTCGTCCTGCAGTGGTGTTTATGGACGGGACCCTAACCGACCCCAGTTCTCTTATCTCCGACTGACAGCCGAGGGTCCGGGTCGTCCCACCAGGGGTGTGGGTCCTGCACTCCATTACTCTTATAGTCTTGTCAGATAAGTTGTTTTCTCATCACTTGCCGTGGATCATCGCTGAAGCTCCAGACAAGAGCTCATTGATGCGTCTCAGCTGCTGAAGCTGCAGTTTCTCCAGCTCTTCCCCCGGAATGTTTCAGCCATGAGACCCTCCACAGTTTGGTGTCTCATGACGGGCGTCTTTGTTCCTCCTCTTCCACTGAGGTCCTGGAACATCTGAGAATGGGGAATTCAACGTGCATTTATTCTGGTGATCCAAAATCATCCATTCATCACATAAAACCAGGATTGTATATTTTCAAGCCATTCATCAGTTCGTGTCAGTCATCCATCCATCATCACCTCTCAGCCATATATGCTTGGAGATCCAACCATTGATTCATTCAGCCAACCTGCCATCCATCCATCCAACATACAAAAAGAAGGATTTCTTCATCATGATGAACGCCTGATGATCATGTTAGTCTGTTCACCCATTCATCCGATACAGATTTGAAAGAGCTGCTGTTGAATGACATTCATCCATCCATTCCCTCAGTGTCTCTTTAAAATGTCTCTTCACCCATTGGCATGACAAGTCATGTATTCATGGTCACCACTGCTATAAGGAAAAAAAATGAACACATGAAATCAAATAGTTTAGAAAACTCAAGACACTGTCATGTTAACAAAAAAACATGTTAAAGCGGTTGAAGACCAGCAGAAGATGAGGGGGCCCAGAAACCTCTGTGTTTGGAGACCATCCAAGCCCACTGCAGGTCCCATACCAGCTCCGCTCCTCCTGCCTGCCGGAGCGCAGCAGCCACAGGCCCAAGTTTCTCACGGACGCTGCACAGGAATGTGACATGCGGGAGGTGAGTTCACGCTCTCACTGAAGCCGTGGGAGAAGATGGAGGCCAACTTGTTCCAGCAGAGGAGGTGATGAAGACTGGAGCTCGCAGAATTCCTGCAGTTCATGCTGTCACATCTGCTCACTCTCAGCTCCAGTGGCTCCAGTCAGCGCTGTGAGCGGTCAAACAAGCAACCGAGATGGGGGGCAAGCCCACACAGACCCCAGTGAGAGAACTCACCTAACCTTGGACACATTTGAATCATGAGACATCGAGGAGTTCAGTCTGGCCCTTCAGAGATGGACCTGAGGGCCACCACTGGAATAATGAGATAATTGATGAACTGACATGACATGTCTGTCGGGCTGAGTCGCCTTGGCTTTTGTTGTTTTGGTTCGGTTTGGTCACCCAGGTCCAGGTATTGGTGAGAATGAGAAAACTGAGCGTGAACAGGAGCATGGCCTTATATTCAGAAGACAAGATCACAGCCAGCTGCCGGGAGGCCTCACAGGCCCCCACCAAGTGCGCCACATACAGGGTGAGTCAAGTGGATCACTTCACCGGGTCTCTGTCAAAGGTAAGTGTCCTGGTCCGCCCTCACATTCCTGAGGCTCCGCCCACCACCAGAGGCCCTGGAGGATGACTGGATCTCTGCCAGCCTAAAGCAAATATTGATTTCCTGTCGCGCTAATCTCTGCCATTGATGATGGGATGTGTGGGAGTAATGATCTGGCCCAGCTGACTTCAGCCTCCTGTTGCCACGACGACACACAAAAAAATCCTCCTAAGCTCAGCAGCGGCGACAAAACTCATCCGACACTTTGGGCCACAAAGGCGTCACGCTCGGCTCGTCTCTGAGCGCCGTCACGGCCAGTTGAGCAGCCGAGGCTTTGGGTGGTAAGAGCTGTGAAATAACACTGGAGATAGAGGTGGTGAGGGCGGAGGGCGAGGTGGGGGGGGGTCTCTCTGCCACTGTAGGAATGAACTGATAAGCAGCTGCTCCTATCAAAGCCACTGTGGAGAATGAGGAGGGAGAATCGATGGTCAGATCTGGAGCCTTTGTCCCTGAGACTCTGAGTGGAGCGTTTGTTTGTTGGAGAGGTGACCTCCAGTGATCGGTGGGTGGAGGAGGAGGAGGAGGGAGAGGAGACGACCAGGATGGTGTCAGCGTGCGTCACCTCACATCCACTTCCAGACCAATGTTTGTTTTTATTGACACAAAACTGACCAACGAAATGCTCCTTGTTTGTTTGGAAATAGTCTATTGACTTAAATCCATTCATACTGCCCGACGCACATGAGGTGGAGAGTCACGTCATGTTGTCAGGAAAATGATTTGAATCTTTATAATATTCTTTATAATTTTTCCTCAACGTGTTTTTCATACTATACAATAAAAATCTGGGTTCTTTGATACAATGTGAGTTTCATCTTACATGTGAAAAAGACACATTTTTCATTGAAAAAGACCACTAGGGGTCAGCCACTCTGAGAACCCAGGTTGGAGTCCTGAGAAAGTGAGCTCTTCAGAGGTCCGGAAATGAATGGGTTGGGAACAGAGTCCATTATCAGAGCTTCATATGAAGCTGAACCAACGGCGAACAATAGACGCTGCAGCGGAGGAGCGCAGCTGTGCTGACGTCCAGCTAGAGCTTGTGTCAATACAGACGCGCCCGCTGTGTTTTTAGACCCCAACAGCGGACCCGCAGCGGCTTTGCCAGCTCATAATGGGAACATCAGTGTGTGAAATATGTTGTGCAAAGAGCTGCGAGTGACAAGAGCCGCCGCTGGCACCGAGTCCGGAGAGTCAGCGAGAACCGGCCGCTGGCATTGGCCGGTTCTGTCTGGCCAGCCTGTGTGTTGCTCAGAGACACAAGTGTGTGCAGGCTTCAGCCCGGTCCAGACCCAGAAACTGACCCGGGGCCTGGGCTTCTGAGCTGGTGTCGGAGTGTTTGCTGTGAATCTTTAATGTCTTTGGTATGTTTCACTGTCTTTGTTGTCATTGGCTGCTGGGACACGTTGAATTTCCCCACTGTGGGACTAATGAAGGCCATCTAAAGGTGTGGGGGGCGGCCGATGGCGCCGACAGCATTAATTAAAAATCCAATTAATTATACAGCCGAGTACGGAACTCATGACCTTCAGGACGACTCGGTACCAGTTAATCAGGGAACTGTTTGTGCCGCGAGGACGAAGGAGGAGCTTGGAGATCCACTGGCATCATGATTATTTGGAAATGTGATGGGAATTTACATTGGAAACATCAGAACAGATTCTGACCGAGTGAAACCCAGATCTCCAGGAGGAAGAGAGGAAGAGGTAGCTCAGCTGACAGCTGAACATGCTCACGGCTGGTGCCATGGGCTGGTGACCTCGGGCCGGAGTCAGCCCGCCAGCCGTCTTTTGATCCCTCAGTGTAAAGCTCTTTCATCCTTAACTGTCCCTCATAACAACAGGATTTCAGGTTTCGCCGCATCAGCATTATAGAGCCAAGTGAGAGGGAGAGTTACGCAAGGAAATGTGTTGGGAGGTGAGGTGGGAGGAGTGGGTGAGGGGGGTGAGGCGAGGAGGGAGGGGGGAATGCCAGCACTCACAAAAGGACAGGTGTTTGGAGGTTTTGGGTTTCAGCAGAGCTGATGTTGACATTCAGCACCGACAATGAACCGTCTGTTCTCCGACGTCTCAGCCAAACATGCTGGAGAGATGACAGTGTGATGATGATGAAGGTGATGATGGTGATGATGATGATGAAGATGAAGGTGATGATGGTGATGATGATGATGGGGATGATGAGGATGAAGGTGATGATGATGATGATGATGATGATGATGAAGATAAGTATGAGGATGATGGTGATGATGATGATGGTGATGATCCGCTGACCTGGAGTCCCCCACAGAAGCAGCTCCGCCCCTGGACCTCTGCCCAGCGGATGCCGCTGCTCCTCTCTCCATTCCTCCTGAACACCATCATATCTCCATGGTCCTGCACTTCCTCCTCACTCCAGCAGGTTACCACAACACACCGCTGGTGAGAGAGCTCAGCTGCCGTCACAAGTTCAGCGAGTTTGAAACCCCAAACCTGAACCCCCCACCACCACCACTAGCTGCCCCCCCGCACCGCTGCCACTGAAGAGAGCTGCTCTGATTGCTCCTGAAAGCTGCCACTGACCTGAAAACAAGTTCCAGAATTATAAATAACCTGGACCAGGACGCTAATCCAGGATGGGAGAGTGGCCCCCCGTTCACACGTCCAATCAGAGTCTTTAGAGAGATCAAAGGCGTCTCCGGACACTAATGCAGATTAACGCCGGATGAAACCGCAGAGGAATGTTCAGTCTCCCGACAAGAAGAGCGGCGGGTGGAGCAGCGGAGTGATCGGACCAGAACCAGCTTTTATTTTGAAGAGCTCTCAGAGGGACAAAAACACTTCTGGTGCCCCAAAATCAAATGGCACTGAAACTTCTTACTTGTGGAGTCCTGCAAATGTCACTCACACTCACACACACACACCTTTGTATTTCTACCTCTCCTGGCCATAACCCTTTCCCCAGCCTCTCCCTCTAAACCTAACCCTCCAAAACACTAACCTGAACCAGGACTCTGAACCAAACTGGAGCCCAGTTATAATGACCCAGTTATTTTGAAGTCTTCATGCCCGAATTGAGGCTTGTGTTACAACAGGTTGTAGTCACAAAACGTCACACTCCAGTGGTTGTGACTGCCGTCTGATCTGAAGTGGTTGGGACTGTAAACACAGTGGACTGACTGCAGACCAGACTCGACTCTGTCCCTTGACTCAGACAGTGTTCAGTCACACTCCGTTACCAAAGAAGTGGAGAGAATCCAGTTGAAGCAGTCCAGACACATGAAGCACAATCATGCCCACTTGCAGGGGGGACCGGCAGAGGTGGTGACCCCTCTTCCTGGGGACTGTCATGAGCACAAACACCCCGCCAGGGCATGTTCATCTCCTCTCACTGCTGCAGGTGAAGCAAAACATGAGCCTCTTCTCTGTGGTGCCATCAGATGCAGGGGCAGAAGCTTTGCTGCTTCTACTGCCCCCTAGAGTAGCGACGAGACATTGCATGGAGGAACTCCACGGTGGAGGACAAAAGAAAATGAAGACAGATGAATAATGCATGAGCAGAAGCTGAATGACATAGGAGAGGAAACAATAATGTCACGGACAGAAGTCAAAGCACAGCTCGAGTGGAACAAGATATTAATAATAAAAAAGAAAACAGACACATGTAATTAATAATAATAAATATAGAGGTTTAGCCTTGGCTAGACCAGATCATAAAAAGTAATGACATGTTAATGAAATAGTAAACATGCGATGTAGAACACTCAGAGCATTTACAAAGAAAGAGATAAACGTGAATAAATAAAATATGAATAACAACAGCTACTACTCTCAATGAGAGAATCTGAAGCAGAACATGAATAAAAACCCTCTCTCAATAAATGTTCTATAACATGAGCCTCTCAAATGGAATGTACCACTACATACTGCATGTAGTGAGGTTTCATCTCACGAGAGAAGCACAGGTCCAGCAAAGATGGAGTTCACGACACTTCCGAAATAGAATCATCAAACACAGTAAGAACAACCACTGCAACCATAATATTCATAATGATACTGCATAAATTATGAATAATAAGCCCATGTGAATAACAAATCCAATACAAAATGAATGCGTGAATAGAATTTCATAAAATATTGCTCAGGAAAATTCAGTATTTTACCCAAAGCTCATTGTCAGACATGAGGCCCAGAGTGAGGCCCAGCTTCCTGCAGCGGCCGCCATTTGCCTTTCCTCTGTGATCTGAGTCTTCATTGTTCTGACAAGCTCAAATATTGTATTTCTCATTCTGATGCCTGTTTTTATTTCTTTGTTTTTCACACTTTTTAATTTTTTTAATTGCACTTTCTAAAGAGCAACTCTCTAGTTCTTTATTTTATTTTATTTTATTTTTTACTAGAGCACATTTTAAACTGTTTTATTTTAAATCAGACTGAAGCAAGACGCGTTCATATTAATGACAGAAAATCCATTCTTTCTTTCTCTAATGAACTTTCAATTGGGTCAACACATCCCATGACACAGTCAATGGCACCGACCCAGAACTGGCCGGACACATGCGCTATGGCGCTGGAACATCTCGGATCCCTCCGTCGGAGCTGAGACTGTGATCCTGTCGGGACCCTAGTCTGGTTCTGGTTGTGTAGCGAACATGTGGAAGTGTTTTCCCTGAAGCGGGTCCACATGGTGGCACCAGGAAGACGTTTGGAGATGCTAGACCTGCAGCATCTGAAGGGGCTCACATGTGGAGGCAATTAGAAAACCAGAGCACTGGAGTTTCCCTACAGTGGAAGAGAAACCACCAACATTCTTCTGTCAGCCTCCATCTGGGCCTGAAACAGACCTGGAACATAGAAAAAGAAAGACTCTCTGGTTCTCTGGAGAGTGAGTCACTCAGGAAGACTCAGACCTGAGGAATACAAACATCCATGGAAGCGGATCATGACTCACAGGTCAGTGCGCTGAGGAGAGTGACTCTCTTGGACTCAGCACCCCATAGTGAGTCTCTGACACTGAAGGATACATACTGTCGTCACGCTCTTATTCTGAAACACAGGAGCAGGAAGCAGCTACAGTCACACACACATAC
Source organism: Synchiropus splendidus (assembly GCF_027744825.2). NCBI lineage: Eukaryota > Metazoa > Chordata > Actinopteri > Syngnathiformes > Callionymidae > Synchiropus > Synchiropus splendidus. Next base: position 18,800,018 of record NC_071344.1, read on the forward strand.
ATCATAGAGAAACTTTGGCAGAGGTCAGTCAACATCAAACTTCTGAGAGCTGGAAACTTCCAGAAACTTCTCGATAAAGCTTGACATCTGTTCGTGTTGTCTACAAGTTAAAAGCACGAAAATGCTTCGTGTTTATCCTTGTGGTTCACTTCCTGTTTGCTGAAGTCGTGGGGACCGGCCCTCCGACCGCCTCCCTCCTGGCTGCGACACCCGTCAGGCTCAGAAGGGCCCAGTGAGGTGCAAATCTCTTTTCTCCTGCTGTCACAGCCGTCCTGCAGCTTTCGGAGCGCAGCATCCGCACTTCCTGCTGGCATTAATATTCAGGAGGGAATCTCTTCACACGTCCAGGAAGGTTTACTCCAGAAGCTTCACCTCCGTGGACGTCCGTGACCGCGTCGCTGTGACGTCCCTCCGAGTCAGGGAGCTTCATCTGAGGAGCTGTGAGCCTGGACCAGCTCCAGGGGCCACAGCTGCGGCCCTCTGACTTCCTGGTGTTGCTGTCCTGATGTTCAGCTCCGACAAACCTTGATCTACATGTTGCAGCTGTAGAGGCTGCATGAAGGCGTTTTATATAGATCTATGTTTCATTCTTGCTTCGTTGTTTTCATGTCCTCATTTGGGAGGTGTGCCACTACTCTGAACTTCATCAACAGTACTGTGTTTGAAAGAAACTCATGATGTAATGATGGCACTGCAACTGATAATAAAGACTTTAACTTCTTGCATGACATTGACAGTAGCGCCTTGGTTTCCGCCAGACAGTGGCCTGACTTCAGGGAGTCAGAGACAGTGGAGCAGAAGACTGATGGCAGCATCATCACAGGGTTTCTGAAGCCGTCTGTGAAGTCACAGGTTTGACAACACTTTTGTGTTTCCGGAGCGTCGCCGTCACCTTAGTGAAGGTCGCTGCCGCCTCCTCCCCACTCTGGGCCACGGTTCTGCATCAACACTCGCACCAGGCTGGATGTCGGAGGGCGGCATGAACCCGGTGACTCCAGAGCAGCCACTCTGACGCCGGGGCCAAAGAAAACTCCAGCCCAGCAGCGCTGGATTGTGACGTCGGCTCTGCAGGTGGAGTCGGACCTGCCACTACAAAGACCTCCTTCATGTCTGAGTCCACCTGCAGAGGTCATGACTTGGTCCATATTTTTTAGATTAAATTTAGATTAAAAAGACACAAAACACAGTCAAAACGGTGACGAAAACAACTCCTCTGAGTCTGAGGTCATGGTTCTCCTGCAGGGTGGAGAGCAGATCTTCTGCAGGTGGTGTTCTGGAGAGAGATGAGGATGGAGTAGCATCAGCGTCTGCAGTCCAGAGCTGAGCCAGAAGACAAAGCTCCACTGACCCCTGTGGTCACCAGCTTTGAGGAGATGGAGTGGATGGTTGTGTTCAGGTAGGGAGCTCGAGTGTGAGAGCTTGAGAAGGAAACAGAGGGAACAAACTCTCATCAGCCTCCCAGAGCGTCCGACACAGACCTGTTTCTCCAACACGTCGCTGTAATCAGGAGCTTCCTGCGACTTGTTACGCCGACGACCAATTAAATTTTGCTGAGCGCTGCAGAGACACAACTTATTCTCTTTCTGAACTTCTGCAGCAGCAACTTGACTTTTGCCTCCTGCTCTCTTGCAAGGGACAGAAGAGCAAACTTTTTTTTCCATCAGTTAGTGAAATGTATAATGCAGAAATGTATTTATTTATTAAAACTCAATATAAACAAATGATCCATCTTTAATTCAACAACATGACTAGTCCTTGAATATTGATGCTGAGATTATCACGATGTAACCTCAAACGTGAGCTGTTGCAGTGACTGTATGTTCTCATTTTTCATCTAAAAACATATGTCCGAATGAACGAATCAGGATTGTATTTATTCATTTATTTAAGATTTATGTAAAAGTATGTTTTGTTAAGAGAATTTCTTTGTGTTATTCATATGAATTGATACATATAAGTGCTGATGTATTTTTTACTTTATTTTATGAATGTAAGAGAAATGTGTGGCATATCCTAACTTAAAGCTCAGACTCAGCGGGAGTAGAGGTAAACAAGAGTTCGCCGCGTCGCCGTGGCAACACACTGTACGGCGGCTTTGTGAGCACAGCGATGTGACCTCACAACAATGAGACACAACGTGGCACAACAGCCACGTCAATCAAAACACAGCACTGGAGCGGCGGTGGGCCCCAGGCGGACGGCGGGGAGCTGAAGATGGCGCCATCTGGTCTTGACCATGTTCCCCTCGGGGCCTGGAGGGTCCGACACCGACCTGCGTGCCCAGGGGAGGGCCAGCAAGACCTGCTGCGCTGCTCCGTGAAGGTCTCTAAAGACAGCTGCCCGACGGCTCGCGTGAAAGGAGACCCAGCAGAAGAGCCTGCTGGGAGTCCCAGAACCATCAAGTCTGGGATCCTCTGATAATCTGCATTGGTGGTGACAGGAGAGCAAAGGATTCTGGGAGGAGCAGAGCTTCAGAACTGACCACCCCGAGGAGGGCAGTCCTGCACGTCTGGCTCCCTCTCCTCCATGTCTCTCACGGATGTTGGTGGAGAAACCTCGGTTCCACATGAACCAGTGCGGTTCTTTGGGAGCGTTTCGCGGAGCCATAGCTGCTAGTTCCCTCCCAACTACACAAAGTCAAGTGGAGCTCTCCACCTGGTGTCTGTAATGTGAACAACACTTGTGTTGCCTGGAGAACCTTCAGCAGGAAATCGATGTTTGTGTCCGTGACTGTGTTCAGCTCTGTGTCACCACATACCCAGAACTTCAGCTTGGACTTCAGCCACAGGTCCCCTCCAGCATGGCTGTGCTAGCCATACTATTGAGGTCTGATTCAAAACAGGAAGCAGCTTTTTCTTCCTCACCTGAGGTGGAAGGTCAGGATCTTCGCCTCCCCCCCCCCACAACTCCCTGACTCCACGCAATAACAACAAGACTGACAGGCCTAGCAGCGGCTGGCGGTGACACAGCCAGCAAGATAGCCCAGATATGGGCCGACACACAGTTACCATGGCGATGGCAGTCGCTCCCACCCTCCCCCCTCTCCAGAGAAAGTGTAAACAGAAAGCAACATGAGACGACTCGGATAAATTGTTTCCTCATCGTGTTATTGGCCATTTCCATGCTGAGTGGAAATTGGATTACAAGCAGGCTTCTAGCTGGGGGGGCATCTGGAAAACAGTTTGGACAGCCTGTATTTCTCAGCAGGACGCCATAAATGTCCGATCATTAGTGCCTGTACAATGCCCTACTTGTTGTGTCATCACACTCGTAATTTCGGCGATTCTTGACCCTTTAGTAGCCGTAGCTTGGCCACTTTGTTTACTGGCGTGAAGTCAGTTGTTGACATGGTGGGTCGAGAGGGTTAAGGACTGGGGCCCGGGCTTTGGATGCCATGTTTCAAATCGATATGTGTGTGAGGACTTGTAAAGCTATATTTGAGGGGACCCATTCATCGAAACACAGCTCTTTGTGGGGACCTTTTGCTCTTTGGCCTCAATTTTAGGATGAAGACTTCAAAATAACTGGGCTTCAGCTTGGTTCAGAGTCCTGGTTCAGGTGAGCCTTGTGTTTTGGATGGTTAGGTTTAGGGGGAGAGGCTGGGGAAAGGGTTATGGCAATGAGAGATCGTCACAAGGATAGATATACAAACATGCGTGCTGAGTTCTGGGCTGTAGTCTGGACTAGGTCTGGTCTAAGGTTGAACTTGTTGCAGCAGAACAGGTCAAAGCCAACTCTCAAAACGGTCTTCCAGTGGTGGTGTTTTGGTGGTGCAGTGTTGGATGGATGTTGCTGTTGGTGCAGAAAACACAGTGAATCGCGTCTCTGAATCTTTGTGTTCCTCCTCTGCTGGCTGCCGCAGATGCAAATGAAATCACTACTGAGGAAACAAAGAGATAAATCCGGAGCCTAACTCGGTTATGTTTGTGGTCGGTTCGTGGATGTTGATTGTGTTTCATGACGCAGCAGAACACAGACGCAGAGGGAAACACTCTCACTTCGGCTCATTTGCATGTCGAACCCACATCTCATTAAGACTCCACTGAGCCTTCCAGAGCTGCGGTTGCACTCTGACCAATTCACAGGGCCGCGGCGACCAGAGGCTCCGCCCACCATGCATATTCAAGTGTGTGAAGAGACACAGCAGAGAGCAGCAGGTGAGATCTTACAGAGAGCAACAATGCAGGCAACACATAAAAACACAGGCTGTTGACGCGTACAGATAAGGCAGATAAAGGGTCAGAGATTGTAATCGAGGACCTGGACGTGGAGCAGCTGACGCGGAGGAATGAGGACGATCATTGGTGAGAGTTCAGAAGGAAATGCTGGCAGGATGGACTTGAGTGGATCATTTACCACGTCTTCCTGGAGCCAGCAGCGTTGCTCAAAGGCGTCTTATCACCTGAGATCGCTGTCACTCTGGCTGAGGCCGAGTATGCGCCGATCCAAACCTCTAGATCATTAACTGAGAAGGCAGACACTGGCTCTTCACATTGAGGTCAATGCTTCCTCACAGGCTGTAGAGAGATCACCAGCGTGGAGGCCTGTTTGGGGTGTCGGCGCTCAGACTCACATCTACATGCAGAGTCTCAGCGGCTACATCCTGTTAGCGCTCCGATGGAGGAATGTCTCTCTGTCCAACAAACCAGCAGACATCTGCAAGCTTGTTATCTGCCGTGTGACACTTCCTGTTGCTGTTGGTTGATAAACACATGGCGCTGAAGAGCCCCGGCGCCTCGCCGCCCTGCGGCCCGCCGCCGTGTACACTCATTGTTTACTCATAAACAAAGCGCAGAGGCAGCGTCTGAAGACGAGCGAGGAAGTCATTACCAGCTGAGCGGTGAATGTCATTATCTACGGTCGGCACATGGAGCGGCACCATGGGCAACATGTTGTTGAGAACTCGACCGCGCAGCACGGCGCTTTTCACTGCATTTTCAAGGGCGGCTCTGGGGCCGCAGAGGCCCAGTGGAAAACAATGTTCTCAGTGGGCCATCAGCTCTTGTTCCTTCTGTCTGCACACTGAGAGCGAGGCCCGACCTTTAAGAGTCGGGGGAGAGGTGGCGCCCCCCAGGGACCGAGCCGGGAGAGACATTTCTTTGCTGCAGATGAATGTTCATTATGAACTGGAACAAAGAAGCAGGAAGTCCAAGCTTCACTGAGCTCCACCACCAGTGTAGTGGGGAACCGCCTTGACATCCAGTTTAGTGTGTAATTACACTTGATCAATAACAAACTGTTTCTCCGGAGCTCCTGCTGGGAACCTTCAGACGGTTGGTGGATCTGGAGGCTGGACCTGATCAGCTGATTTGGAGGTGTGTCCGGCATGATGAGTGAGAAGACAGGACAACAGTGTCCAGCTGATAAGCTACAGACCAAATGAACTATACATCCTCCACAGTCACTGAGGAAGCTAACTGCTTACAAGAGTCGAGCTAAGAAGCTGAAGAGTGCTGGAGCACATGGACATGGACATGGACAAGACGAATTTGTTGTGTGGGATGTGGGACGCTCTGTGGCCGTTGGGAATAAAACTGGACTGAAAGTTATTAATGAAAACTTTTAATTTAATTTAATTTAACAGTTTGCTCTCCAGACAACAGGGAATCTTTGTAAGTGCAGGAGTTCCTGGTCCACTGATCACACAGATGCACAAGACACGTCACAGCTAGGATGATAACAACAACAACAAACATGGAGGAATCCCTGAACACAAGCAACCAAAAGCATCTCTTTGCTTTTGTTCAGCGATGTTTTTCACTACACGATGGCCAAGGTTTACACTACTCCAAATGCATTTGAAATTCTTATATAAATATTTTCAAGACATTAAAGAGCTTTAGTTTAAATAAGGTTATATACAAACTTGAATATAGCCACCATTGTGATTTATTGCGCCATTGTCAAACTGATGCCAAATAAACGACATTTTGTTGTTTAACTGTATGTATGGTTGTATGATTCAGTAATATACCAAATTCATTCAAATTGAAAAATGTGGCTTCTCGTGGCAAATATTCGTAAACCATTAAACTGCGATTATTGACATTAATTAATCACAAATTCTTTCATTCATTTTTTTTTTTATCGAATCCCACCCCTAGTGAAAACACTTGGTAATGGTGCCGCTTGTGAGTCAGAGTGGCATGATGCAGAGTTTCACCCCAGAAGTGCCACCAAGATGCCACAGAAGAGGAGGTACAGCACAAGCTTCTTTGAAATGTGCCTGCAGTCTTCCTCCTCAGAGTCTGTCACTCTGCTCCACTCCTCTGACGCTACACACGGCTGAGAGTCCACTCCATCATCGTGTGAGTCCAGGCGAGTCTTGTCTGGAGCTCACCTGGGATGACGGTGATCTGCGACTGCACTCCGGCGAGTGCTCCCATTATCATCCCAGCACCGACTGAAACTCCATAAAATGCAAATCAAAGTGTCTTACCACCCGGTTTGTACATTCAAATGTGGCAGTAAAAGGAAGGTGTCGGGGTCACGGCCAGCTGAGAGAGTGATGGAACATGGAGGGAGACGCTCGCAGGTGTTTTAATCAGCTCAGTTCATCCACATGTGTCATCGTCTCTCATTAAAGAGAAGCTTCTGAGGGTCTAACATGCCCCTCCACGGGGAGGCGACGCCCGGCTGGCGTTTACAGCTATTACTGCTCCGGAAACGACTTTGTTGTCCTCTCTGCTGTTTTTGTTCCCGTCTTTGATTCCATGTTGAAACTGTACACACATTTGCATATCTCCTGCTCCCGATGACTAGCTCCCTCTTGGCCCCCCACAAACCCTCCCCACCCTCTGGTCTTTGAGGAGCTTTTCTTGCTTTATAATCCAATTCATTATGCCGAGCCCCCGTTGGCTCGCTGGGCTGTCAGCGGAGACAAAAGCTCTGCCAAATACGGATGCCTTTTTGTTTCATTGGATTTGCTCCGCCCCTCCCCGGGGACAGACCCCTCTTCCTCGCCTCATCCTCACCCTGACATGCACCCGCTGCCGGAGGGGGGCATCAGAAATACCTGGGGCTGCTCATTGTGCCTCCTCTTTCACGCAGAATTCTTTTCAGCTCATTCAGCACAGACGATATGAGGGCTTGATTTATGGGGCCACAGGGACCCCCGAAATGCTTCAATCTCCAGATGAGACCAGAGAAATGGTTGCAGAAGGAGAATCCGAAAATCTGATGCGCCACCGAAACACTTTATCAGGAGGATGAAGGGGGGCGGTGATCTGATCTCAAGGTCAAACTGGCAGCATGAGAGAACCAAACAAGGTCACATTGGGAAACACTGTGACGGAATAAAAACATGTAGGAAACAAAACTAAAATCAACAAAAAGCACAAAGAAAGAAAGAACCACGATACAAGAAAACAGATGTATTCCATGTTCAGCATCTTTTGTGGACACAATAAACATAACATCAGTCATGAACACCCACCATCACAGCAGATCCTCCAACAGGTCGCACCATCAGAATGTTTAACTGTGCAGCAACCAGCAGTGAAGTCATGTGACCTGATGAGGAGCTTGCCCCTTCATCGACGTGATGAGCTCAGCATTAAAACAAGGAAAGAAAACAAAGGAAACAGACAAGCATAGGTTTCTTTTTTCACTTCTGCTTTTGTTTTACTTTCTTTATTTCAGCAGTCAAGTTGAAGGGAATCATGTGCTCATGAGCTCATGACTCAAGGTCAGCCAAACATTCCATACAGTCACCTCCCTCCGGCTCCGATCCGCGAGCCTGTCTGAGCAGAGCGAGTGAAGAGAGCTGGGAGGAACTGACAGTGAGCATGCAGAAGTGGGCGACAGAACAGCTGATAAAGTGCCATATAAAGATCTGAATGAAGCAGTTTTCGGAAGCGTCCTGACCTAATAGAGTTGAGCTTCAGCCAGTTGACATCAAACAGTCGACAGTTAGAAGAAATTGAGTACACTGAGAACACAAGTTCTCAATCTCATATCACAGTGTGGGAGTGTGGTTCGTCAGCAACATGAACACTCATAGCTACAATGTCCAAGTAAAAACACAAACATAAACAAAGGTGAGATTGTGAGTGACAAAAAAGAGCAGCTATGAGGTACACAGTAGAGTCTCGTCCATCTCCAGAGGTCCATGATAGTCCATCAGAGTGGCCGGAGGCGTCGAGGTCTCCATGATGGGCGCGTTCTTAGGATCACATGAGCCGGACTCTCGGAGCAGGGAAAAGATCGGGACCTGAATCTTGACTTCGAATGACCCTTTGGCTTCCCCAGATTCTCGGACGATGAGCAGCTCGTACAGTCCAAAGCGGACCAGGGCCTTGTCAGGGAGGTCCAGCCTCTCCAGGTGGTCCAGAGTGCAGCCATTCACCACCAGGCGGGCCTTCTGGGACAAGTTCTGGATGGTGAAGCGCATTTCTTGACTCCCCTTGGGGCGGTAGGTGTGAAGAGACAGCTGCTTTCGGGACACTTTCGGGTCATTCAGCACAAAGGTGCAGGACTCTTCGTCCCGCCCCAACTTGAGGGGCTCATCAGCCGGGAGCCTGACCTTGGTCCCTACAGGGAGGTGGCAGAACATGCCCTGGACGCTCTGCTGAGGGTGGTAGATTTGGACATCGAGGCTTGTCAGAAGATCCTCCTCTGTGTCCACGACTTTGGACTTCAACATGCTGCTGTAAGAGTCAGGCCCTGAGGGTGAAACCGGAATGAGCCACAAGACTTCAGAACAAGTCACTCTTTCACTCTCACCGTCTCACCTCGACTGAAGAAGCCCGCGCGTGCTCCGCAGCTCTGATCACAGAACAAACTGAAACAAGTGGGCTGACAGGTTTCACATAAACTTCTGGTGCCTTCATCGACCGTGGGATTCTTCTGCAGTCGTTGGTAAATAACTTACAACATAACAGCGCAGTAAACTTGATCTGTCATAAAACCTCTCGATAGCGCTCCCTCGTTTTACAACCCAAATGATCGACACTATCTCTTTTTGGATCCCAAGTTTAGCTATTAATCACACATGTTTGCCTCCAAAGTTTTTATTTTTTTAATCTACTGAAGCTCTTCTGGCGCTGTGCAGAACCGATAAACAACGGTCATGTTCCAATCGTAAAAATTAAAATTAATTTAATCTCCCGTAATCGAGCCTAAAGAGTGCCGAACTGCAGTTACCTTATTGTTTGTGTAGTCCCTGAACGCAGCACCAGCCCCTCGGAATTTCCCGGATGACGAAACCGGATGCCGAGACGTAAGTTATATTTGCTTTTCTGCATTCCAACGTGAAACGTGTGGACCGTTAAATTGCAATGCTTTTGCAACTGATTGTGTAGATACGTTTTAATAGTGTGTTTTTGCATTACTTTAATATATATCCGCCGTTATCTCTGCGGTTTTTAGAAAAGACACAATTAAATTTAAAATTAAATATTAAATAATTAATTAATTAATTAATTAATTAAATATTTGAAAATGATTAGAATGGAAATGTATATTTATTCAGGAGGTGATCTTGTCCACTAACTGTATGAGTTTAATAATAAAACCAATGAAACGTTTGAGAAGATCATCTCAATCTAACTTCTTCTGCTTGATCATGTGCTTCATCATTACTGTTTGTTTCTTTAGACCTTTTGCACGCAGGCAATATTTGCTCACAGAAATCTGAGCAATTAGTCAACAATTTATAACAGTTTTAAAAGAGTATAAATTTGAGGCCAGTTTTTATTATTTTTTATATCCAAAGATCTTATATCCACCACAACCAGACTTCAATTATCACTTCTTTTTTTTTCACATACATGTTCTAGCAGAATCTGCGGACGGCCTCATGAAGACACCGAGGTTGTCAGTGGTGTGGCTGAGAAAAACAGGATCAGAAATGAGTCTGTCAGAGGGACATGTGGAGAAGTTTGGAGGGCAGTTGTGTTGGAGATGGAGACAGATAAAACCAGTGCCTATGGTGGGCCAGAATTTTTTGTGATCATCACAAGATCATGTTGGTGACTTCTATCCCAAGACAAAGCTGATCCCCCACATACATAGCAACCTCACCGTCACACTGACCAGGGGATCAAGGAGGATCTCTTCCTTCTGGCGCTGCCTTAAACACGACTGAACCTGACTGACAGGAGAAGAAGAAGCTCTTGAGCAGGAATACAAGCCATCTTTTCTGACATCTTGATGTTGGGAGTTCAGGAGAGCGATGTGAGTTTGGCATCACTGTTGCTGTGTTGATCAGCTTGTCATGTGGATTGGCCTGAAAGGAGTCTGTTACCATCCATTTTCTGTAGTTCTGTAGTTACCCTTTGACAATAATGATGAGTTTCAGCTGCGGTTCTTTTCGTTTCGCCTGTGAGTTTGTGAGTCTGCTTCCCTGCAGCAGGTGGAATGGCCTGTTTCCTGTCTCTTCTCCAGTTCCTAGGGAAGGTCCTGTTTCTGGAACAAGCTGTCCGCTCCCTGACACGGCGACCAATTACCCATCATGACTGATGGCTGCTACTGACAGTGGCACAGGTCTGACACAGACCCGGGTCACCGGTGCCAGGTCTCAATTAACCACAGAGCTGCACACAGGAGCAGGTATTTATAGAGCAACATGGACACAAACAGTGCACGCTGTCAGGAGGCACGACCTGCAGGTCAGCTGCTGCTGCTGAGGGATGTGGAGGAGACAGGACCAGAAATGACAGCGCTCACAGGTGGACTGTCCAAAGGTTCCATAACAGGGCTCTGTCCTGTTCAGCTTTTTCTCTTTCCCAGAGTCTTAAAGTTAAAGTGTCACTTTATATCCATGTCCAGACCGTCCACTGCTGAATGACTCACATGTCCGAGGGGCTGTTCTCTCCTCCTCAGCCTCGCTTTCTAAGAGCCCTGGTTCTGGAACAGGAGACAGTCAACACCATCTTTCGGTCCTCATCCCAAGAGGTCATAAGGTCATCTGGCCACAGAGCTGTTTCTCTCTTCCGGGGATCGGATCGCCAGACTTTCTTCAGAAACCAGAGGTACAGAGCAGTATTTTGCACTCAGAGAAATGTCTCGCAGGTCTTCCTCCTCCTTTCCGTCATTGCATCTCATTATTAATAAGATTTCAAGCTTCATTAAGCTACACTATTAAACCCGGATGATTCAAGCCTTGCTGTTCCGCCCCCTGGTTACCATGGCAACAGAAGAATTTACCACAAGCACCCTGATTGCACTTGAACTTGCACTTGCAATGCAACAACAAAGTGAATGAAAATATTGAGTGATCATGAAAGAAGGAAACAGAACCTTGTGTTTCGGCTGGGTCAGAGTGAAGACAGGTGAAGCAACATTCCCGGGGCAACGTCACAATCATCACTGTGTTGCCTGTTTTTTCGTATAAAGCATGATCGAAGATGAAGGTGGAGATGTAAAATATAAATATTTTAACACAAGACAACTATTCTGACATTTTGGTTTTGATGTGTTGCTGTGTCACACATCTATTTCTGTATGTGCTTCTTCTAAATGATCTATAACGGTCAGGCTCACCTGTCATTTCCAACACCCCTTAACTTGCAAAAGGTGAGTAAGAATAAATTCAGAGAGTGAAAACTCTCTGGATTTTTTGTTATGAGGTGACTTCCGGGAATGGCTGCCACTCTCTTCAAATATTAACGTTGGCTATCTGACAACCGCAAAAACCACATCTTCTGCATGATGTCACGTCTGGCTGGAAGTAAAAGGTTTGTTTGTGATATGTTGTCAGTTGAATGCGCTCACAAGTGAGAGATATCGGCGGCGCCCACAGCTCATATATCGCAACATGCTAAGTGTCTACCAGCCCTTTATGTGACTGAATTTAGGTGGTCCTCCTCGAGTCAGAGCAAAACTATAAAACTGACATTGTTGCTGTCTCTGACATTTTTGTCTTGTGCATTATTTTTTGTTCATTATGACGCAACTGAAACAAAACTTTCTCGTTTGAGTATTCTCCTTCATTGTTCGTCTTTTCAGTTGGCTACTATAGGAGTATGTCTTGTCCGTTAATATAATTCAGAATTGAAAGTGGATTTTGAAATGTATGAGAAATGTATGACACAGAAAATCTTTAAACGGAATGTGGCTGAAATTAAATAAAACACAGCAAACCAACATTTTCTGGGCATTTTTAAAGTGTAAAAGTTGTATTTTCAATTTTGTCTTGCCCTCCATACCCTTTGGGTTTGACAGCCCCTCTCAACGGTCGCCTTAGGAAGTTTGAGGAAAATGCCCACCTCTGGTCTCCATGCTAAAAAAGCAGTTTTAGAATGGATGCTTTTTTTAAACATTTTATAATTCGTATTGAGAAAATGCCATGAATGCAGATTATAATTTATATCATGGGTTTCACCGCCATGATTAGCAATAATTTACTGACTGCTTTATTTCAATATTTATGCTGCTAGCTTCTTTTGCAAAGCTGTGCTATTTAAGTGGATTTATCTCCAGTAACTCCAGGTAAATATCAGGGAATCAAAGTGACTGTTGTTGAGTCATGTGATCAGCAGTCGGCAGCATTTGCTCTCTAACTGTATTTATGTGGCGCATCTGCTTCCAATGTGGAGGAGCGGTGAGCACGCTGCGGGGTGAAGGTTCGGTGTCGAGCCATCAAAGATGCCTCTGAAGCATAATGGCCCTGCAGATAGATTTAATGTGGCTGGGAGCACTTACACCCCCGCTGATGCACCGGGCTGTCAGGAGCGAATCACCAAATCAGTTCAGGTCTGCACTCAGCAGCAAATGGACAACTCAGATTTAATCAGAGTCTGAGTTACAGGCTTTAGTGAGCCACAGCATGTCAGCCCAGAATGAAGATGCAGAGAGAGTGTCAGTTCTGCATCCACCGGCGGCTTGCTCTCGGAGTGCAGGTTCTGAGGGCAGAAACGTAGCTGTGACCTGAGCAGACCACTCCCTGACCTGGAGAGATGAGCAGGTCAGTGTGACACTAACGCTGGAGCTAGTCCAGTAAAGAAGCAAGATGTCAGTTTTCCTCCACTTGATATCGATGAAGAAAAGAAGTGAGGTGAATCCAGCCAGCAGCCCCAAGGCTGGAGAGAAGAAACACTCGCCTATGAGAACAAACGAAAAGTCAGTCGGTAAAAACAGCAGTTTGAAAAGGTGAGCTCAAAACTGACTCCAAAAAAGACAACAGAGACAGAAACTGATGAGAGAAGGAAAGAAACTGAGAGGTGAGGATGTTCTTCAGCTGGAGGAGTATCAGTGATGGAAGGAGGGAGTTGTCTTCAGTGAGAGGCCAAGAACGAGCTGAGCCTGAAGACAGAGCTCTCCACTGACCACTGGGTTTCTAGTCTCACCTGTGGTCACCACAGAGATAAGACCTTCTGACTATGGACTCTCTGTCATCCAGGAGAGACTCGGAGGAGAACCTCTGCTGCTCCAGGAGGAGACAGTTGATGTGGCTGTTGTTAGAATGACACCTGGACTGAAGAGGTGTTGAGTTGGGAGGGGGCCCCAGGGCAGACCCGGCACTCTGGAGAGATAATGTTGCTCTAACGTGGGGACACCTTGTTGTTCCTCTAGAAGAGATGGAGGAGATTCTGAAGAAAACTGAGGAGTCGACCACGAGCTACAAACCATAAACCAGAGACTCACAAAAAAGTCAAAAGGAGCAACTTGAAGTGTAGAAATAGGATGATGGCCGTATGATCTTCGTGTCTCTTCAGTCTGTAAAGTTGTTTTTGGTCTAATAGTGAAGAAGCTCAGGAAGTCTGTGATGGCCGTTGTTATCAGCTTCTGCTCTCACCTGAAAGAGAATTTGTTTCCTTCGACCTGTCACTGTTGAATCTTTCTCTGACAATAAAGCAGATGACTCCTGTGGCCGTCGTCCAACCCTCCACCTCCCACCTGCCGAGTCGCCTCCTGAAATAGACCTTAATGACCATTTCACTTTCAGAGTGGAAGGTAATTCCCACAAACTGCCACGAGTGGAGCTGAGAACGTTATGGAGCCCCGACTTTTATTTCCCACGAGTCTATTACGGCCCCAGAAATATTAACCCTGCAAGCGGAATAACTGGCGCCTGATCCACCGCCGGCCGCGCTCCACTTTTATGAAATTTAAATTGGATTGGTCTCTTGTTTCTGGTCGGCCCAAGCGTGTGTGAAGTCCCTGCGGCTGCTTGTTTGGTTCCGCCTGCCTGGTCGTCTCCCAACATCCATGTCCTCACCAAGGAGCGACGACTTGGAGGTTTAGTCAGCTCGAACATCTGCGATCAGAACCATCAAACCCCTGAGCCGCGAGGCCGGTGCTGACTCAGGTGTGAGAAGCAGAGCTGCTGAATAATTCACGCTCTGGACACTGATTCAATAGAACCGAAGATGGAAAGAGTGCGGCTCAGATACAGATGAAATAGAGGAGTGTGATAGCAGTGGAATTCATCATGAGGCGAGTAGCAGATGGGAAGAAACTGGAGGTTTTAGACTGAATTGATCTCAGCCTTCTCGTGCCGAGGAGGTCATGAGGGATGAAAGAGTGTGTCTGTCCTGGTCTGTGACAGCTGAGGACCACGCAGTGATGCAGGTGATGCTGCGGACCAACATCTGCTCATCAGATGACTCCTGACATCTTCATCCAGCATGGGTCAGCCAGGGTGTGGGCCAGAGTGTCAGGAGTGGGCCAGAGTGATGAACACAGGCACGGCTGACGTTGGAAGTGAAGTCTCACAGCTTCACATGTTGCTTCCTGATGGACAGGAAGCCTGACATCTGTCCATGGAGAGAGTCAAACTGGAGAAGTCTGAAGCAGGGTTGGGACCGAGGTGTTGAAGGAGGAAGTCTGTGAGCAGTGTTTGTATACTGGTGTGTGTGTTGGGGAGGGGGCATGTTTTGCCATCCTTGTGAGTACCAAGTCTTGACAAGCCACTGTCTTGTGAGGACATTTTGGCCTGTCCTCACAAGCTTTAGAGGGTTAACATGTCAGTAAAAGTGGTTTCTAGTTTCTAGTGAAATATATGTGTGTGTGTTCAGGTTTTCCAGCAGCGATCTGACTCCCTGAGATATTAGAGGCATTTCTCTGCCAGTTATGGATGGAGAAGAGAGGTGCACGGTGCATTTCCAGAACAATCTTTTCCTCTCTAAATATCCATTTCATATTTCCCTGCAAAGATCAATCAACACACATTCTTCCCCCCCGCCACCTATTCCTGTGTTTTGCACAGAAATCAATGTCTCTCCTCTGAAAGCTTGTTCATGCAGAAACACAATTGATCCGTTCATAAAACAGCCCAGCCCGATCTATTGCAGGCAAACCAACCAGCATTGACCCAAACACACACACAAACGTTTATAGCTCTATCCTTGTGGGGACCTCTCATTGCAATACCCCTTTCCCCAGCCCCCCCCCCCCTAAACCTAACACAAAACACATGGCTCACCTCAACCAGGACTGAAACTGAAACCCAATTATTACGAACCAGTTTTTTTAAGTTTTCAGAATCAAATTGAGGCTTATCATAAGCTAAAATATGCTAAGTTTGTCTCACCAAGATGAAGTACAAGTACACGCAATCTCTCTCTCTCTCTCACACACACACACACTGGAATCTATTCTCCAACTGCAGCAGATATAAAGTCAATGTCAGTAAGCTGTCCAGTCGATGTCGGCCCATCAGACTAATTGTTCTGGATCGTCCACCTCCTTCCTCATCAACCCTCATCTGTCTACATCCATTGCACTCAGAGCTGAGTGGAACCCTGACTCTGGCCTGAAGTTCAAGGCCAGCAAATGTGGTAAAGATGTGTTCCGGGTCAGCTGAGAGACATCATCTCTCCAGAGTGCCCTGGATCTGCTCCGGGGGCCTCCTCCTGGTGAAACACTTCTCTAGGAAGGTGAGTCTCTTTTGGATGACTGAGTTTCTCTTGAGGAAGAATTCCAGACACTGAACCTCTGTCATTTGGCCCATCTCTTTCTTCATCATGATACTGAGTCGTCAGGACTGAAAACATCCATCCCTCACTCGTGAACACGATCCGGAGACAGTTGACTCCATCACCTGGAGAAGAACTTTTTCTCAAACCTGGATGGGACAAAGCATCACTGAGGACTGTCATGGTCTCTGAACTTGAGGGGCTGATCCTCACAACTGGAGCTCTCAGTCTGACATCACCTGTAAAAAGCAGCGATAAGATCTTGAGGTCACCAGCCCTCTAGAACAGTGATTCTTAATCATAGGGCTGGGGTTGGGCCGTGAGGGCCCCCTGGAGGGCCACTGAAAGTTTTCTTGTTTTACACCTTTGGGCCGTGCGGGCCGCGAGACGCCCAGTTTTAATACATTAGCCACATATGGTGGCAGTAGTGAGTCACTGAATTGACTTGACGCTGGCAAATCTGTGACATTTAACAACTATGGAGAATTTCTTGAAAAAAAAAGATAAAGACAGTGATGGCGCCCCCAACAGTAAAAACTGTAGAACCTGCCGTTTTGAAAATAAATTAAAACAATTTGTGACGATAATTTTATTTACACTTCATTTATATATTCTTTGGAGTTTAAATACTGTATCACTATATCCTGTGATATTTAGACATGGCTTTATTATATTTATTTTATTCTGAATTTTATTTTTAGTTTTCAACAGTTGGCATTGAGGGTTTTTTTTTTTCTTTTTTTCTTTAGTAAATTTAATGACTATGACTTTAACGGTTTTGCTGCTGGTTGGACTTTTCATTGACAAATAAATATATTTGCACTGATCACATGGTTTTGCGCCATTTCACAAGGTTTTGGCTTCTTTACATGTAAGTAGATTAAATATGGTTATTGATCATAAATTCAATCAAGAGTAATGAATCAGTTCTATTGTTTGAATGGGCCCCAGGCCCATTTGTTCGGGGAAATGTGGGCCCAGAGATGAAAAAGGCTAAGAACCCCTGGTCTAGAAGACCCTCACCTAAATGCAATGAACCAATTGGGGATGCAGACACATCACTCCCAGAGCAGCCGCCATAGCCAAAACAGACTTGTGAAGCTGCTCATGCTATGCTGTGCAGTCAAGTGCAGCTCTGATGTCTCTACTCCAGGTCCGTGTTGGTGTTGCCAGACCTCCTGTGAACAGAAACTGTGTCTGGGTGAAGAAGCGCCGATGTGCCTCCAAGCTTCTGGGGCTGTAAACTGTGTGTCAGAAGCAACAATGACTTGTTTCATCAGCGTCAAGTGGTTTTTCCTGGAGCACAGTGTCTTTAGATTCTCTGACCATTCTTAGCTCTGCTGATGTTCGGGGTTCACCACTCACACAGTTCACTCTGGGCCACAAACATCAACTTACTTGGCCTTTGATGGATCAGTTGCCTGCTCAGATAAATCAGCGCAGATGAAAGGGCCGGGACAGAAACGCCAGCTGTCTCCAAACTCACAATATGAAAAAGGAGAAAAACATTCCCCGCATAACTTTTCTATAAATCTGGATGCTGGTGCAGCGGTCCCAGTCGTGTGTGTGTGGAGCGCCCGGGGCAGTCGAGCGTGCCTCTTTTCAGGGTTTGATTTATAATTGACAGCTGTGTTTACATCCGCCCTGCGTGCTCCTGAGAGCAATTCACCGCCTGCTGCAGGGAAACCACCAAATTGAAGCCATTAAAAGTGGAATTTTTAAGGAACCGCTGGAGAACTGGGGCAGTCGGCGCCTTGTTTACATTTGGCCGCGCTACACGGCGGTGTGCCGAGGCGATAGAGGTCTGAGGAAGTGTTAAATCAACTCTGGCAGCTGAGAAATTGACCACATCTCCACTGTGGTTGGAGGAGCGGAGCGGGAGGTAGTGGAGTTAATGAGCGGGCCTGTAATTACACACTGATGCGAGGTGAAGGGAGCAGCGGCGTGATGTTACACTCTCCATGCTGAATGATCAAGCCATCATCACGCGGCGAGGTGCTGAAACACAAAACAACCTTCCCTTCTTCACCAAGTCAGAGCAAAAATCTGAGGTGATTCACAGCTTTTTCTCATGTTATTGTTGACCTTTGACCCTGTGAAGTCTGTCAACTTAGATTCAACCATAAGAGTGAGTGATTGTTTGGCTTTGCTGAGGTGGAGACTGAGACAACACTTCTGGTTTCTTCAGCGTCCTAGAATCTTTGAGAGGTCAGATGAATGACGGAAACCTGGTCTGTCTTACAGGCGACTCACAACCCACCTCCTCACCAGAATCCCCTTCAGTTGTGGTGGTTATGGTTAGCTTGAACAGACCTGAGGAGTCAGTGAGGCACCGTCCCTGCAAGGTTGGGTCTGATCTGACCCCTCCTGGAGTTCCAGGAGGAGGAGGACATGAAACATCTCAGCTCACGCTCAGGAATGATTCATCATCCATTCCTTGAAGTTGAAGCAGATCGAGATGCACATGTAAAAACAGCTGCAAATGTAAAAACAGCAGTACTGTGGTGAAACCAAGTGGTATTTTTAATATGTAAGATTATAAAGAGTGAAAACAGCTGTCGTTTCTCTATTCAAGAATGTTTCTAAAAACTTAATGGTGCTTGTTTTCTGGAAACACATATTTTTACAAAGCTGACAGCGCCCTCCAGAGGAAATAGTTTGCGCTACATTTCTGAGTCAAAACATGGTATTCCCGTGTTTAATGTGCACTTTGGGAGGTGAACATGACGTCAGTCAGACTCCTGTCCTAGTGGACCAAACTGTGGATGGAATAATGACACTTTCTGGAGGTCAAATAATTCATCAGTTGTTTGTTACTTTTACTTTCGGGACCCCTGAAGACCAGCAGGACAATGGAGCCAGTCGGGCACAGCAGCTCCTCCCGCTCCAGGGCCAGAAGGTCATGAAAATAGAGCTGTGGGTCATGATCCATGAGTACCAGATCGAAGTGGTTGGTGGTCTCGGGGGAGGGATTAAGAACCCCATGCAGGTCCGGGATGATGTCGCCTGAGCTGCCGGTTATCACCTGGAACTGCATGGAAAGTTTGAGTCATTTTCAATTCTGCCCTTGACCCGACAGGTTCAGAACCCACCTGAGTGTGTTTGAAGCCCGCCACCATGATGATCTCCTCACCCAGCTCTGCTGTGAGCGGGTCCTTCTCCACCGTCACCAGCCGACCTGTCGGCGGCATCTGACGCAGTAGGCGGACCGAAGTGTAACCACAGTGGGTGCCCAGTTCCAGAACTCTGGAGGGACGGAGACGTTGCACCACCTCGTCTAGCATCTCGCCTGAGGTCAGGAAAACTGGATCATGGGTCATGTACAGCTTCAGGTCTTTTATCTCAACCAGCTCAGCAGGAGCCCTGGACTGTGAGAACCCTGGACCTTTGGAATCTAATTGGGAATCTGAAGCTGACTCACTCAACCTAACTCATCTGGACTCAGACTAGAGTTAGTTAAACTTGACTTGGAAACGGACTAGAATACAATCTAAGAAATGAGACAATTTAGAACTCAAAACCGAGTCCTTGTGTTTGGACTTTGACTCAGAGAAATCACATTAGACGGAAAGTCCGGGTTCAGTTTATTCCATTCCCGACTTGAGCTAGGAGGATGTGAGGCAACAGGAGTTCATGATTAGACTGCAAACCACGAGTCTCAAGTTAGATAAACATTGACGAGGACTCACGGCCTACTTCTGTTTACACTACATCTAGGAATTAAGTCAGACTTAATGACGATTCATGAGACTTGTTCTGAAGGCAAATTGACTAGAACAGACTTGTCTCAATTGACCTGTCTTGGGTCCAATCCAGTCAGAGGGGTGGGAGTCCGAGTAGAGGTCGAAGGTCTCCAGGACGCTGTCGGCCCGGCCGTGTGTGCAGTGAGTGAAGACGAAGGCGTGCGTGCTGCGGACACACACGCTCTTGTGTCCTCGCAGCAGCTTCAGAGTCCAGGCCTTCAGCCCACCGCTCCAGGCTGAGATCCAGCGACGGCAGCGTCCTGACATCAACGCGGAGAGCAGCGGCACAGAGAAGATCACCAGCCACATGTGGGTGCCCTGAGGTTCAGCTGAGGAGGAGACACACTGATCACTGAGGAGCTTCAGTTCCATCATCATCATCCAGATGCTACAAATCTGAAGCTACACGACTGAACAAGAGCAAAAATTGCTTTAGATCAAACTACATTATCTTAATTTATGAAAATCTCCAGCTGTTTACGTTCAGGAGAGGAACATGAAGCTCCTGAATCAGAGAAGGAGCAGAACCCCAACTTCATCAACAAGACAATATCTCTAGTGAACGTTTTATTTAACTTGGTGTCATCCTAAATACTTGTTTCTCACAGGTCGGCCTTGATCTCGTTCGAAGTTTCACTGCTGCCATCTGGTGTTCAAACGTTGTATTGCGTTAGTGAGCTGGTGGACTGATTTAATGCTGCTTTTCTCTTAAAACATTTTATTGTTCTCTTTAATTAGTTAAAAACCATAAGCATATTCAGCACCTGTAACCAGTGAGGCGTGTGGATGGCTCCCAGAGAGCTCCATCCCAGGTGTGGGGGCCGGATCCTGCGGCAGAGAGACGTGTGTTGGACCAGTGTGGCTTTCGTTGTGTTCACGACCGTGGAAGTAGTTCACAGATGAATGAGAGAGTCGGTGACGGCGCCTGTGTTTAATAGCCTGTGGTTGCTAAATAAAGCCATGATCTCATGTCATATGTCTTTATTATCTGTCAACTTTTGAGGCGTCAAACCTTTCAGGTGACTACAGTCTTGGCAACAAAATGTATTTTTCAAATCGTCATCTGCTCCATGTTCTCCTGTTAATCTTGTGATCGGGGAGTATTCACATGTTTCCCAAGATTGTCTTTATACGAGTCTTGTTCTTCTTGGATGGTTTCAAAAAAGACTGGAGATTGCTTCACAATTGGAGATGCATTATGGGATATAAGTTCCAAAGATCCAGTCTGAGTCCAGATTTGAAATCCTCCTGATCCAATGAATGAAAAGTGAACAGACGTGGTGGAGTCTTCATGACACTGAGAAAAAGGAACTCACCAGCCTCGGAGCAGCTGGTCCTGAGAGTCTGTCAGGCGCAGATGAGACTCAAACACACGTACTCCACACCAAGGAACAGCACTCCAGCGTTTTCTGTATCCAGGAAGTAGCTGCAGGGGGCAGGGGCAGTCGCTCACTGAGTGCATGGATTTCATTGGATGGATGCGCCTGAAGCTCTGCCCCCGGTCTGGACAGCTTACGTAACAATCTGAGGCTGCTCGGAGAACTGACTTGGTTCATTACACTCACGATTTGAGCGCAACACCGAGGGTGTGAATTCATCACTTGTCTGAACTGCAGCTCTTCACATCAGAGCCGACACATATCACAGTCGGGAGTCAGTCCAGAGGGGCCACAGTATCAAGTGTTGTGAGGGGCCCACCAACTACAGCAGAGTGTCATTATTAAAATGAAATATTGAATATAGTTTTCAGGGTTTTGAGAGTCACAACAAATATATATATTATTAATAATAAGGGTTTTTAAATTTTCAAACGAAAATAAGGCCAAAGGACAAAAACTTGTAAAAGGTTCATTTGTGTTACAGAATGAACAATGTTGAGTGTATGACAGATAAACTGCGGGAACTGAAATGTGTAAATGTAAATGTAAAAAAAAGTTTACAATCAGTAAACAGAACTGCCACTGAGTAATAACAAACTAAAATTCTGCCTTAAACTACTAGAAGTGGGTGTGGAACATTTCCTCCCTCAGCTTGTTATTTATCATCATATCAGCAGCAACTTTTTTTAAGTCTATGCCTCTCGCGCAACACGTTGTAGCTCTGATCGAATAAAATCATAACTGTGTGGGTGTGTGTAAGTGAGCGAGAGAGAATCATCCTGCTTCTGTCGTCTGCTGCATGAAAGCCGATCTAACCACAACAGCTACAGGAAACTAGCCTCGTCTGGTTTCACAATAAAAGCCTCACAAGTTGTGCTTTTATTTTAGGAGGTACATTTTAAAAATAAATTGATTATACGAACGTCAGCATGACAGAGGCATACACTTATTTTCTAAGTGTTTTATTTTTACTTAAAAGACAAGCCGACAGCGATATTTCCGGTTAATGACCCATTACCTATTAGCTCGTAAAGTGAATGAGCCAAGAAAAGCGCGAGAGACCGAAAAGATGTGGGCTCACAATGGTAGTTCACAGACTATTGCTGATATTGTGTCATATAAAAAGCTAGAACATGAACTTATATTTATGAATTGCACCGATTTTCAAGCCACACAGTTAGTTGTTTCAGGCTATTTCGCTCGCGCGCTACCATAGAAACAGGCGAGACTATCAGGGTGTCATGTTTTTTTCAAGACCAAGTAGCGTTATTAGGTCCAATATTTTGACCGTAAGTGTTTTAGAAGACCGAGTTAAACTAACGGGTAATTCAGTAGAGACGTTCCAAGCATTTGGTTTGGTTGTGTGATGTCATCACACAGAGTCTACCTACGGGTGTAGGTAAACTGCTGTTTTATTTTCCGATCTGTGTCCGGAAGTGTCCTGCTCCTGCTGGACTGGACGGCAGGAGCCGCTCTGGAGCGGCGGTTCCGGTGCTCACACGCCCACACCGTCAGAGGTAAACACGCTGCGCACAGGCAGGCGGCTTCTCTGGGAGTCTGAGCTCACAGCGGCTTCTATCGCAGGTTTCTCAAGCCCCAGAAGCCGCGGCTCCGTCAATGGCAGGTCCGGTGGCAGGCGTCGGACATCAGCATCACCCGGTGACGGAGTCCCCTGCCGTCCTGGAGGCGCAGAGGTGGATCGAGGTGAGCCTCTAGTCATCATCGCGCTCTCGTCGTGTTTTTATAGCATGCTTTGATCTGCAGCTTCTTTAAATACCTCCTCGCTGCATTTGCTTTGTCATTGCTTCTCAACTGAAATGTGTTTATCAAGATAATGCAAGACGTGTTCAACATTTTCTCCTTTAATCCTGAACTTTTTGTGACCATTTGCATAGTTTTGTTCATTGACTTTTTCGGTGTTGTGCTAGTATGACCCAGCAGTGACACGTCAGTGAGGTAGTAACTAGTTCAGAATGAGCAGAAGGATGAACTTTATACACTCTAATCATTCAAGTTCAGTCAGAGTGGGAGCCAGCAGCGATCACCCCTGCAGCGATTTTATTTGAATCCATGTGAGTTTAAGAGGAAGGTTTAGTCATTCACTGTTGATTTTAGAGGTTAAAACAAACCTGCTCCTGCTCCTGCTCCCTTACACTCTGACTGAGGAATCCGTGGCCAGGGAACAGATGCAGTCTGTCAAGTCTCCTGGTCGCTGGCAGCGCGTGGGAAAAGTGGCCCTCTAAAACGTGCACCAGTGTTTCAGATAACAAAGCCAGAGCGCTGTTAAATCAGTTATAGTCCAGACGAGACTTTGTTCCTGTCAATGCTGCATCTTGGTGTTCACATTTCTTGTAGTCGACTCATCAGCCCTTGCGCTCAGCTGTGCTACAAGCCTTCTTCCCCGAATCACCATCTCTGTTGGGACAACTGTAATGAAGCCGCTTTCTGCACACTGCTAGTGCTGCGTGTTTGTGGGCCTCAGCAGCGGCTGCCGCAGCTTGTTCGGCTCACACAGTTGAATGCGTCACGTGAAATGGATTTTCACCCCCGCAACAATCGCACAGGTTTTGTGCTGGGGGTCCGTTGTCAGGGCCAATCGTCTGCCTTCTGAACTGATTCTTAAGAGCTCCAGGTGAGGTGATTGATTTAGAGCTTTTAATGGATCTGCACTGATAAGTTTCCTTGATCTGAGGGCAGAAACTCAAAGCTTTCTTCACTGTCCTCTTTGTTTCTTTGCTCATGATATTTCGTCTTCTCCTTGCAACAGTGCAGTAATGTGCTGAATGGAATTCAGGAGATATAGTCTCAACTTCCCCCAGCTGTCATTATTCACTGTTGAATGAAAAGCTGAACTTTATTCTGAACATAGGACTAGCTGAGTTCACATATATCCGGAGTCGCAGCAGAGGCTCATATGATTCTTTTTGTGTTTTCTCTAAAGTCAGCTCTAATGAAGTCTAACTTTGAGTTGCCATGGCAACACCAGCAGTGAGGCCAGCCATGGTGTTGTTATTGCAGTAGGGTTATTTTGGTGGTGCTACCTTGTGTGTTCCAAAGAGTTTCCCTCATCCATCGTGGACTTCAATGTTGTCATTGTCATCTCCAACATACTTGGTCCAACACGGTCTCTCCAGATGTCCAAACATCTGCCATCCATAACTCTCCAAACCTCTCCACCTGACGACCACAGTGTCTTCATCTCTGACTTCTGACTTATCATCGCAGGAACCTTTACTGTCATGTAGAGCTGTGATGTTTTATCCATCCTGCCTGTGTTTTCCTCTTCACCCCCCTCATCTCTGGACCCTGAGCCATTTTTTAACTTTCTTCACGTTGACATTGGTGATATAAATTCATCATCAGTGTTGATGCGTGTTAAAAGTAACTACACCAGGCGACAGTAAAAGAAGGGTGTCAAGTCACAGCAGCCATAACATACGGCGGCACATCTGCTTGTTTTTGAAACTTTTTCCTTATGTTTGGGATAAAAGTGCTATATCCATTGCATCATGGGAAACGGTCCAAGTCTCAGGCTTCATCTGAGGCATGTCTAACTGGTTCAGTGTCCCTCTAGGGCCGGGTCTTTAAAAAGCTACCGGTGACCCAAAATCTGGAGCTGATCAGGGCGGTAGCGGTGGAGTCCGTATCTGATGTCGCGTTGTTGTTGTGCGCCCTCCCGTGGGGCTGATATCATCACGCACTAGCGCACACACCTGTTGTCTGCTCGTTTCACAGATCCGGAGTTAGGTCAGTGGATTGTGAAGGGAAGGAGCATCCGTCAGTGTCTGACTTCTGCTGCTGCATCATCTTCCATTCCGGGACCTGAAGGTTCTCATCAGCCCCTCTGTTGTTTCGTTCATGTTCATGTCAGCGGCTCTAATTTGGATTTTAGATTTATATTATGAGTCTGTTCTCAAACACCTGCTTTCCATGAGGTATTTCTGGAAATAAAATGTCAAAGTATAATTCAAAGGTCCAGTTTTAGCTGTTGAAAATCAGTTTCATGCCTGACAAGCATGTCCTTTTTTATGAGTATTCACCACGTCCATTCCTAGCTCTCCTATTGGCTTGAACTCATATTTGAATTTGCATGAAGTGGGGTTTACGCTCCATAGTCACACGCAGTGTTTCAGCTTCACCAAGAGACTAAAAGAACGATCGCCCGTGACGGCACTTTCCTCAGAATTTAAAAGGCAGCATGTTTAACTCACTTTTTAATATATAGAGACTCTTTCATTTTTGTTACTTGCAGTATGTGATATTGCTTTTATGCAGCGGTTCCAACTGAGCCCCTGCTCAGTTTAAAATGTGTGTTTAAAATGTAATGCATGTGAAAGACACTTTAATGTCTGTACTTGTATTCTGTCTTGCAAAGCAGCTGGCAGTAGCTCATGATTAGAAATCAGATCACAAATCATTATGAACAAAATACTTTGGAAATGGAAATCTTTTAAAAAATTGAATTGTGGCCCAAAAATCCAAAACTTATTGGTAAACTGAATGGTGAGATAGTAAAAGATTCCCACTCCTAATATGAATGGAAAAATATTCAAGCACACTTGACTTGAGACATTTTTTTGTGAGAAAACTGCAGTGTTTAAAGGTGAATTTCATTTCGCATTGTCTGAGTCGCATTTGTCTTGCTTCAAAAGGTCTGTCTCGACCCTGTCTGTGACACCGTCTCTAATGATGGTGTTTTACTCGTCTGAACTTTGATGACCTCCCACTGGTTGTCTTGATTGATCGTAGTCCACTAGCTTGAGGCCGTCTGCGGCGCTAGGAAGGCTGGCTCTTTTTTTTGCTCTCTGTTCAGCAAGCTACAGTGCTTCTCTGGGGGTTAGAGCGAGAACCTCTCCACTGTGGCTGATAGGCAGAGGTCCCTGTTACTGTCACTGCAACTAGACTGTGGTGACCTTTGACTCACACCTCGCAATAGATTCAAAAGACTGTGTGTGAGATAATTCTAGAGAGATCTGCAGTAGTTCACATTAAAAAGAAGGCAACAAACACGGCTCTATTTGTGACATTTGAACTGTAAAAGCACTTTTTGTAAAGACAGGATGGATCATGCACAAGTCCTGCCTCTCATGGAGTCAGTCAGGTGTACACTTGATCACCAAAGTCAGCGTGAGGTGGTTGATGGATATCCAAGTGAGGCGCTGACAATAAGGACTTACCTAATCTGCATGGAATGAGATGTTGTATCTCCGGCTAAAGTGGCAAACAGGACCAGACTTGATGAGACCACTTGTGGCAACTGTGATCTTGCTCAATGAACGAAAACATGTTTTGCTGCTTCTTTACTGCACTTCCCTTCGACACACATACACCAGGTGACAAAGTGTCAGATCCACCATTGATGTCTGGCAGTCAGTCAGCATGAACGTTGACCGTACTGTGTTCCCCCTCATTTCATTGACTCTCTATGGTGCCAGGATCTGCATGGAAAACTATTCTCAGGATTTGAAAAGGTTCTGACTGGGAGCTTGGTGTTTCTCTGATATCTCAGGAGGAGAAGTGATGCTAATCGTGAGGCTTTGTCAGGCTGATGTTTTCCTTGATACATGATTGCACATCTGTCAAAAGTGTCAGGGATGTAATTCAAGTCTGTTCAGCATTTAAACCTCTAATCTAAGATGGGTTTGATCCCGTCTGTCACAACACGCTTTGAAATGTGGCGCCGCGCACCTTTCTGCTTTTCTGCTGCGGGCTGTTTGGAGAGCCGATGCATGGAAGAATCCTTCCATGATGTCACTCCTTCCTGCTGACTGATGTGTTGACTGGTGTGTGAAGAGTCGATCTCACCTGTCTCTTCCCTCCACTGGCATGAGCCACTCTGAGGACATGGAAAACTGCGTCCGTCAGGGAAGCTTTAGCGGAGGGCAGGATCTTACTGTACTGATGAGCTCCTAATACGTGGTGGACCACAGACCGCGGTGAATGATGAGGTTCAAATGCTCAGTTAAGTGCGTTGTTCCTGGAGGAGAATCAAAAGAAATGAAGTTAATCAGCTCTCTGGGAGACTAGGCAGATGCTGTCAGTGAGCAGCGAAAGAAGTTGCATCATTAAAACACAATCAAGTCTCATTAAGAAGCAAGTAATGTTAGAGCTTCTCTGTTGACATGACGGGCAGGAAATAAAAAAGGCTGGATTAGCAGTGAGAGGCCTTTCGAAGAGCTTCTCTTGGTGGGTTCATGTGAGAAACGGTACCTTCAGGATGTTGTTGACAGTTGGGCAGCTCCAATATTGATTTAAGGTCAAGAGCAGCAGAAGTACTTTGAGGTGGTCTTCGCAGCACTGTCATCCTGAAATGCACCTCTTTTTTTAGGGACTAGGTCATATGATGCAGAGCCACATCATTTTGTGCCATGGCCTGGTAAACAGAGGACAGTGACGGTGAAAAACCCCCTTTGTTTACAATTGTGCTCTTCTAATGTTGGGTTGAGTTCTGCTTTGCCAATGAAGGTATTTTGCAGTAATTTTGATGACACGAGAACTCAAAGTTACTGTGCAATAATGTCTTTGATTTGTGATTGAGAGTAGCTCCGCTTCATACTCATATCAATTGCATGTTTAAGTCTGTTCCCACGGTCGTGCAAACGGTTGCACAGATTTGTAATCCAAGATGAAGGAACTCCAGACGTCCGGAACAGGAATGAGACACTGCACATGAACTGCACGGCCCAAAGCACTGGTTCACACTGAAGTCTTTTCACTTTCATCACCAGGGGGTCAGCCTTTTGAACCAGACGAGACGCCAGGCAATTATCCTAAAATGACATTCATTAGCCAGATTATCCAATTTCCTGATGATTACTAAAGTATTCCTGATGGTTTATAATCTGTCGTCACATCACTGTCCCAAAGTGCAGTGCAATCTCCACAGCTGCTCCAGTCTGAGAGACCGGATTCACGTTTTCATTCTGAGGCTGCCGAGGTTTTACATTATTTCAAAGTCATGTAGCACAAGTGGCTCCGATTATGTTCCTCACGACCATTCCATCTGAATGCAGGTCCCAAATATGTTCATCTGCTGCCGTGGGTAACAGTGAGTGCAAACATGAGCCGCTCTCTTGAGCCAACACCAGGTCTTTAATTCTGCATGTGGCTGTGTTTACTATGAAACGAAGACTTTTCTCTGCCAACATGTAAATCCACGCTGCACGGCTTCACTCAGTCAATCTCTCACTGAAATGAGAAATCCCTGAAAGTAAGATGCTAATCACTAATCCTGGCGATGTGATCCCTTTAATCGGAGCAGATGCCTTCTGTCTCCTCCTAGCCGTGCAGGGAAGCGCTCGAGTTCCAAGCTCCAGAAAAGGGAGCGGATTTCACTGAGGCACTTAAACAAGACAGTAGTGTGGCTGATTCAGGTGGAATCTTTGACCAGTTGCGTGAGCATTTTCCACGTTAGTGAACACAAAAAAATGTGATGTGCTAATTCTTCAAAACACTAACATAATGACCATGATGTACGGAACAGTTGCCCACTTCTGTAATTTGTCACTTTGGTATCATACTATGCCTAGTGCACAGCCTGCTGAATGTCAATGGGAAGCATGTGAGCCTTTTTAGAGACACTTGCCTGGGAAGCGTGCGCTAGCTCACCAGTGATGCTGCACTCTCTTTCACACATTAAAGATGAGTCAGACGTCCTCCACCACTGGGGTCCGATTTTCTCCTTTAAAAAAAGACAGGTTTGCACTCCACACTCAGAAGATACTGTGCAGTTGAGGTTGTTTTCTTTCAGGACTCTCTTTGATGGCAACATTCTCAAACTTTCCCAAGATTCTCCAGTTTCGTCATATTTTCCAACCCTGGGCTTTTCCTCTGAATTTGTAGCTTTTAGCTCAAATACGTCGTGCAACTTCTGCAAAGCCCCCTGATGACAGATTTGGCAGCAAGATACACACCATACATGTTTACCTCTCTAAGACACAGTTAATCCACCTCCTTCACATAAAGCTCCAGATCTATCAATCAAGTGTTCCTGCTTTCACTGTTTACTGCAGCTGATCCTGACAACATGAATCCTGGCACTGGTCTGCACCGATTTATACTGTCCTCACTGTCTGGACTGCAGCTCTGCATTGTTGGATAGAAGTCAGCAACATAAGACTAGCTTTGCTTCCTCAACTCTCCATGGTGGTCTCTGTTGCTCTGTTGATGACTTGTGCAACTCGTGTACCAGACGGTGGTAACACGTCTGGTTGTGATCTGGTGAAGAGTCTGCAGTTGGGTGAACTTTTGTTGTCAGTGTCATTGTGGTGATGGAAGCGTGACGGCATCATCTTCAGGTGTGAGAGGATCGACAGCAAAGCGAGCGGTCAGCAGTGGCAGGCCTCACACTGCTGCGACACACTCTCTGTAATTGTGGTAGCATGGGATTTCTGCCAGTTCTGCTCAGTCACTCTCTGCTGTGAAGCTGAAAACTCGTGTTTCCATCTGCTGCCACACAAGAATTGAAAACTGCTGCCAGCACTGGAGAGGAACATATGCTGTGTTCGGACACTACATCACATGCTTGATCACTTTCCAGCTAAAAGCTATTAGCTTTATCTGAATACAAATCAATTGAATAGGTTTCCTGAATTATGCTAATCCCTGAGAGAATAAACAGAGATGAACAGGCTTTTCTGTTTGTTCAGACTTATACAAACTTATGATCCACTCAGGTGCTAACTGCAGTCTGACCTGCAGGAGACCATTGGTCATAAGGTTATGTGTCAGTTCAGGTCGCATGGGCAGCAGTCCTGGTGAAGAGCCCCAGCTCTCTCTCTAGAAACCCCATCGAGCTCTTCTGGGTCAGCTGAGACACATGATCTCTCCAGTGTGTGGAAGGATGTCAGGGTGTGCTCTACACGTGTGTGTGTGTCTCCTGTCTGTCAAATAAAGACAAATCATTTCAGATGACACAGCAGGACTTGCGTGAGAATAGTTATCCTGTTCAGCAGTAGACTACCGTGTGGTACTGTGTATCTCCAACAGGGGGCTCCCTCTTGGCTTCTCAATCGTGAGGCTTAAATACATGTAACACATTCGACAGTTATTCTTGCCTCACTGCGTTATTGTGTCTTGTTGTTTGTATGATTGGTCCTGGTTCCTACTATGTGGAACAGATCTTAGTAGACAATTGGGATCGTGTGAGAGAGGACAGGGACTAATGGTGCTGTGTGTCCAGGGGACGGATCTAATTGGGTCAGATCAGGCTGAGCTGGTTTCCCAGTTTTGACTGTCTCCTCTGGGAGCTGGGCTCATTCTGACTGTATGAAACTTCGGCTGAGGGAGAACCGCGTCTTGAACCTCCTCAAATGATTGTAGTGCGAGTGCAGAGTTGAGATATACTACAGTTCCCCAGGCTGTGCTTTAATACAGGAGCAGATCTGGAGTGAAAAATATGTGTGTTTTCTGGACAAGGGTGTGAAGTGTTGGTGGTCTGGCAAGTTGCTACACGCTTATTTGAGAGTACACTTGACTGACGGGGAGCCATTCACCTTGTAAATGCTGTGTTAACACAAGTCGTACTGTAAAACTGTCTTCCCACAGTTCCCTCATAAATATCTGGCAATTTGTCCTGAAGTACACAAATATGTTACTCAGGTTTCAACTTCTCAGTTCAGTCTGACACTGAAATGATGAAGTGGGCTTTAAAAGTTCTCATCTGCAGCTTTAGCTGTTAACATTGGGCTCTTCTGTGAAGTAATGGTTTTAGATCTTCAAGGCATGAAGATGGATTTCTAACTTAGACCTAGTCACTGAGTAAAGATACAGAGAGAGTTGTGTGGCTTTGTTCTGGTAAAGTGTTTTATCACAGCGCTGGCTGGAGTTTACATCCATCACACCACTAAGTACAACTCACACACTTGTAGGTCACATGTGGGTTTGTCAACGCTGGACTGCTGACTTGTTACGTAAACTAAGCTTCATGTTCTCTGAGATGTTTAGCGGTGGACTCTGAACTGCTGTTCACAAGCGTATCTAGGCTTCCCCTGTAGTCAGTGTGTCGTGCGTAGTTTATACTGTATATATATTTCAACACTCTAGACCAAAGCCACTGAAAAGACTTATATCTGCCTTTCGTTGTTGCATTGACATACATACTGTTGTTCTCTCTATCTCCTCTGAAAGGTTCTGCTCCGTTATCGGAAGGTCAGACACGAAGAAGCACTTGCTTCTAGCATGCCGGGGCCTTCTGATGCTGACTCACTTCTGGACCAGCCCCAGGGCCACAAGTCTCAGAGTTATT
Organism: Synchiropus splendidus; assembly: GCF_027744825.2. Taxonomy (NCBI): domain Eukaryota; kingdom Metazoa; phylum Chordata; class Actinopteri; order Syngnathiformes; family Callionymidae; genus Synchiropus; species Synchiropus splendidus. The sequence continues at coordinate 18,831,246 of NC_071344.1, forward strand.
TGTTAGCAGTGATTCATTTGAGGGGAGATGTGAGTTCAAACCATTCCACACTGACTGTAGTCCCTGACCTGCATTGAAGTCATGAGTCTTAAACTAATGGAGCATTTTAGTGGATGCAGACCTTTAATTCCTCTCATGAATGCATGTGGTAAAACTATTACTTCAACATGAAATACAAAGCTAGCTTCAGATGAAACTCTTTGGAGCTCAAACAAGGATTGTTTTTCCTGTGTTAGATCTGCCTCTGCGTGACAGCTCTCTCAGTATGTCAGTTCCATTTGTCCCTATGTTGGTTAAAACATGATCCAATCTCTGACACTATTCATTCCACATGTTATTGAGTGTCATGTCATTTTTTTAGAATGCACTAATGCTGGCAGTTGGTGATTCTGTGGCTCCTCATCAACATGCTCAGTTCTACACCTGCCAGCAGGGGCACTGGACTCAACAACAACTGCTGAAAGAGCTCCTACTCCAGTCTGGGTTGGAGTCTTGAGCAGTCCTCAAGTTAGCGCATGAAACATGAATGTGTTGTCTTGTCGGGTCATTTTGTCCTCAGAATGTTCTCACGGGTGGATCAGACCCTGGTCATATGGTGGTGTTCTGCCACACTCTTCAACAGTTGTTTCACCACCACAGTGAAATAATGTGATCAGATTTTTTTTGTTTTGTTGACAGCTTCATCCATTTAAGTGCTGTTACTCACTCTCTTGGCTGGTAGCAGGGATAAACTCTAATCCTCTCTAATCCCACCACCTGCACCTCCCACTTTTTGGGGTGAGCCGACTGCTCCCCCTCCGTAGGGGGGCGTGTTGTCATCACATTGACATAGCTTGTTGTGCTGTGCTGACCCGCTTATCTGCTGGACTGTAATTAACATCTGGTTTTGTCCATTTTAATTCCACATGTAAACACAGATCGTTAGTGCTGGTGGGTTTTTGAAATCAGGTTAGTGAAGGACATTTAGTCTCAGAGTGGAACACACATGTTCATAACACAGCATGCAAATTAAAAAGCTCCACTCTGGAGGATTTCTGTGATACACAGAGTGGTGTGGGACGAACATCAAACCGAGTTGGAGGATAAAAGGAGAAGGAGCTGCAGGATTATGAGCCCCTATAAAACAACCTTGCTGTCAGAGATGATTGTTAAGAAATGCACCTTAAAATCACTTCTCTTCTTTAAAAGAATACATACTTCTTTAAAAAAAGAATACATACTAGTTCTGTTTGGATATATGTCATCACAGATGCGAATGTCTGATAACTTTCATTGCTCAGATTAGTCCATCACGAAATGAGGGAATAGAAAAGAATAAGAAATGTGTTTTAGATTGTTTGAATAGTCACAATAATGTGCTTTAAAAATGTTGAAAATTGACGGATTCTCTCTCCAAAGGAGAAGCTGAGTCCAGGATCTGTCCTGGATAGGAACACCCGGACCTCTGAACTTCAACATGACCTTGGAACTCAGGGAGAAAACAACTCAAAAAGTGGAAAATAAAATTCATGTTGAGCTGAAGGTATTCTTGCAGCGAATGGAAGCAGGTGCAGGAATATTTTTTGGCATTGAGCATGGACAAAACAAAAATGATGACCTCCGCTCCGAGATTCTCAACCTATTCTGAAGCTCTTTGTCTCCGGCCGTATTTCTTACTTCAGCTCCGGAAATGTCTTGTTTCCTTCCTTTCACATGGTGGATAAAAAGTGATGTGGCTTGGAGCCAGAGTTGAATCTAAGTTAGAGGAAGTTTGGAACAAAACAAGAACGCCTGGTGTGGGATGTGTCCTGGATCAGACTCGGCTGCACAAATGATGACGTTGCTGTTTTAACACACTGTAGCTAGCTGCTATCCCAAACAGCCTTTCTTTTCCAACACGCAGCGTGCTTTGGCTCGGCGTGATTCTCTTTGTTCTAGTGAGTGGTGTGGGAAGTGAGGTCTATTGTGCACTCCTTGGCAGTAGTGTGTGGGCCGTCTTCTTAAGGTGTTCAAGAGCAACCCAAATACAAAGCCACCTGGCTGCTTCATGCTTCTGTTTTATTACGCTTAGAGAATTCTCTGGGGACTAATCGGGTTCACACCTGAGTTGAAGAAGGTTTGGTTCCATGTTTTGGCTTCCGCCACATTCCTAGCTCCTGATGTGGCTCTGCAGCCAGCCTAGCTCCCCTCCTCCGGTCTACACACTCAGTAGAGGAATGTCAGAGTCCTGTGTATGATTATATTCAAGCATCTACTAAGCATCTTATGCAATCTGAGAAAAGTCTAAGCTTCCGCTAACGAAGCCGGACAGATATTCTGTGATTACTGTTGTGAAACTGTACAGAATTTAAATCCCTATTACAGCGCTCACGTTAATCTCTCATCCATTGGAATACTGCCATTCCCACATGGGCGGAGTCATGACAGCGAGATGAAGTTGGTACGTGTTTGTGAAGAGATGATGAGCAGGTAGTTGAGCTGATTAACACTTTCTCTTGGTCACAGCTTAGGCATTTAGACAAGATCTGTTGTGGGTCTTAAACCTGCAGCTGCACCGCTATAGGAGGACCTACTAAAGCTCCCAGAACCCCATCATAACTCATTGAACCTCCACAGAGAAGCACAATAGCAGGATGCCTGCATATTTGGATTCAGCGTGACCTTGTTCCTCTGGTTCCTAAACAGCTTGCCTGAAACGTGGACTGACAGACAGGGTTTCCTGGGGTGACTGAGGGTGCCTGAGTTCCACAGAAACCCTTATCAAACCCTCTTGAAGTTGTTATGGTGCGGTCACAGTGTGAAGTCACCTGGTCTGTGGTGGGTCCTCCTCTGAACTGGCCCTGCTGACAGTTCTATTTCCCTCTTATGCAACCTTATCTCTGTGATCAGCACCACATGACACCTATACTACTGGCGGCTGCAAACACACCCTGGTGGTGCTCCGGGGTTGACTCTTTGTGTTGTCTTTGTGGTTCGTGTCCGTGTGAACGATACCATGAGTTTGTCTGGCTGCAATGTAGATTGAGCATCCTTTGGTTTAGCTCCGGGGTCGGTTGCCTGGTTACTGTTCAGAGCGGAATGTACTTCACCGAGCTCTCCTGCTTATCTTAGCACCTCGAAGACACTTGTGATCGTGATCAGTGTTAGCAGTGAGGGCCTTCATCATGCAGCAGACACAAAGGAATCAGTGTGAGGCGGGTAGAAGGGGCGACATCATTAGCAGCGTGTCTTAGGCCAGCGTATGACTTCTTGTTTGACGTGTCTCCCTCACACATCAACACATTTCAGCCCATAAACACCACCGTCCCGCAGATGTGTCCGCTGACCTCCTGCAGTGATGTGATCTCGTCCGCAGGTTTCCCTTCTTCTGGAAGTCTCCTAATTAAAGCCGGGTGTTAAGTCGGAGTTCCCCCCTGTTCTGTGCCGGGCGTCAGAGTGTCTGACTGGGACTTGAGGTTGGTCTCCGGCACTGGCCGTTTCCCGTCAGCCTCAGGGTGGCTGAAGTGAGCAGGATATTGGAGACCTGCAGAGACCCTTGGAAAAGCCCCTCTTCTTAGGAAGCTAAGCTCAGTGAGCGGGTGTTGACACGGAGGCTCTTTGTTTGAGCTGTGGGTGGGAGGGGTGTCGCTGAAATCCCGCTAGGTATGAGAGGCCTGCTGCAGCAGAGCTCACTTTCATTTAGCTAATGTGCAGAAGACAAAACAAAACGAGCTTTTGATCCCGAAACATTACTGTAGAGTCGTCGGATTCACCAGAAGCTTTGGTTTGAAGCCGGAATGACACTGTTGGTCTAATGACATGGCTGCTAATGCGTTTCTTAGTTCTTGTTTTGGACACAGAAACTGTCTTCTTTTGTGTGTCCTTTGAGGATTATGGTTTGCTTAGCGCATCATGTGCTCGTCTACCGTGATGGAGATCTGACGAAACTATGGATCTCTAACACACAGACTTATTTGGCTATCTTAGTGAGGACCTCTCATTGCCATAACCCTTTCCCCTGCCTCTTCCCCTACACCTAATCTTCCAAAACGCGCCACGACCCAGAACCAAATTGAAACCCAATTATAATGACCCAGTTATTATGAAGTTCTAACCCTCAAATTAAGGCTTAACCATGTGGGGACCAGCAAAAAGGTCTGCACACACACACACACTCAGCTCCTCTAACAGCATGTATCTCCAATGGCAGCCAAGTCATCCTCTTGCCAACACTCTGTCCTCCAGCTCAAGGCCACGTCCATCCTCAAAGAGACCCAGAAGAAAGTCTGGGGGGGCTGTAGCACACAGGCTTATCCACAAGCCAAACACTGCTCTTCTAATCAGAGTGGAAATGGGCACAACGGGTGTGGAATGCTAACATTTAGCTTTCAAATGGATTCTTTGAATTCGAGCAAGGTTGTTGAACCAAGTATGGACCTATCAAGTCTGGCGGAGACATGAGGGAGGAAACCTGAGCTGCTACTGGTGAACAGAATTTCTTCTGGCTTTCTCTCCCAGTTTCTGTCCTGTTTGAGTGTTTCATCTCCAGTTTCCCTGAGGAAGTTCTTGTTTCCAGTCAAGCGAACTGTCATTCTCTCTGCTGATCGTCAACCCCTCATCTGTAGCTGCATCATCGCGATACAGTTATGTGTTCATCACACCTGCTTTGTATCTCACTCCTGCTTTTTGGTTTGAGAACTGTCATGCATGTCAGCATGCTTTGTCATCACTGAAGACTCTTTGAAGTCTTTTATATGGCTGTCCTCGGAACCTCTTACTGATCGCTGAGCGCACGTCCTTCAAGGAGGCACACAAATGAACAGGAGACTGTTCATCGACTGGTCTGTTCTGACAGTCTACAGTCAACTGAGAGGCATCCACTGCCACTACTCCTGCAGTAACCACACATGAACACCTTTACAATATTATTGTTGAAAGTGCTTCATACATTTTTGTTATACAGCAAATACAGTGGCTTGTAGTACATTCCAAATTTGACAGTCCTTGAGAGCGCCACCTTCAGTCACTCGTCACTCGTCAGATCGTCCTCAGAGCGTGTTATGATTAGCTAACTGTAAACCTGCAGCCCATTATTACACTTGGAAATGTGGCCTCGCACGTGACACACTTCCTGGTGGTCTCCAGGATTTACGGGCTGGACAGTAACAGCAGCAGACGTGTCTTCAGAGCTCCTCATTTCATTTTTACCCCCACCAAGTGAGTCTCCGGAGACCAGTGTGACGTTGAGAACAGCGGTGCAGCTGACAGACCTGAGTGTGATTTGTTGATGTGTCTGAGACCGAGTCTGGAAAGAGGGTTGACGTTGCTTAAATGACAACACGCCTCACCGCAGAGGAGCATTTGTAACTGAAGACAGCACAGGTGTCACTGCCTGGAAATGTTAATCCTGATTCATTCAGTGCTGTTTTTTCCAGCCAGATTATTTTCTGCCTTTGTGGTAATATGGGGGACCTGCAAGCCATTTAGATCATGGTTACATTCTGATGTCCTTTTGGGACAAATCCTGGAATGTCTTGGGAACTATGAGTCACGCGTTCAAGAAATGTGATGGCACTCGATTCCCGACTGAGCAGGTTTTTGTGTTTGAACGGTGTCGGTACAATGAAAACTTTGTGACACTGTCAGCAGAATAAGTGAAGCTTTCACGCCTAACTGGTGATTGTGGCTCTTGATGATGTAAATTTCCTGGAGGGAGTCATCCCAATAATCAATAAAGTCTAGTCTAAGTCTATTACCACACGCTTCTGAAGACCACAGATTAAAGCCACAAACTCATATGTCCTTAAATGTCACACGTCAGTTCAATGATGCGAGTAAAGCAGAAAATCGTCTTGACCAAAGGACTGCTTTTTGAAAGTGATGTCATAGTCTCGTATCTCGAAACTTGGTGTTTCGAGTATTTCATCCCGAGCGCAAAAACACCTTTCTGTGGCTGTATAGTATGCACTTACCATTATGGCTCCAGAAACAGGCGTGGAAAATGTAGTGCATCTTTTTCAGGTAATCTTGTCAGTCAGTTTTAACATTTTTAGGCTTGGTTTAGGTTTGTGTCTGTTTGTGTCTTTCTCGTGTTCCTGTTCTCAGTTGACTCTGGAACTGCTGCAGCCCTCACTGTGTTTGAGGACACTCAACTCTCGACGTGTCACCCTGTACTACAGTAAATCATCAGGAACCTCTATTTTGTCTCCTTCATGGTGGCCTTTGGAGAGCTCCTGGAGAGTTTCTGTCATGGGTCTTGGCCCTGACGTGGTCCTGGTTCTGTCCTCAGTCACTGATATCATCTCATGTTTGTCCTGGTGCACTGGCCGCTGATGTTGCAGCTGTTAAAATAAAAGAGACCATGTTTTAGGAGCATGAATGTACTTCATCCTGAGCACCTGGCATTTTCTTACTTTGAGAACACACAGACAATGTCATGGGGGGATCAAGTGTGGAGATGATGGAGGACTTGTTGCAGAGACCCTCCATGTACTATTTGCTGAACATAATTGTGAACATTTGTGAAATTAGTCTCCCTCGGAATCTATAGCCATGTTGCTCTCACATGATGATGACTCAAGTCTTTCTGCACTAGGCTCTTCACATTGTCCTAAAAACATGTCTTCTGGACCCTCTCCTGGCCCTTATGTAGAAGCTCCGTGGTTCATCTAACTGGTTTCTAACAAGCCAACAGGCTCTTTTCTGTGTCCAACTCTTCTACTCAGTCTTCCTCGTTTTTGGAACTCTGCTGGAACAGCCGTGCAATAGTCGTCTCATTTGAAATGCTTATATGGAAGTTATTCAGCGTAGATGAGTCAGTTGTGTTTGGACGACTGAGCTTCTTGTTGTGGCATCGTTCCTCAGTCCACCCTTCAACACAGCGGACAAATGATGCAGCCACAAAGGAGCATCTCTGTGTGGCGGCAGCCTGTGAAAAGATCAGGATGATTGATTGTTGGCTCTAACTCCTGACCCTTGGATGAACCTTTCATCAGCGTGGGGGACCCTCAAACTTCCCACTATCAGGAAACTAATCTGGGCATTTCAACTGTTTGTTCTGTTTTGCTGCTAATCCCAGTTTTAATTAAGAGGAGAGCATTTCAAATATTTATGGAGGAGTTTGGCAGCTGCTGTCCACTTCAGTGCCAGAGCAGTTTTACTTTGATACTTCTGAATGTTTGCGTGATCCTGTTTTTGATCAGAACTGAGATGCTAAATCCTGCTACTCTAGCTTGTTTGCTTCATGGCCGACTCACTGTTCATCAAGTCTTGTGAGTCACCGGTGAAATGTCCGCTTTGATCACATTGTTTGAGTCTCCGGGACCTTGTGCCTTCATTGTCAGTGAAGAGATGCTGGACAGGTCTTTGGAAAGACTTAGAGCAGATGATCCAGCTTCATAAAGCTGTCTTTGACAGTGTGAGTCTGCTCCATGATTCCATGGGAATGAGTGTGTTTGACGTGAGCTGCTGCACTGGAAGGGAAGGGAAAGGCTCAGCTCAGCATTATTGAATTGTTTGCCAAACAATAGTGGCAACATTCCTCAGCAAACAACAACAGCGACACATTCCTCACTTTGATAGTGGCACAGCAGAACTTTCCAGCAACTGACCTGAGAGATGGATGATGGTGGTCAGCCCAACATTAATCTCTGGTCAAACATTGTTGCCATACCTGCAACAGTTCTTGTGTTGGACTCGTGCATCCATTTCTTCACCCATCTGTCTTTGTCGAGTACTAATTCTATCAGCTATTGTTGTGTCCTCCATTGACATTGTCCTCTGCTTGGTGAAAGCAGATTGTGACTCTAGTTCAGATTCCTACTGGAACAGTCATTGGTGATGAGGAGCTGCTCACTTCTGCTCCAGTCAGCACATTCCAGGGAAGGTTTCTGCAGCTGAATGGCGGATGACGTGAACATGGAGTGGGTTTGGTCCCTTATCATGGTCCTCTGCTCAGGCGTCCGTCGAAACCCATGGTAGAGCTATTGTAGTAGTCCACTGTGGAGAGATTGATGAGCATCTCCAGGGACACCACTGTCCACTGCCACATCGTAACTGAACCAGTTGAACACATCTTGTTTTCAGTACGACTAGGGAGATGAGTATATCAGGAGAGTAGCTTTTGGCTCAGCTCTTTTGTAATCCTCTCTGATTCTAAACTTGAACAAATCAGGCATCCATCATCTTCATCTCCGACAACTATGCTGAAATGTTTTTCTTTGACAATGAGAGCTAAAGAATACTGCAATAACAGAAACTGCAATATTCTCATTACAGAAAGTCTCACTGTTCTCCTCATCTTTTTTTAATGGACTTATTTAAATCTCCACTCAAACATGTTTGCCTCATCATTGGTCCACTACAACTGCACTGCATAGTTCTCATCCAAACACTCCTCCTGAGAAGAACCGTTGTTGCCGGTTAAATCCCCTGTCACTACATATTAGCGGGTCTGAGCGGTTCTCTCAGGATGATGGCAGCTTAAGTCAAGCTTGTTAGCGTTTAGCGCCACTAACCAGAGGAGGACTTGATAGGTGGACATCCGCTCTTCAGATGCGAGGGACTTTCGTGGACAGATGAGCCGAGGTGTTTTATCATTCATGACTATCAGTGATATCTTTGCAATTGTTAACCATTGGATCTTTCTTTCCTCCACAGGCCGTGACGGGACGCTGTTTTGGTGACAAGAATTTTAGAGGAGGTCTGGAAAACGGGATTCTGCTGTGCGAGTGAGTTGTTGTTTCTACATTAGAATAAGACTTGATCAAAAAAGAGCTGCTCAACTTTTGACTCGCTTCTGCTGTTTAGATTTCCCATTTCTGGAGATTCCCTGTTTGTATTTATGCGGGAACACACACACACGTTGTTGAAGGATTCAGATGAGAGTTGTCCCATAAGAGAGGCACTTTTTTCCCTATCACACTGATAATTATGGATTATTTAATGAAAATCTTCTGATCATTTTGTAGATAGTTTAGATGTTCTTGTAAAATCAACATCATTCTTACGTCTGTTTGGCACCTCTCATCTGAGGTCGTGGGCCACCAGTCAAAATAAAGAGTGCAGGGGTTTCAAGTTAGACAGATGAGTGTCCTGAGTCTGCCCCGGGGCAACTCCCCTGCTCAACACCTCGCTGCTTTAACTGCCCCAAAGTTACAGGAATGAGAACCATTGTCATGTCGTCGTTTTATAGTAGTATGATGACACTCCGCTGCTCTTTGTTAGTCTTGCCAGCCTCAAACAGTTCTCTTTTTATTGTGACAAACGACAAGATATTCCGTTACACCACTACACTACTACTCAACAGTAGTAGTTTAGTTTAAGTGTTTCTCTCCAGAACTGTCTCAGTTGCTGTGTGCTGCAAACCATGGGTGTCAAGTTGCTTTATCGAGCAACGTTTCCTCTCTAATGTGATTAGAAGACGCTGTGACAGTTCTTCCACACTTGCTCTTGTTGACGGCTCCTGAGTGTCCGCCGCCCGTTGTGCTTCGGAAGCGGACTTGTCGGTGTGCTCGTTACTCATCGAGGCGTTAGGATGAGTTTAGAACACACACTTGAACTCTGCGTCGTCCACATTCCTCTGTGTCAAGTTCAGTTACACAAGTGCAGCGCTAACACCTTCTCTGTTGTGAATACAGACTTCAGCGCTCATTTAGAGAGCACCCACTGATTTGGGGTTCAGGAGCGAGGGATCAGGTCCAGACACCTTTCCTGGTGCATGGTTTTTCTTAGCAGGTTACACCTCCTGCGTTTACTGCGACATGATTTCATGTGTGGGAATGTTCTCCGGCTGCTCACTCCTCCACACTGCACCAGAAGATCGTCCTCCTACACCGGAACGTTATTCTGGGAAAAACCTGCAGCTGATGACTGTTGAGGGTTGTTACCATATTGCAATGTGCCTTTCACCTTCAGTAGTTCGTACTGTCACCAATATCCCAGAGGATGAAGGTCAGCATCAGCAGGAGATCAGGAACCTCTGCTCCTGCTCACTGCTGAGTCGTGTGAACAAAGACATGAGGAAGAAGCTAGAGAGAGGAGCGCAGAAGAGGCTGAGTGAACACTTAAGGGGGGGGGTCAGAGCTGTGGGTGGATGAAGAAGTGGATTCTGCAGATCACAGCTCTACTGTTGTATCATCTGAGCTCTGCTGATGATGCCCTCGCTTTTCAAATGAACAATATGTCTGCCTCTTTGTCGTGTGACCAGGTTGCTGAGCTGCATCAGACCCGGCCTGGTGAAAAAAATCAACAGACTGACCACTCCTATTGCCGGCCTGGTGAGTTCCTCGAGTCCTTGTTTGCACTTGACGCACACACACTCATCTTTCGCTGTTTTTGTGGGGACCTCTCATTGCCATAACCCTTTCCCCAGCCTCCCACCCTAAACATAACCTTCCAAAACACATGGGTAACCTTAACCGGCGCATTGACCTACCTACACACCTACACATACCCACAACGACGGAGATACACACAATACACAATACTCTTGTATACACATCTGAACTTTGCACTGGTGTACATACAAATGCTCACACAGTCACACAAACACATATTCTCTAAAACAGATCCACCCAAACAAAACAGGGGTGTATACTCTATCTAAACATGTCTCTAACTTGAATCATCATTTTAGATCTAAAATCTGAGCTGTTCATGGAACATTGTTCATCCAGCTTACCTGGAAGCTACAGTCTCTCACATTCTGGGAGGCCATGTTTGTGTGAAGCTTGGTTGTGGATTGTTAGTTTCAGCTGCTCTAGACACTCGATAGTCAGACCCGGCAGATATGGACACGGTTCGCTCAGCCGGGTCTGATCAGTCATTGTTTCATCTGTAAATCCAGTCACATGACCAGCTTCAGATTTCAGCTGACCTCACTGTGTTTTGTTGTGTAAATACTTGAACTGGAGTCTTGCTTCAGGCAACAACCGCCGATCAATGATCATGTGACCTACAACGCTCGTGGCTGTCATTTCTTGACTTTAGCTACCGGTGTACGTGGTGGTGTGTGTGACGGATGGGGCTCAGTTTCAGCGCTCACAGCACAGTTGTCAGTCAGCCAGAGAGTGAAACTGGACCTTTGAGCGTCCAGTTGTTACACCGAGCGAGAGTGTTTGTAGCATTTGTCATTGTAAGCAGGAATCACCTGTGAGAGCTGGCAGTGACAGAGCAGCCCAGAGTCCCAGCCTCATGGCTGTATGTAGTTCAAATGAAAGGATGGTCTGCAGTGGTCGGGAGGGTCAGTTGCGAAGTCATGACATGGCTCCAGAGAAAGTCACAGATTCCTGGACGGAAATTAAAAGTAAGCCGCCAGCGGGGATAAATATTTTTACATCGCAGTAGTGTGTTTAAGAGTCTACCGTCTCATCTTAGGGCCTGTGGTGAACACTGTTGCTCTTTCAGGAGCGGCCCTCTGTCAGGATGATGAGAAGCTTTCAGGAGCTGCGTCTGAGATACAGAAAGTAACTCCTGAAGAAGCACAACATGTCTGACCTGACGACATGACGACAAGAGTGCAGTTGTTCTCATACAGCAGAACCTTCATTAAAGCGGCTCTGACTGAATTCCTGGTTTCACATGGCCTTTCTGGTTTTTCTGCTCCTGTCTGTGATTACGGAGGTGAGAAGCACATAAACAAGCGCTCTGCTGTTATCTGACCATCGTAATAAAACACAGGCGACTCCCCCTTCCTCTTCCTGTTCAGGGGCTAATGGGAAAACGAGCCTCTGAGGATTTTCGGCTGTTGTGTAATGAGAGCGGTGACCTGAGTGCTCTGGCAGCTCTGAGGTCCTGTGTTCATCTGACACAGGTCGTTGTTGTCATGGTTAAGAAATGATGAGAGGAACGTACCAATGAGAGACTTGCAGAACTTCTGCGTTCCGTCTGCTTGCTTGTAATTGATTCATAGAAGCACATGAAAGGATTATTCTGACCAACAGCAACTGTAACGGACACTAGATAATGCAACGTTGATTAACTTGATGGGTCCATGAACTCAGCTCTGCTTCCCAGTCCTTCTGAAAACACACTGAGCCGTCAGTCAAATCTTTGTGGTCCACACCCAGTTTCCTGGAGCAGTGACCTGCAAATAGCCACAGAGTCATGTTCACGATACAAGCACACTCACTCACACAGACACACACACACCCACACTCACCAACTTGACCTTGGTACAGAGTCTTGCTTTTTGTCTTACAGCTTTTGTGCAAAAACATTGCAAAGACATTGTGTCTGCTTATTTGGCATACCAACAACGGCGTGATCGACAAACATATCTAACAATTCCAATAGGATTTAACTGCATCACACACGTTTACAGCTGGCTGGAGGTTGTGGTTGTTGCGGCTAATCGAGGGGAAGAAATGGTCAGCAGCATAATAAGTGAGCGGATGTTGGTGGATTCTAAATCTGATGGGGATAAAGAAATGAAATGCAAAATGATGAGCCATGGGGAGTCCTGTCCATGAGGTGTGAGGTCTTCCACTGGTGGAGAAGTATCTCTGGATCTTGATCACGTGTGAAGGAAGAATGGAGATGGACAGACAGATCAGTTCAGTGTCTTCAGTTATTAGGACTCTGTGCCAGAAGACAAAGCTCACTGACCGCTGGGTTTGTCCTCTCACTTGTGGTTACCAGCTTTTGAGTGACACACAGAACTGTCTGGCTCTTTGAAGAAGCTCAGTCATATGGTAGAGACTCAGAGGAGAACCTCTGCTGCTCCTTTCAGGATGTCCCCTGTACTAGTGTTCAGCTGACAGAAGACCCTGGAACAGAGTCTCTTTCAGTTCAGCATCTTCCTGTGGAGCTGGAGAAGGGGATTTACTTCAGCTGCTGCCCTTATTTTTGATTTGTTTTAAGAGTCAAAGGAATTGATTACTGTCTTTCCAGTCTGTTAAATCGGTTCATGTACAAGCAAGTGAAGCATCTGCACTTGATACATGCCTATGAAAGAGCATCGGAGGACCATGTACCAGTGGCTGAGAAAGCCTGGGAGATAAAGTGCGAGTGCAAGCAACAATCAGGGTGGAGAGGAAATGGTGACACCCTGAGATACAGAGGAAGGGAGAGAACCACACAAAGGGTGAGGGAACCTGGGAACTGAAGGAGAGCTCGGGTCAGGTTGCATCTCACCAACAAAGAGAGTGTCAGAGAGCAGAAGACGGTCAGAGAGACGGAGCGGTTACTGAGGACGGAGCAGGTGGCGAGTGGCAGTGAGTGAAAGTAGGAAATCAACCTTCTGCAACCTCCGCCGGTGTCATGTTTCTGTCCATTGGGTAACCTAATTTCCATGTCCAGCTGAGTGTGTTTACTTGCATCCAAGAATCGGAAACATATAGCTCTTTTCTTCACTTTTACAAGTGACACGTTCCCTGACTGACGGTTCATAAATCCGTCAGTGGGAGCATGTGTAAGTGACGCAGACACCTGCCCACGCTATAATGACCTGCCTGTACCTGTGTGTGTTCAGGACAACCTGAGTGTGTTCCTGCGAGGCTGTGAGGAGCTGGGACTGAAGGGCTCACAGCTGTTTGACCCTGGAGACCTGCAGGACACGTCAACACGCCCCACTGCCAAGTAAGGCTGAAACTTTCTCTGCTCTGACTGCTCAGTGGTTCACTTATTTGAAGGGCACTTGGTAGAAGGTTGAGGGATGGACGTGACTGTGTTGGGCAGAGATGCACTGAGCTGTTTGGTGGACATGAGAGCAGAGCAGACGCAGAAGTATATGTATGTCAATCCTATAATTATCTTCTGTTCTTGTTCACTTCATCTGTGCGACGAGAACACGTGGCACATGTCAGTCGAATAGTTCAGAGCATCTTTCTCATCTCAGCACTGCACTGAAGCCGAGAGCTAGCTGGAGCTAAACCACACTGTCCACAACTTCAGTCCCAGCCTGTCACGTTCACCAAGCTTGAGATTCTGGACTGAAGGAGGACAGAAGAGCGTGAGATCAGACAGCAGGTTTACTGGTAGAGATGATGTGTTTCATGAGAAAGGTGTGTGTAATTGGATCCAAATGCAATGCTAACAGACAGTGGAGATGCTTATAATGTAATGAACACTGCAGTGTTTTATCTGGTTTCCAAACGGTGTTTCGACAGCAAGTTGCGACGCTTATCTCCATCACTGATTGTTGGCCTCTTCATGTGTCACACTCGTTTTGTGCCTCTGACAATCCGCCTGTTCGCTGCCAACACAAATAAGTTGACCAGAGTCAATGGAAGTTTGGTCGAGCTTGTCAGTGAGGAAACAAAAGCCTCTCTGTTCTGCAAAGCCGGTTTGTGTCCTCCTGCAACACTCGCTGAGCCACCACTCAGTGTTTGTTGCCTGGTAACAAAGAGCGCAGCTTGTCGTTGTTTATTCACGTACTGGATGTGATGAGCTTAACAAGGTGTCATTCACCGTGCGGGAGTCAGGACAGGCCGCCCGACTGGTTCTGTCAGGACCAGGAGCCACAGGAAGCTCTGACATGTGCGTTCGGGTACAAGAATGTTTACATCCTCTTAGTTTCGGATGAGCTGACATCATGGTCTTGATTGATGGACTTGAGTGGCAAGTTCAGTCACAGGTCATTATTTTTCCATGTGCTTGCTTCCATCGCTGACTGTGGCTCAGCGTGTCGTGAAACTTGTGAAACTCAAGTTGTTTTGTTGATATTTCAACTTGTCAACTGTCTGCAACTGCAGCAATCACAGCTACCGGTCACCGCGGTGATCATGTGACAGATGAAGGCGTGGTGAAGTCTTTATGAACCCTGAAACTGTCAAGGCTCCTGGAGTGAAATCAGAATATTCCTTTCTACATCATGTTCTGTCATGTGGTTTAAAAACTAGATCACTAATGACATTTAGGCTTGCGAAGTTTGCAGGGCTAAGTTGGTGACTTCTTATCAAGCTTCTTATTGCTGTCAACAACAGAGAAGTTGATGCAGGTGGAAGCCAGCTGGATGGAAGCTAAGAGAGGTTGTGTGTTTGCGTCGAGAGAAACCCAAGTGTCATGAGTCATAAGATGGTGGTGAACCTCAGAGAAGCTTAATGCTAACCTTAGTGTCCAGTGAGTGAAAGGATAACAGATGGTATATTGACAATTCCTCTTCTTGTTGGACCCACCTTGTCTTCCTCTGTCTCTGCGAGCCTTGGGTCACACCTCTCGTCAACACTGGCAACACTGTGCTGGTGGGCGTGTCACTTCCAGAGTGTTTTTGTACCACAAGTCTGTGAAAGGAGGTTTTGAGAGGTGTTTGCCCATAAAGGCCTCGAACAGGTTCCATAAGCCTGACAACACCACTTCTGTTGAGCAGCTGAACAACTCAAGTTTGTGACTTTGAAACTTGGTGTAAACATTTCACTGCCATAATGATGTTGTGCACGTACATCGACTAAATATCTCCCACCTCTCACACAAGGCCCATAATGCACTGCAACAGCAAAGCTGGTGTAATGTGTTGATCGTGTCAGAGGTTTGTCAGACTGCTGGGATGCCTCTCTTACTGGACACTGTCCTTGGTGTCACCCTTGCTGTGACCGCAGGGCTCCATGAGACACTGGTAAGCCGAAAGCTTACTGGTGTTGCTCTGACTCGAGTCACTGGGAAAACAGTTTTGATGTCACTGGTGTGTTTAGTGAGGGAGGAGTGGACCTGCCGCCTCTTGAATTCAATTCAACTAATGTTTGGACTTCAGAACCAGCCAATCTTATGTATGTTAACTGTACAGAAGCATGTGTGACTTCACTGCTGTCCCCTCACGTCTCTCTCTCTCTCCATCTCCCACTCTCCCTCCCTCTCTTTCTGCAGGGGAAACGACTGCAGCCGGAAGCTGAAGAATGTAAGTGACGCCTGGAGATGTCAGGGATCATTTGTTTGCCTGCTAAACACACACGTTGGCTACACTGTTATTATTTCCTCATGATTCTGTTTGCTGGCTGTCAGTCTTGCCTCTCAGCGATGCTAATGACAGCTTTAGATGTGACACTTGGGGTTTTTCCAATCTCCTGAAGCTTCAAGTGGAGACTCAAGGGGGGAGTCAGTCTGGAAGATCTCTGGGAAACATTGTGAAAGTTTGTCTCAATCAGGGATCTAAGACTCCTCTGTCAGAGTGGAGCCAGGGTTGTTTAGATCCAACATGTATTCAGAAGAGGTTGCTGATGTGATGCAGCCACGTGCAGTTACCAGGCCACTGTGGCATGAAGGATGAAGAAGTAGGAAGCAGTGACCACAGCCCTGAGAGCTGATGTTCTGAGCTGACTGTCCGAACATCATAGGCATACTGGGTAGACACTGGGAGATCAAGCTCACACTTGAAGCCAAATGTGCTCTCAGCTTAATAGCCTTCAGTGAATGCTGCATTCATAGGGGGTTGAATCTGTGATGAGACTCTCAGAACACCTGATGTGTGCAGGAGAGAAAGTTGGTCTCATGAGAACCTCTGCTCCAGGTCTCCGATGAGTTCTTTCTCTCTTTCTCATTCTGGGCATGAGAGCATGAGAGACGGTTGACAGTGCACAGCACTTTACTGGAGGATCAGCACCTATGTCGGAAAACCTGTGCAAAACAAACACAGCTTGTTTTAATGCAAGTTTAGCGCTGCAAGTCTGATGAACACTGACTGTGCTGCAGCGTTTCCATTGTGAATCACTGAGACACTCTCTGGCTCTCCACGTTCCTCGACACCTTTGGCAGCTAGTAATGCTGCTACACCAGGACACAGAAGTCCGGCCCACTCTGCAGACACAGCCTCTCTCGCTCTAATTCTCTCCCTCTCTCTCTCACTGTGTGTGATGCTGATCCGCGAGTGAGGCTCGCTGCACTGTCGGACCGGCTGCTCGCTCACTCAGACACAGGCAGGGAGCAGACAGCACTTTAGCGCTCGATGCAAATCAAGTGACCTACAAAGCAGCTTGAGAGTGGACAAGAATGAGGACGTATCCTGCGCACTGAGTGGCTGTCCGGAGCTCTGCAGCACAAGGACGGGAGCTGCCCTGGAGGGACTCGATCAAGGTGGAGTTCAGAGACCAGGATGTGGCTGACGTTATGGAACTGTTACTGATAGGAACCTGGGTTTGTCGCTGGCTACAGGAGGGCCTTTGAGCATGTAAGTTTATTTAAGGATTTATGTGTCCCAGACTGTGAGCCCAAAAACAATGAGGCGACTGTTCCATTGGAACTTCCTGACAGGTATTTTCACTTGTGCCTGGACAGATGCCTCGAAGTGATGAGTGGTTCAACTTCTGTCCCACACAGGGCTGACGCTAGAATCGGTGACTGTTGTGTTCCTGCATGGAGGCAGTTGTGGATCTGCAGGCATTTGTGATTTTGGGATCAATACGATTGCGGTCATAGCAACTGGTGCTGCTGACCCAGTTCTACGGGGAGCAGGCACGGACGCCATTGTTCTATCGGTGTCACTGATGAAACTCACCCAATTGCTCAGAACCATTTATGCAGAACAAACTGTAGGGGGTAAATCCGACCCCTTGTGTCTGCACCAACACCACAAGTGCTGTCTGCGTGTTTGTCCCAACTACAGAGGACAGTCATTTGAATCGAATGATTCCTCCTGTGGTTTCACAAATATGGAAAGTTGGTCACCTCAATTCAGAGTCCTCACCCAAAATGCATTCACCAGTAAGCCATCTCAAAGAGTTAGGAGCTCAGCCGTCTTCCAGAAGCTTCTACTAGAGCTATCTGGAAGCATGGCCAGGTGCTGCAGCTTGTCAAGGCGAGGATAGCATGTCCACTCTGGATGGTTAGCTTCAGCAGACCACACACGTCCTGGTGATGTCTTGGAAGATTTCGGAAAGGTGGTGGATTTGGATGTCTTAGTTATGTGTCGCTGTCTTCACAGTAGGGACACACAACTGTACTCCTGGACAAGACAAGACAAGGTCTGTCAGATTATTTGAAATGAATGTTGGAACTGAAACTCTTTATGCAGCTCCTGAGAGCGGTCCATCTCTGTTGACTCTGACCAAATTAACTTTACCATCAAAGACAATTTAAACAGAGCAACGGTTCATCTGTCAGGGAGCTTGATGAACAGCTGACATTATTCAGGAGTCTAGAGAAGAACAGAGTGGGCACATGTGAAACCAAGTGAATAGACACTTGGCATTCATTTAACTTCCAGCTGTTATCAACGATATTTAATCTTCCATGAGCCATGTTGAAGACATCATTGCTATTTTCTTCTTTTCTCTCTCTGTGTGACTGTGACATTCAGATCCTCGCCAACTCAAAACTAACTTAAAAAGGTTACTTCCTTCTTGGCACATAAAGAGTTCTGTCCTGCTTTAGAATTTGCCTTCCCTTTATATTCCACATTACTTTATATTCACTCGACACAGGTGAGGTATGCCCATTTAGGAGGATTGAGAAATGTGGAAACTCAGCCACACAGTTCTGTACCAGACGTGAGGCTGGATGAACTGGCCGTGGCAGTGAAGAGGGAAGTTCAAAACAGGCGCTACAGTTGTGTAACTGGTTCAGACTGAACCATAAAACAGTCAGTACGATCATGAAGCATGATGGTGAGAAGTTACTGTGTTCTTTATGACTTCTTTATAGCATGTTTATGATTAGATTTTGTCAGTGTGATCAAACCTGTCTCTTGTTTGCAGAAATGTTGTGTGACTTGGACCTGTTACCCTCCTTTCATTTGGAAGTGTGTTTGTGAACTCAGTCTTCTTAGAAGTGATGACTGATTGAAGACGCAGACTGTTAGGTTTTATTTTTCTCTTCCAGTTGTCCCTTCACTCAAGCTAAACACTGGCTATTATTGTGAAAACGTCTTCCTCTCTTGAGGGAGCTGTTTGTTCGATCATTTAAACAACACCTAATCTTCACCTTCCTGGCGATACTGTATACGTGTTCACCATCACCACACACTTCCCATTGTTTCAGTCCGCTCAACTACATCGGTATCATTATAACTTTGGCCCAACTCACTTCAGGACTGACAGACGTCCTTCAGCTTCATGTCTCTGCTCATCCTCCTCTCTGGATGTTGGCAGCTGAGTGTTCACGCTGGCAGGTTGACTGAAATAAACACATTAAGCCACGCTGAGCTTCCTGATCAGAGTCGTCCCAGAGGAGTGCACTGACATGGACACGTTAAATATAGACAGGCCACACTCTGCCAACACTGAAGCTGCCGCTCCAGAACTGTCGTGTTTTGATCCTACTGTACAATGACGCAACAGCGTTTCACAGCTTGCGAACTTAGAGAAATGCTGTTGTCTGGGTCGGAGGTCAGAACAATAGCTTGCTGTGGTCATGTTTGTGCAGGATGCAGCGACACGCCTGCGAGTTTCATGGTCAGGAAGTTTGTGTCCAGTGGAGAGAAAGGGCAGAGACACACTGCTCTCTGTTGTTGGCTTTGTACTGAACAATTTTCACAGGCTCGCTGAGATCAAGAGGGACGGATGGAGGTGTAGAAACACCAGTCATGGGAGGCATGGTCATTTTGCACCATAAATGACTTCAGACACTTGTTTATTGTTTTTGTGTTTTACAACTCTTGCTTGCTTAATAGAGGTCTTCAATGGCTAAGTCGCAATAAGGTGATTTTCAACTCGCGGAAACAGAATGGTGTGTGTACTGTGGACTGTGATGAAGTTTTTGTTTATTTATTTAGAAGAATGTGCGTTGACAGAAATAATGTAAAAAAACAGTGGCTGTTTGTCTTTCCTTTTCTTCTTTCAGGTGTTGATCACCATTTACTGGCTGGGTCGAGCTGCCAACGGATGCACCTCCTACAACGGGCCCACACTGGACCTGAAAGAGTTCAACAGCTTGTTGTCACAGATGCGAAAGGTCCAGCACTAGTTTCTAGACCACTGATCATAAACATTTGTGATGATGAACATTCTTTAGCATTCCGGATGTTAGTCTGTGGCAGGGTTCAGTCAGCTTGAGTTTCTTTATATATGTGCTTGCTTCAGAACCTGGTACCGAGGTCAGCAGCAGGAAGTCATTCCCTGGACAGGAAGTGCCTTTCCCTCCGTCCAGCTGCAGGCCTGTAAATCAGTGATGACAGCACAGAGACAGAGAGTTGGGGAGTAAAGAGATGTATTTTAAACATTAGAAGATTATCATTGTTTTGCTTTATGCATCAATGTGATCACATTCTCTTCAAACGACAACATAAAACCGGTGCTTCAAAATGGAAATAAAATGGCAGAACAGCAGTTAGGAAAGTGACTTGGGGCAGCAGAGGCTCTTCCTGAGTCTCTCGTAGATGACTGAGCCTCTCACTCTCTGGGAGTCCTGGCAAAGAAACTTTTGTTCTCTAGGTTTTTGTCTTCTGGCTCAGCTCTTTTTTCACCACAGCGTCCTCCTGACTGCAGACACTGCAGCCATGTCAATCCTTCGCCTGCCCAAAACACCAGTTTCCCATGGTGTGATAATGGATCTTGTCTTCCAGGAGGCCGAGGAGGCAGAGAGCCCTAAACGCAGCATCCGGGACAGCGGCTACATCGACTGCTGGGACTCTGAACGCAGCGACTCTCTCTCCCCACCACGGCACGCCCGCGAGGACTCATTCGACAGTCTGGACTCCTTCGGTTCGCGCTCACAACAAACCCCGTCACCGGACGTCCCAGTGACCCGGGGCAGCAGCGATGGTAGGAATCACTGCTTCATACAAACCTCAAATCTGGTGACAATTGATCCCCACATCCAGCTGAAGAGAAGTCATCCAACACTGCTGCCTTTGTTCAGTGAGGTTTAGCGAGCAGATACTTAATACAGATAAATGAGCAGCATTGTGAGGAGAGCTCTCTGCAGTGAGGTCTGTTGTCCTGCCATCAGTTGTTGCCGGTTTGATGCCTGGTGCTGCTCCCAGGTTGTTCATTCACATCACGTCATGCCTTTAATGCAAGCGAATATTGTTGAGCATTATCAGTCCGTGTGTAGTCTTGATCCATGAACCCACCTTCAGAAATGTTCCTGCTGTTGTACGCTGAGAAGACTTTGTTGCGCTCTGACACGCAAATTCCTGGGAGACGTGCTGAGACTCGGCTTCAGCATCTCTCAGGGAAGAAGTCCAGTGCTGTCAGCTGACATCACTTTCTTGTGTATGTTGATCAGACGAGTGTCGGTGTCAGAGAGACGTGGTGACAGCTGCTGAGGTGTGTCCTCTGAATGTTTGTTCACTGAGATTTCTGATCCTCTGTTTGACTGATCTGTCAGGGTTGACAGGAAGACCGAAACTTTCCAGTTTCAGTTGGAGAACAACACTCTCAGAGCACGTGTTGATGAAGCCTTCGTTCTCTCTCCCTGGAGACAAGTGTTGTTTGGTCTGTGATGGAGCAGTGGAAGAGGGAGATTAGTGAGAACAGACATGGACCCAGGAAGGAGAGCGTAATCGGACAATAGAATTAGGATTAGAGAAAGTCACTCATTAATGGAATAGTTGAGGTTGTAGTGTTTTTATGTTACGTCATAAACAACCATAAAGCTTCCTCCTGCTGCCAGAGACACTCCTTGAGGGGTGTTTCTAAATATAATTTTGTCCTTCAAATGGCCAGATTTGTGCGTCACATTGAACCTTGTTATGTACTGAGGTGTTGTGTCCCGTTGTGAAAAGCTCTTGGAGGTCGAGAGAGGAAGGCTTTGTTGAGAGGAGCAGGTGGAGGATAAAAACTCTCTATTGATGAGTGCACGGGTGACCGGTGCAAGAACTCTGGAGGAGCGTGGAGCAGAAGGGACAGACTAAGCTCATCAGAATCCTTGGCTAAAATGAATTATCTATGTACTAGCTGAGGTGCGGTTGTTTGGCTTTGAGTCCTTAAGTTAGACAGTCTGCCATCTTCAGCCAGTCTCATCACCCAACAAGGCTGTTGGCAGCGAAAGTGCAACTAAGTTGATTTTAAAAGATTTTAAAATGATTGTTGTGTTGTGCAGCCACTTAACTGTTATTTGTTGCTGTACGAGAGAGCTGGATGTTCCATGAAGTACAAATGTAGCTCCTTGGTTTTCACATCTCCATTGATCTTCCAAATCACGGCCTCTTGGATTTGTGGATTATTCCTGATGTGAAATTGTCTCTGAGTGAAAGTGAAGCTCTGCAGAGAGTGGTGCTGACCCATGGTAAACTTTGAGCCGCGGTGTTCCACATGTGCCCAAGAGAGGGAAGCTCCCTGCGCACATGTGCTGCTCTTTAAGGATGGATCCACCCTGACGCTCCGCTCCCTCATGTTTCCAATTGATGCTGCAGCAAGTCATAATTGAAGGGATTCATCTGGGCCTTGATCTGTCAATCTCCCAGACCACAGTCAAATTAGAAATCACTTCTCTGGGTAGGAGGAGGTTATTTCACATGATCACACGTGTCTCGGTGGTCCAGCTGTTGCTGGGGGGTTTGACTTCTCAGAGGAGGACTGGAAAGGAAGTCTGCTTCAACTTTGAAGACTTCTGAAGTTATTTTAGCTGCCAGATATTAGATGGTTCCAGCGACTGACTCCTCAGTTACGACTAGCTGTCCAATAATAAGGGTTGTATTGTTTCTCCGAAGTCGTGGTGGCAGCTGCCCAACTAGAGAGCCCCAGAATTCCCTCTCTCCAGCGCTTTTTTAAACTTCTTAGTATCTCCTAATAAAAGTAGCCCTGGATGAAACCTACAGGACTCAGATCAAAGCCAGTGTTTCCCTGAACCGGTTGGGACTAGTAGATGCAGATGGAGTACAGACTAATAGTGAAGGTGGGTTTTAAAGGCAGACACAGGTACTCAATGAAGTATTGTTTAGATGAATGTATTAAGGTGTGCATTTGTGTACACTTTATTTTTCATTTATTTATGATCTATTAACTGATTGTGTTCTTGTTTGTTACTGTATTTAGTTTACTGAATTCTGGGACACATTTGACTCAAGGTCTATGTATTTTGTGGGGATCAGTCTTGAAAGCATCCTTGACATTTAAATGTGCCACATGTGTGAAACATCTTGAGGAGGAATCTGAAGGAACCTTGAGTGGAGCAGGTATCTATTACCCCACGCTCAGCAGAATTAGCCTCTGACACATTTGAACAGTGACTGTGAGAGAAATGTAAACACCATTCGCTGGAGTTTAGGATTCAGAGCGACGCACTGGTGCGGTTTCAGTTGTTAGGCACTGACGCTGTGATTTAAACACGCACAAGTGATTTATGTTTCTGTCTTGATCATAAAAATGACTTGCACAGTGTGAATTATTTTTAGGCCTGCCGTCTCTCAGGAGTCCTGCGGCCTCTTTCTGTTCTCCTAAACTTTCCTCCAGAACCTCAGCTGTATTCCAGGGTTGAGTTTATGTTCCAATGCTGTCATGTGATCATGTGTCAGGCTTGCGGTGAATTGAATCTGATAAATAATTGTGTTGGGATCACTGACTTGTCATAGAAAAGACTGGGTCAAGGGACGTCCGGTCATGACTAAATTCTTCTCATCAAATGTCCTCCAGGCCGTGGCAGCGACTCCGAGTCTGACGGCGCCCCCCACAGGAAGATCCCAGACGTTCGTAAAGACGACATGCTAGCGCGGCGGACGTCCGTCACTGAGCTTAGAACGGCCATGCCCTTCAACCAGTACCTGCCCAACAAGAGCAACCAGAGTGGATACGTGCCGACACCGCTCCGCAGGAAGAAGACAGAGGAGGCCGGGCGCAAAAGCTGGAGTACCGCCACGTCACCAGTGGGAGGCGACAGACCGCTGAGGTGAGACTTACACTCATACAAATGCAAACATCAAATCAGGAGATCAAAGCTGCGTTTGCATGGGTCTGACATTTTGCCCCACACTTTAGAACTCTGTTATGTTATGTTGTCAGGTGACCTTGTGACCTTAAACACTTTTCAAACTGATAAACCTCAATTCATTTGGAACTCCTGCATCCTCTGTCATCTCAACCACCCCGTCTCCATTGCCCACCACCATCTTGTCTTTGTCTAAACTTGTCCTTGGCTGGTGCTCACTGGGACCCTTTAGCATAGACGCCCCTTCTCTTGGTCCCCCCTCAAACCTGCCCCCGCCACCTCAGATCCAGATCCTGCAACACCAGGAGATTGGCGGACGTTTGGAGGTCCAGGCTGCTGGTCTGAGGATCAGCATGGGATCACAGTCACCGGTTCCTCGTCCGATGGTCTCCGATCGAAGGTCTTCACCCTCATTTCACCCCCATCTCATGAACATACCTGAGTCTGTAGGCTTCAGTTAAAATCAACAACTTTGATTATCAGTCGAAGAGTTTTCTGATCGTTTCTGTCGTTGAACACAGCAGACGGCTGTGACCCCTCAGTGTTTACACGCGGCGATGTTGGATCCTTGGCAACCTTGGAACAAGGCTTGTATTCATATACAGCTGCTGACCGCTCAGATATTCGCTAACTCAGTGACTGCGTTCTGCATGTCACTCACTTGACTGTCCTGATTCACGATTTTGAAAGTACTACTTGTGGAGTGTTCGAGTTTATAGTTGCTCCTGTGTCATTTACTGGAATTATATGATGGAATATACAGAAAATACTAGAAGTGTTCTGAAGTCAGTAAGGCTGTTGATGCCCCCTCAACGTCCCCTGAGCACTTTAGTGTAGTTAGTGTATCTGACCTGAGCAACAACATTCTGCTGGTGTGGTCGGCCTGATGTCGATGAGATCTGGAGACACACTCTATTGATAAAACTCTGAGGTAGCCATGAGTCCTTTACAGTGCGACTACCCCCTGCGGTAAGTTCTTTTGCTTCCTGCAGTATGCCATCTCGCTCGTGCTCAGAAGAACTCCTCCCACTGTCAGCGACCAGGACCGTGGTGTCAACCAGTCCTGCCAAGCTTCCTTCAACCTCAGATCGATCAAAGGTGACGGGAGAAGGGCCTCTTGTAGCGGTCGAGCTAGAAGACAGGATGGCCTTGCCCAACAGTCCCTCAGCTGCCGAGACTGGAGGAGATGAGCAGCCGGCCCAGAGCAGAGGGTTAGACGCCTCCGGTCCTCAGACGTGAGCTGCGTCTGAATGTGTTTATATACATCTGGACGCTCCATGCATCGATAACTGAGCTGCGCATGGCAGGAATGAGCTGTAGCTAAGCGTGCATGTGTCTGTGGCTGGTCTTAGGTGAGAGCTGATGCTGCACTCACTGAATCAACAGGCTCGTTCTGTGAGTGAAGAAAGTAAGCTATGATGGCTGCATGCAGCTCCACTTAAAGATTCACAGTGATGGGGGGGTCATGCACATGGTAATGTATCGTGTGAACAATAAGAGCCGAATTTGGCATTTGGACTTCAAATGATTCAGGCAGGTTCGTGTCTTCAAGTCCCTAGCGTCTGATGCCTTGACACTGTCTTGGCGAGTCTAACTTCCAAAATCAAGTGGGTTGAAGGTATCTTTGCCTCCTCAAAGCTTGTTTGCTCAGATGCCCTCTCATCTGGTTTGGATCCGCTGAGGCGTGTCTCGGTTCAGAAGTGGCCGTGGCCCACAGTGAAGGCGAGCTCGGTACAAGCCTGCGCCCTGATGTTGCTGCCTATGCTTCTCATCAGCTACAGTGCTTTTTTTAGATCTTTAACTCCCGTCCATGCTTGTTAGTGGCTGCACAACACCGCCTCCTACTGTTCAGGCTGACACTGGCGCCATGAATCAACACAAGGATTCTTGAATGTTTTCATCTGTGACTGTGGTCTTCTCTTCTCCACCCTGCTGTCCCTCCTGTAGACTCTGGCACACAGATAATGTGTCACATGACCCACAGTAAGTCTCCCCGTCATCACTGAAGTCCTCTTCACGTTTGGCTGTCATGTGTGCAATGAGTAGTGACGCAGCAAAAATAAAAACCCCTTCCAGTAGAGCTCATTTATTCTCCATGGTGAAGTGGACAAATAAACAGAAGAAGGGGCCACAAGGTTTTGGTCTGCAGTTTAAAAATCTGAGTTTCAGACTGAAGCTTTGATTTCATGGCAGAACTAACATTTAAAGTACACTACTTCTTCCCTTTTCTGTCGCTCTTCATTTTCCATGTTGTAACTGGTTAGAGATGTGCAGCTGTTGTGTAGAAGGTTTGTGAGTCAGACATGATAGCGAGTGAGCAGAAGCAGTTTCTGTTTTGTGCCTGACATGAAGACGCCTATCCCTCATGTCCGCTCCACAGGAGCTTGAGCATGATCGACATGCGAGGCGAAGACGTCCTGCAGCCACACAGTCAGGTGCGACACGAGCTGATGCACAACCAGTACAACAGGATGAAGGAGGATGAGGACCACTGGCAGGATGTGAGTCTGGGCTCTGTCCAGTGTGGATGTTGGGCCTCCTAATGCGTGTGTGCGTCAGGATCTGGCTCGGTGGAAGAACCGCAGGAGGAGCATCTCTCAGGACCTGATCAAGAAGGAAGAGGAGAGGAAGATGATGGAGCAGCTGATGACAGGAGGAGGAACCGAAGGAGCGTCCCTGAGGAGGCGGAGCATCAAGACTTACAAAGAGATTGTTGAAGACAAGTAGGTCACTCAGGCAGCCATGTTTACATCTGTTCAGGATTACATGGATTTCTCAGAGGTTTCACTCTCCTGTGTAACTTTGTTTGAGTCAACTTGCTGAGAAGCTAATCACGATCAATCAATTATCAAAAAGATCAGTCTTTGAAAAAAGCAACTCCTGCCAAGGACAGGGTCCAAAAATATGGCTAGACATGACAGCAGGTGGCGATGCGACCTCATTATTGTCACGTCACAATCAGTGTTCAGTCGAACGGTGATGGTGTTAGCGTCATGATCTCTTCCTGATGGACCCTCTCCTAACACAGGGAGCGCCGTGAGGAGGAGCTGCGGGCAGCTTACCGAGGAGCTAGAACTCAGGAGGAGGCGTCCGCCGTCCTCCAGCGCTACGCTCAGCGGTTCTCCATCAGCGAAGCTGTGCTGGAGCGTCTCCAGCTGCCCAAGCTGCTGGATCGCAGCGTGTCCGCCGACCCTTCAAACCCTGGCTCTCCCTTTCCACTCTCGCTCTCGCTGAGTTCCTCTCCCACCACTCCAGAACCCTCTGACATGGACCCAAACGGCCCCATGAGGTACCTGAGGCAGCAGTCGGCCCCAGCTCCAAAGTTCACTTCCACACTGGAGGCCCGCGTCGAGGAGTTTGCCAAAGACTCCAACCACAGACCTCAGATCCGCTCGCGATCGTCCGAGCCGCCGTCGACCAGAACTCTGTCGCCCAAACCAGTGCCTTTGCTGACACCCAAGCCTTACTTCCAGTTCCGACCCTCCGACTCTGAGCTGAGCCCAGGAAAGGTGAGTAGCACAGTCCAGACTGTCAGCACTGGCTCCAGCTGTCTGGCGATGTACTGTCTGTTAGACTCGTCTCTGAGCTTGCTGCAATATGCTCACAAGTCTCATTTGAACTGCAAACTCTCTTCTGAGAGTTAAGACTGGTTGGCGATTCATTAGTGTACCTCCAGTCCTTCTCTTATATTAGAACAAGTCCAGGCCACCGCTCATGAGCAGCATGTATGTAAGTGTGAGGAGCACTGCTCAGCAGTAACTTAAGAATGTCAGTGCCCCCGTCTCATCCCTCTCCTCGCCCTGTGTGGGCCCTCTTTGTCCGCTGGGAGCCCACTTCACATGGAGAGGACCCTTTCTCCTCCATTTCTTAAGTCAATAGGAAACAGAGTCTCCATTCAGGGCCCGGCTTCTCAGACATTCCAGAACTCTGCTGCAGTTAGTCTGGTATTAGCTTCCCAAAACGCCAGGTCTCACTCCGGACTTCACCATCGGGTGCATGTCCAGCAGGAGAGAATGCGATCCTGTGCAGGGCACTCACAGCTATCTGACGTCTTTTGGAAGGCAGTAGATTGTGTCGGATTGTCGCCATGACGACGGAGCGGCTATCTAATGTAAATGGGTGGGAGGAAATCTTCCCTGCTGCCTGACGGCGGTGGTGGCGTGGTCCAGAGATGAACGTTGCATCAGGTCGAGTTCATTAGTCATGGTCTCAGCCCTGAAGCTTCTCATCTTCTCACAGGTGGACGGTTTGCTGCGACTCAACGGCGACATCAGCAATGACAATCCCACCACGCCCGACAGTCAAGGGAGTGACTCGCCTTTCTACTTCCAGCCATCACCGTCTAACGATGGCACTGGAAGCTCCGCCTCTTTCACGTGCAGTCCACGCCTCACGGAGCCGCAGAGGAGCTCATCGCAGGACACGTCTTCGCCGAGTCGACCCACCTCGCTGCCAACGGTCAGGACTCATGTCTCTCTGTCAGAAGTAATGACCCACTCCTGGGTCACCAGGTCCTGGCTGCTGAGTTTGACTCAGTCGTCTCTGAAAAATACACAATTAGAACTGTTGTAACACTCGGCACACACACATGAATATGTGGAACTTATAAGCATCTTTCTCTTCTCTGTCTCTCCAACATCCTTCTCTTCATCCAGGCCCTGCTGAAGTCAGAAGAACAGTCTCGAAGAGGTCCTCATGAGTCAGCTCTGGAGGAAGACTCGTCCCAAACTGAAGGTTAGAGTGACGTGCTGCCGTACTGACCTCTAGTGGTCACTAGGAGGAGTCATCGTTAGTCAGCTGTTCTCAGTGATTGGATGTCCTGAGAAGTAACTTTCATCTCCATGGCGACATCATGGATGTCTAAGATTCTGGCTTGTGATGATTTCAGAAACCAAACAAAAAGCAGCTGATCCATCTCAAAAGGTCCAGTCTGGAGTCAGCCAGTCACAGGTGAGATTTCTGAGTGGCTCTGAGTGATCCACTTAGCTGACAGTCCAGAACCTCTTCCACAGACTGAGGAACAGCAGCGGGCCGAGAACCAACCAAAAGTAGCTGCCAGATCGCTCGGAACTCCGTCACCCGGTGGCATTACCACAGGTGAGAGAACTGATCCAGGAGCCTCTGCTTCTTCTGTCTCTGTCCTGGAAAGAGTGAAGACATTGAACAGTGTGTGTCCCCCTGAACGCTCCACTCGTTTTACTGTCAAAAATGACATTCTCTTTTTAAACTTTCCTGCTGACTTTTCGTCACTGCGTCTTTCTTCCCTTTCTATTTCTCATTTGCATAACTTTCCAGCAAACTCTATCAAGTCTGAGTTGTCCACCAGTAACCCAAATTTACGCCAGGAGTTCTTCACTTCACCAGGTAAACCCTCACTCCATGCTGGAGCCATCTGCGCACAACTGTTTTTGTGACGTACCTCCATGTAGCTGAATTCACTTCCTGACATTGCCATCACACTCATCAACGCCAGCATGTTGTGATGTAGCTCTACGTTCATCTCCCACTGTCGTGCTTGTTTCCTTATTTTGGATCAGTGAGGTGTCTAATCTTCAGCCTGAAACAGGATCCTGCCACGTGACCCCTAGTTGAAAAGGTCATCATAGTCATATTTCATTGTGATGATTTGTTGTTAATCATTAACAAGATGTCAGTAGAGTCCACTGGAGTTAGTGTATTATGGCGCCCCCTGCTGCTCTTTAGAAAACCTTCTGCCGCTGATGTATTGAACACTTGGTATTTCTTTCCTGTCTTTGCATGACTTCTGTGCAACAAATTGACCTCTGACCTTCTGTCTGCAGAGGCAGAGGACAAGGATCGCCATGGAAACGTAAGTCACTGAAAACTCTTATCTGTTGTGCTCTGTCACCAATCACTGAAAAATATTCAAATATGGAAATGTTTATGAAAAAACCCTCCAGTCCAGGTTGCTGGATGATTCAAATCAAGTGTGTCTGTGATGTGGCTGCAGCTAAGTGTTCCTCTCATCATGGGTTCAGATCAGGCCTCCTCTCAGGCGATGGAGTTCCATTCAGCCGCAGCTCTGATTCCAAGTCACATCTGTGTGTCTCCTCTCTCCGTAATAGAGCCGGTGGACTGTTTCTGTTGTGGTAGACAAACTCTCCTGTCCTCTCTCCTCTGGTGTGTGTGCGTGTGTTCGTCACTGCATGGGTTTCTCTGTGTGCACGCCGACGTGTGTCGTGGTTTATCAGGTGTCTGTCCCGGTGTTGCCCCAGACCAGGCGGAGCGACCGCTGGTCTTGGGACCCGGACGAGGAGCGAAAGCGTCAGCGAAAGTGGCAGCGAGAGCAGGAACGCATGCTGCAGGTACATGACGCGGGAGACAGAGTAGATGTCTGCATGAAGCTGCCCTGAGCTCTCACTGACCCCTGGAGGTCCATTTGATCCGAGGCGCGGCATGAAAGCTTGAGAAGGCATGAGCACAACATTTCCTGTGGTGGCATAGAGGACCGGCTGTTGAAGACAGTCGTCCTGGACCACAGTTTATTTCCTTTTCAGCTTCTGCTGCTGAACTTAGGTCTGCTCCATCAGCATCTTCTCATACAAGGTCGCCGCTGCCCCTGCATACTGCGACCTCTGGAGGGCGATGTTGTGCAGCAGAACCCTCCAGCAGCTAAAGCTCATCCTCAGCAACACCAGGATGACCTCGGTGACGTCAGTGATGAGCAGCAGCTGACAGTTGAGCTGGAGTGATGAATGTTTGTTCGGTGACTGGTTGTTCCCTCTCCCTCCTCTGTCCTCACCTGCTGACAGGATTCCTCTGCACAAAGTTGATTCATAATCTGTGATATTAGGAGTGGGAATCCTGATCCATCAGGTCCTGCATGTCTGATGCCTGCTTCTCTCCAAGACACGTACCAGATGCTGGCCCTCGTGGATGTGAGACACAAGCACAACTGCACTCTCGTCCCACCTGACATGTCTCTTTTCTGTTGCCATGGTGACAGGAGAAGTACAAGCTCGAGCAGGAGAAGCTGAAGGAAGAGTGGGAGAAAGCCCAGAAGGAGGTGGCAGAGGAAGAGAGGAGGTTCCAGGAGGAGGTGGGTCACCGTGGTGGAGGGGAGAATCACAGCGGCAGGAGAGGAAATAGTGAGGGATTCATGAGAATCTGATTGAAACTGGACTGAGGTCACGGAGGTGTAGAGGATGAGACTTATTATGCGTCTGAAAACCCTTATTAAAATGTGGTGAGGAATGTTGCTGTGTAGAGTTCTGACGTCTCATCATGACAGCGTAGGACTCATGCTCCACTCTCTCTGTGGCAGGAGCAGAAGATCCTGCAGGAGACGGTGACTCCTCTGACTCCTCGCTCCTCAGCTGTCCCCTCACCCAGCCGGGGACTGCCATCCTCCTCTTCCTCCTCACCGGTGCAGGACACCATTGTCCGCTCCCTGGCCGACTGGGAGAAGAAGCAGGACCTGCAGGAGAGGCACTCTGTGAGTGGGAAGCTGCAGGTGGATGAGGAGGAAGTCACATGACTAACCTTTCCTCTTCCGGATGGCCTTCGACAGAGAGCCGGCTCGGACGAATCCAGGCAGAGAGACATGGACAGGACGAGTGATATCAGCACTGCAGACGACAGCATGAGGACGGGAAGGAGGTCTGAGCCAGAGATTTCATGTGTTTAACCTTCCATCCTTCATGTCAGACGAACAGCATTGCCACATCTGTAGAGCAGGGGTTCTGAACCTTTTTGATCTCAGGACCCACCTTTCCCAGAACAAATTGGCCCGGGGCCCATTCCAGTAATAGAACTAATAAATCATTCTTCATTCATTCATTCTTGATTTCATTTGTGATCAACAAACATATTTAATCTACTTACACGTAAACAAACCAAAGCCTTGTGAAATGACATCAAACCAGCTGATCATTGCGAAAATATTTATTTGTCATCGATCCATCGGTCCAACCAGGTGCAAGTGATATTCATCAAATTTACTAAAGTAAATTAAAAAAATACACTTCAAGCAAACTGTTGAGAAAATTTGAAAAACTGAATAATTAAAGAAAGTGTAAATGAAAGTATCGCCATAAAATAATTTTCAAAACTGCTTCAACTGGTGATTTCATGAAAGGTTTTTACAGTTGGGGTGTTGTCATCACTTTATAATTTTTTCTTTTCAAGAACTTCTCCATAGTTGGTAAATATCACAGATTTGCAGCTGTCAAGTCAATTCAGTGACACACTACTGCCACTATAAGTGGCCAATGTAGTATTTAAACTGAGCGTCTTGCGGTCCTCGCGGCCCAAAGGTGTTAAACAAAAAACTTTTAGCGGCCCTCTAAGGGCGTTCACGGTCCAACCATGGGCCCTGGCCCCAAGGTTAAGAATTGCTGCTGTAGAGTGAAACAGAGCCGTCTATCCAGGACTGTCAGAGGGGAACCTCCCTGAACAGACTTCTCTGTGTTTTGTCTTCAGCTCAGGGAGTCACAGTCAGGCGGAGTCGCTCAACAACCTTCAGAACGGACAGAAGTTTCCCTCCACGCCAGGCAGGCAACATGAGCTTCCAGCAGATGGCAACAAAGCTGCTCGCCCTGCAGGAGAGCGCAGGTGAGTCTCTGTGGCCCTCCAGCTGTGACATGTGACCTCCAGAAACCACAGTCAGGTGGAGCAGTCACTCAGCATTCACTGCATCCAGTCTGTATTCCCTCTGTGGTGTAAAAGAATTGGTCTTCGTCTCCAGGTCCACTGGGTCTGTGTTGCTTCATGTTTTTCATCAGTGGTGTTACAAGTCGCAAATGACGCAATGTCTCTTTTGGCTTGAAGTGAAGTTTTAATCCTCAAATTGAGACTCAAACTTGTGGGGACCGGCCAAAACACAGAAACATGTCCTCACAAGTAGTTCTGTTTCCAAGAATTGGTCCCCACAAAGACAGCTATTCAAGGAACACACACTCACACATTCTCAAATTTCTAACCTTGTTAGGACATTGTGAGGTTTCTCATTGCCATAACCCTTTCCCCAGCCTCTGACCCTAAACCTAACCATCCAAAACACATGACTGTTTTGCCGGTTAAGCCAAATGTCCTCAGAAGAATAGATGGAATAGAGAGTAGGCTGCTTGTGCAGTTTCTCACTCTGGTCACTGTGTTACCAGTGTTTTCTACGAGTCTGCACTGGTGAGGTTTTCAACTCGAGTGTGACCACTGTCCACTGCGCCAGCTCCTGAAACACTCCTTATGGAATGTTATGCCACTGCACCTCAGTCTCCCCAAATGTGCCATTTGGGCATCAGTGAGATGAGAGGTGGTGGTGTTGTGTTCACTTACTTTGGTCCAGCAGGGGGCGCCATATCCTCTCTAATGTGTCCGATCGCCTGCTGTCTCGTTTCGCGTCTTGATGTTTGCATGTTTTCCTCACCATTTGATGTTTCCCAGTTGTGGCATCAGTAATGGAATCATGTCCTGCTTCAGCACTGACTCACCTTTATGTTCCAGAAACATCTCCACCAACGTCAGCCAGCGCTCCTCTACCCCGAGCGCCTCCTGCCCCCCTCCTCCATCTGACTCACAGCCTCCTCCCCCCAACAGGTACCACAAGCACCCTCTGTGGTTGGACCCCTGTGTCCTCTCTCTGAGTGTGCTGCCTCTCTCCAGGTCTGTCAGTGGGAAGAAGCTGTGCTCCAGCTGTGGCCAGCCGCTGGGCAAGGGGGCGGCCATGATCATCGAGACCCTCAGTCTCTACTTCCACATCAACTGCTTCAAGGTCAGTGATCTAGAGTGGACCCACTTCTGCTGCCCATCCGTCCAGATGAACAGCAACGTGTTGTGTTGTGTCTGCAGTGTGGCGTGTGCAAAGGTCAGCTGGGAGACACCAGCACGGGGACGGACGTGCGGATCAGGAACGGCCTGCTCAACTGCCACCCCTGCTACATCCGCTCCCGCAGTGAGTACAGCGTGTGCTCAGGACCTTCAGGCCAGGAGGCCTCATGTTAGCTCTCTGGTGGGGTAGAAGAAAGGGCCTCCTCCCTGACACTTCTCTCTCTGTCTCTCTTGTGCTCAGCGGCCGGGCAGCCCACCATGTTGTGACGCCACCCTCCAGGAAGAGCAAGCTCCAGTGTAACCTGATTATCTCCAAATGTCCCGTCTGGAGTCGCTGCCGCCTCTGAAGCTCCAGAGATCCATCAGCGGGCGGAGCCCAGCTTCATGTCTAAGATATAAGTATATACTCTCTGTGCGTGTCTGTGGCCATCGTTGAAGGCCCACAGCCAGGAAGTGAGAGAGCCTGGGTTGACAGAGTTCTGTCTTCCTGCTCCACGTCCTTCTGCGCCGTTACAGCGGACTCATCATGAATGTAACGCATCAGCTGCTTGGTTTCCTCCTCCTGACTAGACTTGTCATAGGCTGGTGGCCCATGGACCTGATGGTCCTGAAGTCCAGGCCCACAGCAGTGAAATCACCCCCTGTCTGTCCGCCGCAACACGATCTCTGACCCGTGCCTTAGTGAGAGACCTGGACTCTGAGCAGCTGGTGGCTGCGTCCACACTCCCGCCAGCCAACTCCAGCCTGTGGCCTGAGAGCTTTACACACCTCCAGAGCAGAGCAAGAAGGGTGAGAAGGTCAGCTGGTGAGGCAGAGGTCACTGGACGTTGCGAGTGCAGGGGCGAGAGGTGTCGGAGGTGAGCCAGGTGGAGGACCTGAATCATGGAGGCTCTGGTCCTCGGTGGTGTGATGGAGTGTGATGATGGTTGGAGGATTCAGCCTGAGCAGAGAGAAGTGCAGCGCCATCTCAGAAGGAACTGATGAGTTGAACTTCTGGATGTGTGTATTGAATTCAGATTGATTCATTAAAAATCTAAGTATCCATTAAGCTTAATTCTTCCTAATAAAGCCTGGAGTCTCCTGGAGGTCTTGGTCAGGTCGCTTCATGAGGCAAACTAAAGTCTTCAAGAGGCATGAGGGTGAACAGAGCCATGTGGTGTTTGGAGTCTGATGTTGGGGTCGGGTGGTCACATGACAGGTGGTGAGCTCTTCTGTGGGTGGAGTGTGGACGCGGCCCGGGCTGCTCGGATGAGGATTCATTCACGAGCCTCACCCCGAGACTCTCCGGGTGGCTGGCCAGAGTCCCCAGAAACCACAGCCTCCATCAGCCTCTGAGGCCAGCTGCAAAGCAAAACCATGGGCTCCAGCCTCTCATGCGTTACGTGACTTCCTGCTCTCCTCCGTGAGGCGACGGCGCCGCCGCTGTATTTATTGTCACTCTGGCACGATCCCAGCTGATGTTCCCTGCAGAGGACGGTTTCTAAATAAAGTCTGAAACTGAAACTCTGGTCTGCGTGTTCTGACTCTCACTCCTGCTGTCTCTTTTGTCGCCAAGCATCTCTGACTCGACCGTCCACATGTCTGTCTGTGCTGTGTTCTCCTGCCGTCCCACCTCTGCCTTTTCTGTCTGCCTTCCTCTCAGTCCTGAGTTTGTCTTTCCCTGGCTTTTCTTCTTCCTCCCTCATTCTCCTCACCTGTCTTCCGCTCTCTCTGTCTCACCTTCTTCTCCTGTCAGGATGGAACTCTGAGATGTCCAGATCTGCGCTGACGTCAGTACCTGCTGACATCAGCGCCCAGTGGCCTGGGTCATGTGACCTGTCCAGGGAAACATCAGCCAAGACAAATGCCGCCATTTTGATTTGTCGCTCGTCTTGCTCAAGGGCAGATGGGCCATTGGATGGTCTTGTAATCTCCTGCAGAGCCTTCATCAGCTGATGGAACCTGACGTGTGTCTTCAGTTCAGCTGGCGGTTCCCAGCTCCCCGGGGTCACGTGTTTCAGCCAGAGAGAGACGACAGGACGAGCGAGGTGCTGCTATCATCATTTTATCATCAACAACCATGTGACTGGTACACCTGGAAAACTATGTGCACATGTAGAAATATTTCCTCCTTAAATATCAGCATTCGTCAGCGACATATAAATAACTCTCGGGTCGTCGACAGAAAACAAACAGAAATGAGGGACAACATGCAAATTATAAATACAGTGTCGCTCCGGGTCGGTGCCGGACGTCCTCGTACCAAACATCAATCAAACGGAGATGGAGCTACAACTAGACGACAGTAACACTTTACAGTCTGAGCCACAGAAACACACGAACACACACAGAGTCCGGAGCGTTCCAGTATTGTGCCTTTTTTAACTCCAGGAGGTGAGAGAACGGGGAGCAGCCCTGGAGGCCGAGCGCAAAGCTGCACCCTGACATGGAACACGGACAGAAGTGGCTCTGTTTGCACGCGAGGAAACTCACAAGTGCACTTTTGCACAAGTCATGTGACCAAGTCTGTCGAACCAGTGTCTCTGAGGTGACCGATTGAAGGCCGTCACAGCTGACTGTGTTCTGACTCCAGTTCTGACCCGACAAGATGATCCGTTCCCGAGCCCAAAGTGTACTGCAACGCACGTCGGCGTCAAACATTCGTGGGTCTTTATTCAGAACTAGGAGTTGGAACTGTGGACTGTCCCTCAAGGTCCTGGAAAGTACATGCGAACACAGCTGTCACCGCCGTGTGAGTCAGTGAAGGTTAGCGCCACCTGCCGGCAGCTCTGATGAAGGTTGCTAAGATAAAGTAAGAGTGCTAAGTTGCCAAGTAAGAACTGGACAGGAACTAAGGAACAAGTGCTACCATGAGGACGCGAGTGACCGCGAGATGGGGATAAACGCGCGGAATGAAGTGAATGATAAACCAAAAAGCGAATGTGGTGAATCAAAGCTCAAGTTTCATTTTCTCTCGCGCGCTACGTTCACGTGCTCCCGGATGTTTCGTGTTTAAATGAGGAAAAAAATGTCACCGTTTTCCCAAGACGGAGCTTTTAGATCACGGATTGAGAGGTTGGTTCTGCGGTCACATGACTTGTCCAAAAGTCAGTTCTGCCACGAAAGGGTCACAAACAAATGGCGCCAAAATAACGCGGGAGTGTTGTAGTCCTTCAGTCCGGCCCACTAGAACATGGTGGTCTTTACTAATGTGGCTTTAGCTCCGTTTTGTCTCTGCAAAGACGACAGTACGCTGGCGAACGGTCCGCCCAAAGAGTCCGGGATGGAGGTGATGGTACCGGGGGCGGCGGCCCAGCCTTGGCTCGGCGCGGACACGCCCATGCCGGAGGTCACCGCGGTCTTCACCTGGTCCACCTGCTGGCCGGACACCGAGGTGTTGACCTGCACCCCGGTGGGACTCGGGCCTCCGCAGTTGGAGGTGGGCACCGGGTTCGGTCCCGGGCCTCCTGTGCTGTCTGGGTCGGCGGTCTTGGCGTCTTTGCTGTCCTCGTCTCTGGAGTCCGCTTTCTTCCCGGAGCTGGACTTGGCGGCGGCGGCTGCGGCGGCTGCTGCCCGCTCCTGCTTGCGGAACTTGGCGCGGCGGTTCTGGAACCAAACCTGGACGGGTAACGAGAGAAATGTCAACATGAGGGCGCCAGAGTCACCTTCCTCGGGGACACACGCAGCTGTCGCTCTTCAATCCACATGTGATTCACCTGGTATTCATGAACCGCAAACTGTCTTTGTGTTTGTTATTGCCGTATTTCATCGTAGGTCACATTATTTATCATGGTTCCGAGTTTGCTGCGCCAAGCCTTAAAAATATCAGAGGGAAGGAATCCACTGTTCCTATAGGCGGGTTGGATCGGGAATTTCTTCTTTTTTTTCAAAATTTAAATTTTAAAAATAATCATGTTGGGGTTTTTTTCTAAACTGCAAAAAGTTTTCAACCGTATTAATTAAATATTGGTTTAGAAAAATAAAATTCTCGGAGCTTGTAGAGTGGGACGTTTAAATATATATATATATATATATATATATATATATATATATATATATATATATATATATATATATATATATATATATATATATATATATATATATATATATATATATATATATATGTGTGTGTGTGTGATTTTTAAACATCCGACTTGTAAAGGAATCAAACTGAAATTTAACTGAACTGCCAACGATAAAATATTTTGTTTCATCCTGTTTATTTTTTTTTTTTAATGTGTGTGTTTTTTAGTATTTTTTTATTATCTTTTTTTCATGTTGCACGTTTGATTTTTTTCCCCCTACGTATCCTCGACCTTTTTGAAATCAAATATGCCTTTAATCTTGTGCTGTATTAAGTAATCATCCCGTTTTCACAGGAATTATTTCAGGGATTCTTGGCCTTCGCTTGTTTCCGTCACATAATCGAGCGCAGTTTTGCAGGAAACAGAAGTAAACACTTGTTTTCTGCATTTTAACTGGGTGGATTCCGGCCGTTTACTTTTCAGGGTGCATGTCAACACCAGTGGGAACCCCTCGCGTCTGTTTTTGCCTGGTTCGAGTGCAAACTCGTGCAGGCAGTAACAAGAAGAGGACCACCAGACACTGACGTCGGGTCACGATCAAGGTCAGCCTGCGGTGATCAGCGGATGTAGATTCTCAAATTACATGATATAATGATGATGATGATGATGATGATGATGATGATGATGATGGTCCGGGAACTACTGCGCAAAAACAGCGATCAAATCATTCCTGGAGCGAAAACGACACAATGCGTCATTTCTCAATTATTATTTGTTATATCAAAACGATGCAAGAATTCTTACGATAACCAGCCGAAAAGACTACTTTCCGTATAGGAAAAGGTGTAAAACTGTTACATTAATTACGGTAATATTACAAAGAGACACCAAAGTTAGGAATGACATGGTTGTTTGTTGTTTTTAGTGAATGCAAATGGCGTGTCCTGCTTCCTAAGAGAGCTCGAGGTCCGATCATTTGTGGTCTCATTTTCGGAACCGACGTCCTCCGGTGCGTTATTGACGCGTAAAATCTGCCCGCAATAGGCGGAGCAGCCGGTCTGTTTGCGTGAATCCCGAACGCCGCGGACAGAATAGAGATCCGCCAATATCAGTCCAGCTGTCCGCGGTGTTTGTTTTAAAGTGCTCCTGAACCAAAGGCGCGGTTCTCAACCACCGTGATCGCGGGGCTGCCGGATCCGCCGCTGGTCCGGTTCAAGTTGCGCTCGGGTCTGTAAAATCCCCCAAAGCGCCAGAAGAGTGCGGCAAAACAGGAGTGGCGGGCTCACCTGGACTCTGGCTTCCGTCAAGTCGATCTTGAGCGCCAGCTCCTCCCGGGTGTAAATGTCCGGGTAGTGGGTCTCCGCGAACACCCGCTCCAGCTCCTTCAGCTGCGCGCTGGTGAAGGTGGTTCTGATCCGGCGCTGCTTCCGCTTCTCGTTCAGCCCTCCGTGGTCCGTGAAGAGCTTGTACGGCACTGGAGGATGACAAGGTGACACCTGAGCTGGAGCGCGTCAAAATCCCCCCCAAATCGCCTGCGATATTTTGGGATAAACTTGGTTAAACCGGTGCTTTGATTGCATCATCAGTCGTGGACTGATAATCCGGTTAATTGTGATGCGCAACTTAATTGTGAGTTTGTCTGGGAAACTTGTCATAAGGTTCGATTCCGCCGCGCCAATAATGAGCTTATCTTTTGCTTATCTAATTATTTTCCGCCTTTATGTCTCATCGCCGAGTAAATAAATTATGCCGATCATTTTGGCAGCTGGAGATAATTCTGTTGGCGGTTTCGGGGTGTGACCGGATCGTGTAACCCGGTAACCGGATTACCTCTCGCCTGCGATCTCTTCTAACGTGATAAATTCTTTCATTTGTGTAAGCAAATGTCGTTTGGTAAATACAAACACAATCAAGAGCCGGAGCAGGGGGGGCGCTTACCTGCGGCGTACGGGCTGCTTTGGTGGTCCCGCAGGGTGCCCAGACTGCAGGATCCCGGGGTGAGCGACGGGCAGCCGGAGGTGGCTCCGAACGTGGTCCGGATGGGGTTGTACTGGAAGCCGCTGGCCTGGCTGCACGAGCTGAAGTCCGCGTAGGCCGAGGCGAGACTCGACGTGTCCATCCCGGCCATACACGACTCGTAGGCGGAGGAGTTGAGGTAAGAATACTCCATTTTATACATTTGAGAAGGTTCGGTGGAGTTGGGAAGCTGCTCCTCCGTGGAAATCAGACGCGAGGACGGTGCGCTCTGGAGGAGGAAGAGGATGAGGAGGAGGAGGAAGAGGAGGAGGAGGATGTGCACTGCTCGGCTCCTGCTCCAAAACTGGCCTCCTTTATAGGAACCTAGCCCTGTTTTATGAAAAGCCCCCTAAGAGCCGCCTCGCCTGAGGTCTCCAGAGCTTATAGTCCTCATAACACACTTGGCTCTCTCCGCCCGGACAATGGCGGAGCGTTGGCGCTTCTTTACATGACAATAAGTCATCAGTCTATTGGGCTGCCACTGGGGGGCCCGCGCTGTCCAACCTCCCCATCATTGATCCCTGCGTCTCTAATTAGAATTTAATACCGCGCCATTACGCACCAGCCCTCCTCCATCCATCCCTCCATCCATCCCTCCATCCATCCTTCTCCAACCACCATCCTGCCCTTTAATTCAATCACACCACTTGGAAATAATGAAAGTTGGGTGACGATTCTCCCTGATCCAATTTTCTCGAAGCTTTTAAGCCTTTTAAGCGAGCTTGTAGCCGGGCCAGAGAGTCCCCCTCGCCTCCTCTCCGCTGCTCCTCACCGCTCTCCAAAACACTGCTGTTCCGCCCCCGACATGGAGCACTTTCTTCCGTCATCCTTCTGTTGCGCACGGCGCGCGGCTTCATCTTCTCCACTGAAGGAGCGCCAACGCGCCGAGATTTTTAATATCTGCGACGTGAAGCCGAATATAAACACAACTTCTCAGGTGTTTTACTCGAAATTATTTTTTTTTTATCGGTTCATCAACAGATTAATTCGCTTATTTTCAATAATTTCATCTAGCAAAATATCGATTTAATAAATCAGTTTATCCTCCAACGCCATCTTTGTTGTTGATGTCTATCTTCCCTCCATTTTCATGAATCAATGCTCCACAGTCCTAAACGAACAACAGGATTTTATTTACGATAAAATCACCAATATTATCTCATGTTAGTGGCGATGCTTGTAGGCTATTTTTGTCCCAAGCAGCACATCATTTTGCTCGTTTTCTTTTTTTTTTTCTTCACATTCACACCGACTAACGCGCCAGCAATTTTGTTTTGGTCGTGTTTTGCCTCATTTTATTTCAGGGTCAATATTCAGCAGCAGAGATAATTTTGACGATAGAAGTAATAAACAAACCATATCAATGATTCGTCTCACGGTGTTGGCCTCTTCCTCTCCTCGTCTTCCACACCGACGGATGAAAAATCGCCTTTCTCCCGGAGACACGTGTCGTGTGCGGACAAGAATCACACACCTATCACTTAAAATACACGGACGCTGTCTGAACGAGAGGATTTTTTTAAATAAATATTCACTGATAAACATTGTTTGATAACACTTTCCCTTCATTTTTACTTCCGAGTTCTGCAGCTGCTGCTGGAGATTAAGTCAACCCCTCAATTGTTTCAGTCATTCTCGAGGACCCTGAAATAACTGGCTTAATAATATCATCTCATAACAACATGCAGATGCGCGACTCCATTGTCCCCCCATCAGCGGCACCTGTCACTCAAGAGCCATCTCTTCCTGTCTCCTCCTGCTAACTTCTAATTTAGACACGATGAAATATGAACATGGGAAAAATCCTTCATTAATAATAATGAATTCATATTGACCACGTTAAAACTTCCAGCCTCATTCGATCCAGCTATCTAAACGTTGATAAAACATTACTTTATTCTTTTTATTATTTGAATTTTGTCGTTTAAATTGCGTACACAATCTTTTTGGAGTATCACACTCGATCTGAAACGCCACCAGTTTTAGATGGTTTCGGTTGTTGTTTTATAATATTTCAAAGTGCCACAGATGCAGCTCCTGGTGGGTCTTGTTCATAATTTCATTCATCTTCAAATGAGGTTCACTTCAGTTACCAGTCACATGGTTTCCCCCCGGATGGCTGTTGTTGGTGGCATGGAAGGATGAAACTTTCTTCTGTGAAGTGTTGGCTAAAATCCCGCCCGTGTTTCCCGCGCTTCACCGTCATGTTCCCGCGCTTCTCTGCCGCGGTA
This sequence comes from Synchiropus splendidus, assembly GCF_027744825.2. Classification (NCBI taxonomy): domain Eukaryota; kingdom Metazoa; phylum Chordata; class Actinopteri; order Syngnathiformes; family Callionymidae; genus Synchiropus; species Synchiropus splendidus. The sequence goes on from NC_071344.1 coordinate 18,872,977, forward strand.
GAGAAAAATCTCCGCGTTGTTTTGGGATTCAAATGAGTTCATAATTGTCTTTATTACTTTCATGATTTGGTTGATTCGTCCAATAACACCTTGGTAATGGAAGTAACGAAGTGTCTGGGAGCCGCTAATGCTGTTAACGCGCCTGGTGTAATCAGGTGAAGCCGCTCGTTTCTTCAGGTCGAGTTCAAGTCGCTTCCTCTCGCTGCGACCCAAAAACACAAAGTGGGATTCAATTACAGACAAAATGACGCCCACCAGTGAGGCCTGGACTGGAGCGATCACCGTGTTTTACTGAAATACCCCTCTGAAGTGTCAAGTAATGTAAATAAGTAATTGTAAAAATAAAAAAAATCCCTGTCTTTGTTTGATTCATTCAGTGTTTTACACAATATAATATATATTATATAAATAATATATACAATATTCTCGGTCGACAAACGATATTCATGAACATAATAATAATAATAATAATAATAGTAATAATAATACTGTTATTATTATTCATGTATACGTGTGAATATTATTACAGTTATTATTACTACAAAACATCTCTTGTTCTTTCGACACATGCATGTATTTGACTCATAAATAGCGTTTTTTTTTTTTCTAAATATCAATAACCATTACGGGGAAATGGACCAACGCCGTCCATGAGACTGAGAGCGCAAAATAAAAACAAGTTTTTTTTCTGACACATTAAAGTCATTTATTTCTGCGGAGCCACAAAGGCGCCGAGATTTTTGGGGTTTGTTTTTCTTTTTCCAACGACCTTTTCAAGCCTCCTTTCTCTCCTCGCATCACATCAATTATTTGCGCGGCACAATAGTGACGTGCAGCAGTGTGTTTGCGTCCTTTCTTCGCGGCCAACATTGTCTCCTCTCGGAGAAAGAGCAGCTCCCCTCTTATGTAAATGTTTCCTTTCTGGATTATTTTTGCGCGCACGAGCTGCAGTCTGAAAGTTGTAGCAAACGCTTAATTTGATTACTGGGAGCCAAAGAGCCAACTGGTCCCCTCCACGCGTCTGGCAGCAGAAAAGCCACCAACTCGGGAATAATCGAATCAAGCACCAGTCTTTTCTCCTATTTCCACCGGGCAAACACAATTAAAGGCCTTTTCTTTCGCTCCTTTATGCTGCTGCACATCCACCTGCCAGCGTGGCTCGCGCTTCTGCTCCGAGAGTCAAACTTTATTCGCCGTCATTTCGACACCAGTTGATGAGCAACCACCGGTGCGGATGGAGGCCTCGCGGTCGGGAGCGCGCCTCTCTCATCCGCGCATCCATCCATCTAATAGGGCCGCATTGGTGACATCCTCCGTCCAACACTGGAGTCAGTACGGAGTCCTTTGCTTTTTCACATCCATATATTTTTCTTTCATCCCTTCTTTCCAGGAAACGTGGATCATTATGGGAGAGTTAGGATTGAAAAACAGAGGGATGATCATACACAGGTGGATGGATGGAGTCATGAACATGGATGAATAAACAGTTAAAAGGTGACGGATGAACAGACAGATGATGGATGGGTGTCATGACGAGTGAAGTGAGGGTTGATGGAGGGATGAAAGATGGATGCAGAGAGGGCATAGAGAGTTGGACACTTACTCGGCTGGTAAAGGTATGAATGGATGAATTGATGGAGGCCTAGATGGATGGGAGTGTTTTGCTTTCTCTGAGCATGGATGATGTAGTGAAATACAAAGGGATGAATCTATGGATGGATGGATAAAAGTCAGGTCAGAGGAAGACTGGTGGAGCTGCATGGACGGATGAAGAGATGGGTAGTTTATGAGAGTGTGGATGAATGAAAGCTTGATGGATTGCTTAGGGAGTGATGGTGAACGAGTGAATGATGGGAGGCAACACATCATCGTGGTGCAGAGGGGTGAATGGATGAACCTCAGGATGGAAGCTGGGGGGATCACAGCTGCGTCAGGTCATGAGCTCACTCAGCCAGGGCAGGGACTGGAACCTGAGGCCTCGGCCGCATGAGCCAGGGATGAGGACTCTGGGAGGCAGCGCTGGTCACTAGCAGGAGCAGGAGCATGGTTGCTGAGCGCTGGAGGAATGTCGGCGGACAGACCGGACAAAGGCCGCGACAAGCCTCATTGTTCGTGGATGGATTGGATGGATCCAGTGCCCCCCACCACCACCACCGACCTGATGGACGAGAGGAGGAGATGTTTATATAAAGATAAAGAGGAGGGGCGGAGGGGGGGCGGGGCATGCTGTCACCCGCGACCATCACGTCTCCATCCTGCTCTGATCAGCAGCTCCATTAACCAGCATGTGAGTGTGACGGCTCAATCTGAGGGGCGGGCCCCCGACACGCCCAACGCCGAGGTGAGATCAGAACCACCCATCTGGACCCTGTCATGGGCTCTGACCCGGGGTCAGTCTGCTGGAAACAAACTTCCCCAGTGTCGAGGTGGAAGTGGACGTCAGGACAAGATCCTGATTCAATTACAGCTCACACACACTAGTTGGTTTCTATATCTTTGTTGGGACCCCCCCTCTCCCCAGCCTCTCTCCCCAAACATAGCCATCCAAAACACATGGTCACCTTAACCAGGACTCTGAAACTGAAACCCAGTTATAATGACCCAGTTGTTTTCAAGACTGCTGGACCCCACTAGTCAGGATAAACCAAACACACACACACACCGCTGAGTCATCAGTTTGCTGTAGCTGTGTGTGTCTTCATAAGAGTCCATGACTGTAACTGTGAGCCTAGTCATCCCTCCGCTGCTCTTCTTCACAACTCTAGCCATCACTCGTCTCTTCAACTCCCATCTCCCTGTCAGTCTCTCCATCACACTTCAGCAGCTCCATCCCTCCATCCGTCCCACCCTGGACCCTTCCTTCTCACTGTACTTCTAATGTGACTTTAAATGGTTTTCACTGCTCATCCATCTATGGTCCAGACATGCTCCAACCATCCCTCCTTCCACAGCCTGATGTCATGTTGCTCTCTTCACCTTCATGTGCTCTCCATCCATCCACTCTTCAGTCCAGGTTCCAACAAGTGCAGCTTGTGAGCGCTGGGTGCCGGACCTGCTGCTGGGGCGTCAGCTCAGCTCCTTCTCTTGCTGCTGGGAGTGACCAGCGCTGGATTAACATAGAAATCTTATTCCAGGGGATGAGATTAGGAAACGTATTAGCCCGAGCCGCGGCCTTGGCTCGGCAGCGAGCCGGGCCGGAGGAATCAATTACTAAATTACTCCAACCTCTAAGTCGACATTAACGCAGAGAAATGCCATCGACCGGCTCTGAAATGAGATTTCGCCAAGATGTGATCATTAAATCTCTTGCCAGCGCTCAAGAATTTGATTCATAAAAATCGGCCGAAATGAGATGGAATTAAATTCTTATCGGAGGCCTTGTCATCGTTCCGTCCCGCCGCTCTTTAACGGCGCGCGACGCTCCTTCATGAGATCCCGCCTGTAAATAAAGTTGTAATTGAATCCGCCGCACATTGTTTGCTTGTTATTCATTTATGGCGACGGCGGCGGCGCGTGCGCGTCAGCGCCGGCTCCTCCGCTCAGAGCGCGGACCTCAGGGCCCACTCCTGGGCGTTACCCCCCAGTGAGGTCACCCCCCACCCCCCACCCCACCCGCCGCATCAGCAATTGAGGATTATTAGTCTCAGCCTCATAAATCAGCTGCCTGACCCGTTATTATTGCTGAATGAATGGGGAAGTGAGGGTCAGTGTCATTAACTCGCGCTCCTCTCCCTGCGCCGCCCCCGGGCCCCCTGAAGGCATTTGGCCCTCTATACAAGGACCTGCTGGCTCATAATGCCGTGTGCTGGGCCCTGAAAGCTTAATCACACATGCATTAAGCGGCAGACAGCGGCCTTTTGTGCCGCGGCGCTTCGCTGGAATGAAGCGATTGATGGCCGTCGGAGCGGCAGGCGACAAGAGTGATGGAGCACTTTTTAATGTTGAGGAGGGTGGGGCGGGGCGGGGGGGCAATTACAGTAGCGCCGCGCCTTTAGATCCATCAAGTTCATTGTGACTCCATTGATTGTTCTATGATTAACATTATGACCCCCCGCAACAATATTATCATATGCAAACATGTAAACACCTGCAGCTCCATGCAGCTGCCCCCCCTCATCTCCCCCTCCATGCTTTAATATCATATCTGATATCTCATCTGCATAAACCATCAGAGGAATAAGGGCTGGACAGAGCTCAGGGAGGAGTGAGGGCTCTGTTGATAAACATTGGATGGGAAAATGAATGAAGGGGTGACGACTATAAACAGATCAATGAAGGTGTGAGAGATGAATGAATGAATGGATGGTGGGGGGGGTTGCTCAGGTAGGTGGTGGCTGATGGTGAACTGTCCTGGACGAGCGCCAGGTGATGGATGGACGGATGAGCGGTCCGTCGTCACATGATCTCCGCTGCGGCTCCGTCATCTTCATCATTCTCACTGCCCTTTTGTTTACCACCATCATCTTCACTGTCGGGAGACTCTCAGGAAGTCCACTCCCTCCATCCCTCTTTCCCATCCTGCGCTCCCCGCTATCGACAGCAGGAAGTGATTGATGTTGCCATGACGACGCTCCAACGGCAGGCCTGGTTGATCAATCACGGCTAATTCGATTGGACGAATCTTTACAGAGCAGCCAGATGGAGCCATCGCGCGCCGTCCTCCCGACTCACTTCCTGTTCCCAGAAGGCCTCGCCGCTGCTCTGAAGGATGAGACAGAGGAGCCGGGACGTGACCCCATCACACGCCACCGCTGCGGGGTCCAGTCTGTCCTCCACTTTCACTGCCTTTGATCTGTGAAGAACAAGAACATGGAGAGACAGGAAGAGTGGATGAGAAGGAGCGGTGGATGGTGAGGAATGGAAGGAAGTGGGTGAGGAGAAATGACAGGAGAACTTGAAGAAGGGATGAAAAGAAGGAAATCAGACCAGATATTATTGATCTTCTCTCTGATCATTTTTCCTGCCCAAACCTCTATGCAGAACCGGGTCATGCACCTCAGGTAAGTTCAGGTTCCTCATGGCAGCACGGAGAGGCGGGTCACATGGTCTCCTCGCCGCAGGAGTTTTCAGACGGAAGAGTGGTGGAGTTGCACACACCCCCGCCGCCCTTCCTCGTCCCTCCTCTTCCTCGCTGTGGCAGCTCGACGTGACAAATCGCTGGATCTGCACTTCTCTGCAGTCCAGAGCCGAGCTGCTGCTCATCATCACTGGCTGCAAATTTGATCACCACACGCCCAGAATCCCTCGGCTGCCCGATGATGAATAGGCGTATTAGAGTGGATGTTTATGCATCAGCTCGCCGCTCGCCAGCAGCCAGCGCCGCTCTCTGGCAAATCTCCGCCCAGGGACTCCCGGACCTGAACCTCCATCTAGGAGACTCAGCTTCCAGGAAATTGGGCCAAACTCAAAACTGCCGTCCAGGAGTGAAACTTCACTGCAGTGGTGTCTGTTCAGCAAAGTTCAGTCACATGACAGCACCGGTGAACAAGGTGTTGTGGGTCACTGTGGCTGCACGAGTCAGGTGGTCGTAATGTTCCGGCTCGCTCTGTTTATCTGATCTCCTTTTTTCACGGTTCTTGTTGTTGTGTGTTTTGATGGTGGTGATGCCTGACTGGGACTGAACCATTTTTGACTGTGATGTGGAGCCGAGGCGGGTCAGAACCAGGAGGAGAAGAGGACCTGGTCATCAGTGTCAGTAAGGGTGATGGATCTGGTTCCTTGGCTCTGATCGATAGCGCCGTAACTTCCGGCTCTGCTCCGTCGTGGAGCTGTTCATAAAGCTGTTAGAAGTATTAGCGTGGTGTCGACCGGGTCCAGCTCCAGATTGAAGCCGCAGAATGAAAACCAATCGCCGGCGGCGGGTTGAGAGTAGCAGCGAGAAGACGGAGCGAGCCATAAGAGCAGCAATAACGCTAATGTGATCAAAGAAATGGAGGTGTTCTGCTGGATCTGGGTCTGCGGGCCCGGCTGAGGTGACAGCGTGATGAAGTTTCTATTGGATTTGCTGAGAGGGGAAGCAAAGTGGCCCAGAACCACCGCCGCTCACGTGTCGGCCGGCGAATTGAAAGACGATATTTGTTCATGAGTGGAATTACAGGCCAGGATTCAGTCCAGGAGTCACTGACTCGCCTCGCCCGGGTTCTTCTCCGCGCCAACGTGGACGTTCGAGTGCGACGCCACCGTTGAAAGACAAGCTCCTGCGGCTCCAGCTCCTCAGGCTGACGCACCTCAGGACCAGAGACCAGGGAGCTTCATTGCACTGCTGTGCTGGGTGAAGTTGAAGTTTGGTAAGGTCAAAGGTCAGCATCTTCTAACACTCTGGTCCATCTGTTAGCTCAGTTTGTTGTGACATGAAGTAGCTCCATAGAGGATGGTGGGAGAAGAAGAGAGTCGGTCACATGACCTCCCTGAGTCTCTCCTCCTCTCACCTGCTGTGGTCCTGTCTTCACAATCATCATCATCGTCTGCATCTTCTTCATCATCATCATCTTCATCATTGTCATCGTCAACATCTTCTTTATCATCATCATCATCATCATCATCATCATCATTATCATCATCTTCATCTTCATCTTCATCACATCACCATGATCATCGTCACCATTACATCTTCATCTTCATCTTCACCGTCGTCGTCATCTTCATCATCATCATCATCAACATTAACAGCTTCATCACCATCATCATCACCATCATCATCATCATCTTCATCTTCATCTTCATCATCACCATCCTCACCATCATCACTATCATCATTATCATCATCATCATCCTCATCATCTTCATCACATGACCATGATCATCGTCACTATCATCTTCATCTTCACCATCACATCTTCATCGTCGCCGTCGTCGTCATCTTCATCATCATCATCATCATCATCATCAACATTAACAGCTTCATCACCATTATCATCATCTTCATCTTCATTATCACCATCCTCACCATCATCACCATCGTCATCATCATCAACAGTTAGTCAAAGTATTGCTGAGATAAAGCAAACGTGTAGTTATTCAATAAAAAATTATCAATGAAATACAATGTTTTTTTTTCCATACGATGTGACCGAGTGAGAGACGAACATGAAACCAAAGTCATAAACAACCAGAGGATAAAAACAAACTCAGTGACCACTCGAGGCCATCCCAGGGCCGTGTATGGCCCCCGGGCCGCTCCTCGCTCCCGGCCGACCGTCTTCCATGAACCACTGTTGATGAGATGCTCTCTCCAACGTGGGCTGCTTGTTTAAGCCATGATTTAGCATGAGGCTTCTGAGCCGACTGTTGATGAAGTGCTGTTGACTCCCGCTCCCACTGGCGACCCCTGACCCCCGCAGAGCAACAGCAGGGGCGTGTCTTGTTTACTCTCAGGCAACCACAAGATGGCCACCCGCTGGCCCCGGCCCTGGATCACGGGGCGGGGAGCGCCCGGCCACGTGGAGCAGATTGATGTCATTGTCTCGGCACACTGACCTTTGCTGTAAGACCCGCGGCAGACATCACAAACTCTCACATCAATTTAGCCCAATTGGATGTGGCATGTCTCTGCTAACTCGATTTGTGGAGAAATGCACCTGTCTCTGCCTCCCTCCCTATAGATCCACCCAGGGGAGGGGAGGAGGGGGTGGGGGGTGGAGAGAAAAGGAAGAGTGAAGGGCTCGGCCGCCCCCCCGCCCCCGCCCCACTACTGCTCACTTTCATGCATATAAACACCAACTTCTCTCTCTCTCTCTCTCTTCCTCCTTCTCTCTCTGAGCCCCTTGCTCCGTCCTACTTTGCAGATGTAGCATCGCCAAAGCACACACGCGCCTTCTGAATGTGTGTGTTCTCCAAGGTCTGGGCCCAGCGTCTGGGAGGAGCAGAAGGAGAACCATTAGCCGGCCTGTAATCACATTAGAGGGATGTTAAAGGGGGATGTGAATTTAAACAGCCAGCAGAGAGGAAGAGGAGAAGCTGGAGGTGTTATTAAGGTTGTTCATTACTCATGTGAGGGAGAGAGAGCACGTCTGAGTGTACAGTGCAAGGTCACTCTTCCTCTTGTTTATCTGCCTCCAAGTTTACAGGCAGCCACTCTGTGTTTCTTCTTGGGTTCTACAGAGTGTGTGTGTGTCCAAGTACAAGGTCACTTTGCCTGGAGTTTTTTACATGAAGAAAGGTGCTTGGCTTCTGTGTGTCTCGGTGTTTGTGTTTTGGCAGCATGTGAGGCTGTGGTGAGGTGTGGAGTGGAACATACACTCTCGTTTGTTATGTGACTCAGGAGTTCTGTTTTCCTGCTCTGAACAAAACACACAATGTTTTTGCACTGGTGATGTACACCTCAGCTGTGTGTCATATATGTGTGTGTGTGTGTGTGTGTGTGTGTGTGTGTGTGTGTGTGTGTATACATTTATCCTGTCTTGTAGGGACCAATTTGTGACAAAAGCATTATCCTTACAGGGACTTTGTGCCGGTCCCCACATGTCCAAGCCTCAATTTGACAGTTGAATACTTCAAAATAACCGGGTCCTGGTTCAGGTTAGCCGTATGTGTTGGATAGTTAGGTTTAGGAGGAGAGGCTGGGGAAAAGGTGATGGCCATGAGAGGTCCCCACAAGGATGGTACGACAAACCTGTGCATGTGTGTGTTTCTGCAGAGCCAGCAGCTGTCGCAGATGACTAATATGTGTTGGGATCTGAGCATTAGGTAATGAGCATCGTGCTGTGAGGTGAAACACAAGTCCTCCATCACTGATGGTGTTTACTTGGAGCATCTCTCTCTCTCTCTCTCTCACACACTCATTAATTCCTTGTTACATTCCTATTTGGATGAAGTAATAACCACGGTGTGGGGAGTCCATCTTTGCTGGTGCTAGCTGTCCTGGTGGGAGTCTGGAGTTCAGGGTCAGAGGCTGCTGTCTCAGCCAGAAACACCTGCTCCAGATCTGGACCTCTTTCTCCAGTGTCTCCTGCAGGCGCTTCTTCATGGCCTTTAATGAAGCTGGTGTCACATGACTGACCACTGTGAGTCCAAGCTCAGCTGAGACTCTCTGGAGGAGTCCTTCCTGGCCCTGCACGACTGGTTAGATCCAGAGCAGAGACTGAAGAGTCATCACGGAGCTGCTGACCAGACCAGGACTCCACACTCAAGGCACTCAGCTGTGAGGCCCATGATCAGAAGACAAAGATGTTAAACCAGAGAGACAAGTGAGCAGATAGGGGAATGGCTCAAAACGTTCTGATGAGGTCAGCAGTAGGGTGTCGCACAGATGTGCAGCATCTGGACCACACTAACCTTCCCACCAATTTAGCATCGACAGGTCGCCGTGACGGCCGGAGACAACAGCAGCTCAAAGATGACAGACATCAGTGCAGCTTCAGAGATCAGCTGGAGCGTTGCTAGGCAACCGACCTGCTGTGACTGACGAACAGACTAATCTCATTCTGCAGACCTGCTGACGTCCAAACATCAGAGGAGACTTCACCCTCGACGTCCAGAGCAGCACAGAGAAACCAGCCACTGGGTGTGATGTAATGATCCCCTGCGAGCGTCGCCACGGCAACAGCAGGAGTCGCTCTGCCCCATGTGAAAGAGAGCATCAGATGTGTTTGTACTGAAGTGCTCATCTTGTCAGAGAGAATCTTAAACATTTGTGGTTAAATGCAGTGAAACGTGAGATGAATCTGAGATTAGCTGGTTCAAGAGTCGCTCCCTCGGATGTCCAGTTGGGATTGAATGGTGAAGCTGTAACTTGATTTGAGACAGTTAGGTGGCGCATGTGAGCTCTATAGACCTGCAGCTCTAGATTAGAGGGAGATTGAGATTAAAGAGATAAAACAGCCTATTTTGCATTTAAAAATCAATCATAATAAATGAGTAAGACTCCTACAAATATTTGACAAAAACATTCATCAATAATAATAATAAATATTTTATCTTCTTCTTTTCCCTTCGGCTTCTCCCTTCAGGGGTTGCCACAGCGGATGATCTTCCTCCATCTCACCCTGTCCTCTGCTTCCTCTTCTCTCAAACCTAACCTCAAACCTCATGTCCTCCTTCACCACATTCATAAATCTCCTCTTTGGCCTTCCTTTCCACCTTCTGCCTGGCAGTTCCAACCTCAACATCTTCCAACCAATGTACTGGCTACCTCTCCTCTGTACATGTCCAAACCATCTCAATCTAACCTCTCTGACTTTGTCTCCTAAACACCAGACATGTGCTGTCCCTCTGATATACTGGTTCCTGACTTTATCCATCTGCTCACTCCCAGAGAGAAGCTCAGCATCTTCATCTCTGCTACCTCCAGCTCTGCCTCCTGTCTTTTCCTCAGTGCCACTGTTTCCAGACCATACAACATTGCTGGCCTCACCACCCTTTTGTACACCTTCCCATTCAACCTTGCCGACACCCTTTTGTCACACATCACACCTGACGCTTTTCTCCAATGATTCCATCCTGCCTGCACCTGCTTCTTCACCTCTTTCTCACACTCTCCATCGCCCTGGACAGTTGAGCCTGAGTACTTCAAATCCTCCACCTTCTTTATCTCTGCATCCTGTAACTTCACCTGTCCACTTGGCTCCCTCTCATTCACAGACATGGGTTTTGTCTTACTGTGGCTAACCTTCATTCTGCTGCTTTCTAAGGCACAACTCCACCTCTCCAGCTTATACTAATAAATACAATAATACAATAATAATAAATCCCTCCTGCCCCTCGTTTCGGGGATGGACGTTCGGATTGACCCCAGTGTCCCAAGCAGTGCGTCAGTTACTGGAGCTGGTCTCACAGCTGAAGATTCGGCAGCAGAGGATGCAGACGTTCTTCACCAGTGCAGTCTCAGTGTCCTTGCCTCCTGTGTTCCGGGCTCCAGCACTGGACCTCATGTCTAACACTCCCTTGTTCCCAGCCCAAGGTCCGGTCAGTGACCCGGCTCCAGAGAGTGACCCTCCCCGCCCGCATGCTGAGGCATCAGTGCTCCTGAGCCCCCTGACCCCGCGCTGTCCCCCCATTATGGAGCAGTCAGAAAGCTTTTAGGGGCTCCGGTAACGCTGAAAGATTGATGGCGTAAAATGAGGAGGGGGAGGGGCCGAGCAGGTGGTTACGAAGAGAATGTCCCGCTTAATGGGCCGCCAGGAGTCTAATTCAATAATTATGAAAAGTGAGTCCAGAGCTGGACGGCGGGAGAGCAGGGAGGGGGCGGGGCCAGGGGGCAGGCCCCGCCGCCCTCGTCCTCCTCGCCCTGGACTGGACTCACAGACAGGTGAGCTGGAATCAGCGACGCACGACTTCAAGCTTCAGGGGTCACTGGAGGTCATTCCTCTTGTTACTACTAAACATTTTCATCCAATAGTTTCATTCGTGCAGGCCACGAATGCAGCACTTTAATATTTGAATTTGTTTGTTACTGTCACGACTGACGCGAGCTTCTTCTGCTGTCAGGCGAAACGTTTCCTTAGCAGTAAATATAGCATGTTTTTGTTTGAAGACTATAATTTTCTTTTTTCTTTTTCTTGTTCCTCAAAATATAAAATACATTTTGGAAATAAATTGCCTTTTTATCTTGAACATCTTGTCCATGGTTATTCTGATTTATATTCAAATAAAGTGCATATAAAATTGAATATTTCAATAGGTTTCATGGCATATTTACTCTTCTTAATATCCTTACTTCCATTTAATCTTTTTAGGTGCATTTTGTCCTTGTAACTTAAGGATATATTTTGGATATTTTTCCATCATGTTTTGTAGTCATCGCTGACTTTCCTTTGATGGTGGCCCCTCACAACAGTTATAGTTTCTAATGTAGCCCTGTAGGAAATTGAATTGCCCACCTCTGCCTTAGAGAAAAGTTGAGGACATGAATGTAAAAGAAAATGAAATAAAGCATTTTTTATATTTGTTAATGATGAAAAGAAAAATGCAAAGAGAGAAAAAAAGAGAAAATATTGGTCTGAGAAAACAAACATCCTAAAGGTGTGGGGTTTTCTTGAACAGTTTTCATGACAAATATTTGAGTCTTGATACTAAGTTGACTGTGGCTCTCCTGCACCTGGTCAGTTCCTCCTCTCTCCAGGGCAGAGCTCCGCCTCTACTCTGGCTCAGGAACCTCTCTGAAGCCATGTCCTGCTCGCTGATGAGACCTGCCGAGGACGTGGAGGCTGACCTGGCCGTGACTGCCAACACCCGCCGCTCCTCCGTGTCGTCGCACTCGAGCATAACCCAGATGAATGCGAGTGTTCAGAAGTAGTGCATGCTGTGATGTAATTATCGTCTATTGCTTCCTGTAATCGCATCACGGCTCCACCAACAACACTGATGCCGCACGTCGGCCTGTTTATTGTTCTCCACTCCGCCGCCCCACAATTGGATTCAGCGCCGCCCAGATTCGATTGTTTGCTCTGTCGAATAAACTCAAATCCTATTTTTTTGGCTGGAAATGATCAATACATCTGAGGGAAAGTAAGCCGACACAGGGCCCAAGTAGACCCTGGTGCAGGAGCTCACCGTCGCCCCGGTGAGGAGGTGCCTGTCACCGCAGAGCAGCCGGCGCAGTAATGACCGCCGGCGCTGCAATATTAAAAAATAAGTCAGGATGACGGTTTAATGAGGCGCCCTGCTTTTATGAGACGTTTCTAGCATCATCTGAGCTGCTATTAAAGGTGCACTCACACTCATCAGCAGCGATGACTCACTCTGGAAACTGACTCTCTGAGTCGTTCACGACTGACTCTTGTTCGTGAGTGAGTGAAGGAATGAATGATGAGCTGGAGCTTCCTCTGACGGAGGAACCCCTGGAGTGCAATCTGGTCCCGGTCAGTCGTGAAAGACGCTCCACTCCGAGTCTCTGGTGACCGAGCCGTCATGACTCTCTGAGCCGTCTCCGTCCGTCGCTTGCAGCTTGAGGTGGTGTCAGAGGAGCGGTAGATGGCAGAAGGTCCAACACACTGAAGTGAGGCACCGCAGAGAGAGAGCGTCTCTGCCAAAGAGCCTGGAGCAATAAATAAAGTTCACAGCAGCAAAAGCAGTGAGAGGATTTCAGCAGTGTAAATATAACACCCACCACACCCCCTCCCCCCCTGCAGCAGCGCTGTGTTCGTGACAACTTCCATAAATTATTGCAGATTTTCATATTTCAAATTTCATCTGCATTCACGGGGAGCGAGCGGGGGCCCCGGCGGAGCGGAGCGTCGGGGTGTCGGGTGTGTGTGAGGAGGCAGCGGCCCCCACAGCAGCGTCGGCTGCCGGGCCCCGTGGCCCCAGAGACCCCGGGCTAATTGAATTGCGTCCGCTGATTCGATTATCCTTGCGGCAGCTCGCTGCCAATCTGAAGTATGGGTGCCTTCTATCCTACTTAACCCCGCTGCCCCCCACCCGCTGCTGCCGCCTCACACACACACACACACAGGGCCGCTGCCCATCACACATGGCTGCTCCGGTTATTTTTCTTCAGAGTTGTCTGCTGCGCTGAAAGACTCCATCTGTCACGGCGGCTGCTGAGATGCAGCAGGAAGTCCAGCTCTCCTGGTTTGGTGTTGTTTATTTACACCGACAAACCTCTGCTGATGCGGCGCTCGCTGCCGCTCTTCTCTGGCCTCTGGTTTTACCAAGCTCTGGTGATGAAAGTGACCACTTCCTGTCCACACAGTCACGATGAAGAGAGGCGGTCGCTTGACCTGGAACTGGATCGGAGATCCGCGCTTGAGTCTTCTCTCTCTGTGTCTAATGAACAAGAACCCGAGGTCACATGAGCAGCGAAGATGAAGCGCCGGATCCTGGAGAGCCACTCTCTCCGGGTCGATACGCTCCGTCTCCACGTCACGGACATGAAGCGTCTTCCGGAAAAGAAGCCGATGAGAGCTCCGGCGAGGAGGCGGAGGAGGAGGGAGGATGAAGATGGAGGAAGAAGCTGGGAGAGAGGCAGAAGCTCTTAGACAGATTATTGCTCATTAGCCGCCGCCTCGCACCGCGCCGTCATGTCAGGACGAATCCTTTTTCGTCTGGGTTTTTTTCGTCTTCTTGTTTAGCTCCGGCCTCCATTATCGGAGCTGGAAATCCGATTAGTTTGTGATTATTCTCCGACTCGCCTGCCAACGTTTCCCCAAGCGGTTCGTCTTGGCCTTTGGTTCACCTCTGCTCAGGGACGGAGGTGGACGAACCCAGAGCAGCGGGGAGCTGGGTCTGGAAGGGTCGCTGGTACCGCCTCAGCATGGTGGTGAAACACTGGACCCTTCTTCTCATAGCTCCTCACTGTCCTGTCCTCATCCTTGTCAGGATTTTTCTCCATGAAAAATCCATATCCTGGAAATCTGATTTGAATTTTCAGCTCTATCCTCGACTTTTGAAGCTGGACTCACACTGCTGGATGCAGGACATCAGGGGAAGGACCTCTCTTGGCCCTCGGGCCAGACCTTGGGCACTTGACAGACAAACACGTCTTTACATGTGATATTATATTAACATAAACCTTATTCTTCCACTTCCCTCGTGGTCACTGTTTCCAGCTCCAGACCAGCTCTTTGGTGAAGTCCTTCTCCAGTTAGCATCAGTGAATGAGGATCCAGTCTGCGTGGAAAACTGCGTAAGCTTTATTGCATCATCGCGTCTGTTTTTCCTTGAGAGGAGAGTGAGGTTGTTTCAGTTTCATAATTCCTTTCAATTGAAAATATTAGGATTTAATGAAACATTCAAAATAAAAAAAAGAATTTAAACAAACTTAAGAGGAGATGAAGAAAATAATAACAATCAATTCACTTCTCATGATACAAATGTGATCCAATATAGATGATGTAGAGTGCAGGAGACGAAGGCTCTTCTTTAGGAGACATGAAGGCAGTCGAACTATTCTGGAAGTGACTCGACAGTAAATGATGCTGGGCCTCCTGGAGTCGCTGCTCTGCTCCGAGTCTCTGATGACGTCACTGACAGACCGTCCTGCTGTAACACTGTGTGTGTTATCAGTCGCATCACATGGGAATCATGAGCTGATGCACGTGGGAGTGGTGGCTCCGCCCCCTGGTTCCCATTTAGAGGATTGGATCCGCAGGTTATAGACCCGCCTATCACTGACTCGATCCTCCAGTGTTGCATCTTGGATCTGACCGTCTTCAACAATATTTCCTCGGACTGTGCAGGCTGGACCTGCGACTGTCCCACCTCAGGCCCTCAGTCTCCTTCTCCATCTCCTTCTCCATCTCCTTCTCTTTCTCTTTCTCCTTCTCCTCTGTTCCTTCTCCTTCTCCTTCTTCTTCTCCTTCTCCTTCTCCCTCTCCTTCTCCTCTGTTCCTTCTCCTTCTCCTCTGTTCCTTCTCCTTCTCCCTCTCCTTCTCCTCTGTTCCTTCTCCTTCTCCTTCTCAATCTCCTCCTTCTCCTTCTCTTCTCCTCTGCTTCTTCTCCTTCTCCTTCTCCTCTTCTCCTTCTCCTTCTCCTGTGTTTCTTCTCCTTCGCCTTCGCCTTCTCCTTCTCCTTCTCAATCTCCTCCTTCTCCTTCTCCCTCTCTTGTCCTCTGCTTCTTCTCCTTCTCCTTCTCCTGTGTTTCTTCTCCTTTGCCTTCGCCTTCGCCTTTTCCTTTTCCTTTTCCTTTTCCTTTTACTTCTCCTTCGCCTTCTCCTTGTCCTTCTCCTTCTCCTTCTCCTTTTACTTCTCCTTCTCCTTCATAATCTCCTTCTCCTTCTCCCTCTCCCTCTCCTTCTCCTTCTCCTTCTCCTGTGTTTCTTCTCCTTCGCCTTCTCCTTTTTCTTTTACTTCTCCTTCTCCTTCTCCTTCTCCCTCTCCTTCTCCTTCTCCTTCTCCTTCTCCCTCTCCCTCTCCTTCTCCCTCTCCCTCTCCCTCTCCTTCTCCTTCTCCTTCGCCTTCGCCTTCTCCTTTTCCTTTTTCTTTTACTTCTCCTTCTCCCTCTCCTTCTCCTTCTCCTTCTCCTTTTCCTTTTCCTTTTCCTTTTCCTTTTACTTCTCCTTCTCCTTCATAATCTCCTTCTCCCTCTCCCTCTCCTTCTCCTTCTCCTCTGCTCCTTCTCCTTCTCCTTCTCCTCTGCTCCTTCTCCTTCCTCTGCTCCCTCTCCTTCTGTCATGTACAGTGTTTGCACCTGGTTAATGCAGGACAGCTGACACAGGGATTCTGTTCTTACTTTCTTTAATAAGTTCACACATCTGAGACACACTGCTGAAGATGGTGGGGCGTCATGTGACTGAGGAGGCGTGGCCCAGGAGGACGTCCAGCTCCGGCCGGCAGGACGCCGTGTCTCCTCGCTGGACTCGGTCGGGAGCAGGTCGCTGCCTAATTGAGCTTTTGAGAGGCGCTGTGCTGCCTGGGTTCAGAACAGGCTGCATGTGGACTCAGGAGGGTGGGGGGTGGATGGTGAGGGGTGGATGGCTCGGACGGCCCACTGAAGGAATCCAGCCTCGCTGGATCTCAGGCAGAGGTCAGCGCTCAGGGTCGCCCCCCCGGTGACGTCAGGCCGATCACTTGCGGCCATTGATCACTGGTCAAGTTTTCAGAGGACGTGAAAAGATCACAGGATGATGCATCTCCCCCCTCACGCCTCCCCCCACCCTCTGCCCTGCTATTCTCACCCCACACATATCCGTGGCTGCACTTATCCATCCTCAGACGGCCGCTGGCTCGATAGCTAAACGAATTATCCAACAACAGAGCACCTCTCCTCCTCCTCCTCCTGAGTCCTCGGAGGAGGTGGGTGGGGTGGGGTGTGTGGGGGCTGGGGGGGGGTCCTATTGAGCGGGGGCCCTGGCTCTCCACTAGCCGGGCTCTTTATTGAGGCGTCTATGGGGCTTTATGCTGCCAGCGCTCGGCCTTGCCCTCGCCGTCATCAATCATCCCGGGCTCCAGGGCTGCTATCAGAGCCGGGACAGTGGACCAATCAGGAGCCGGCCAGGAAGCTCTAAAGGAGACGACAGAAGAAGAGAATCAGTCTTGTTCCTCATGTGACTGACAGCTTTTCTACCTTCTGCTGAATGACAGCGACACAAACAAGGATGCCTGTGAGTTCTGGAGGTCCCACTGTCACATCTCACTGATGCTCTGCCTTGGCTAGTCTGGATCACAGGGGAACTGACTCAGGTTGAGGCTCCTGCTGGAGGACAGGAGTGAAAACATCACGCCCTCCTGAGACATCAGGATCAGAGCTGCTGATCTGACGACACCTTTACAGTCAGAGACGTGAAACATTCACAGATTCAGCCTGCTGGTCGGAGGTCAGGACTGGAGGAGGCCTGACCGACGGCTGCACCTGCAGGCTGATGCTGTCAGACCCTCCCGCAAGGGTGAGCGAGGGATGGTGCCTTCAGGTGCTGCTTGGAACACTGCTGATGTGATGACTCACACTCTGAGACAGCAGTGGGCGCCCTGATGATGTCATGGCAGCGCATTCAGAGCTCCGACCTGTCGACAGCCCAAAATCACACCCTCTTCTCCTCTGCTGTATGCTAAATATGAAACCTCAGAGTGTTCAAAATGACAGGTGGTTCTGGATCCAAAGTCCAGTCTGCGGTTCCACGCCGCCAATGGTTCAGACTCTTTGATCCATGTCTAGCCGAGACCGATGGTCAAGCTGAGGAGAAGATATCTGACCTGAAGCTGATCTTCAACTGAACGTACAATGAGCATCAGACTACTCTCAGACTCGATATTCTGACTGTGTTGTAGATGCGGTGAGAGTCACATCACGTTTGTTTTTCATCTCACCAACCCTGGTGATGTTGCCACTCGTTACTTTAGTTTATTATCCGTGCCTTTTCAAAATTGAGCGCTTCTTCTAGTTTTTCATCAATTTCCACTGGGCTGTAACTTTTTTAATAACGATCCTGCTCCTCTCCGCTTCTCCTGCCTGGGCTCTGGCCTGCAGCTCGTGCTGCTCCTGGAGGAATAGCGGGAATCGGATTAGCCGGCTCCTCCACAGCAGACGCCGGGGCGCAATAAAGGCAGGGAGCACGGAAACGCCGACTGGAGCCATCAATTAGATCTCTATTAGCAGCCGGTGCAGACCTCACCTCAGGAAACGCCGCGGCGCCCAGATGAAGCCATTCTTCAAGCCCAGGCCAGTGTCCGATGAAGCACGGTTGTTACCAGCGGGCCGCTGCCCTCACCGGGCTGCACTGGGCTCCAGACATGACCCGAGCGGACTGGACGTCAATAGTACATGAGGAAACAGCTGAAGAGGCTTTAGATCTTCTGCTTCAAGGATCTCACTTTATCTTTATGCTCCCAGCAATGCTAGCTTCTCCGATGTTCTCATTGTTGATGCTAGCAGGTTCACTCATGCTAATGGTGTCACCTTCACCTGCAGCCACGACTGGAGAGTTGGATCTCACTCAGCTACACAACACTCCAGGAGTCGGACTCATGGAGTCATATCAGCTCAGCACCATGAAGCTCCTTCAGCATGAAAAACAACAACCTTGCTGACTCCAAATGGAGTCGCTCAACCGAGCGGATCCATGAGATCTCCGTCTCTCACCCTCAGAACAATCACTTCCTGTTTCTCAGGAAAACGGTTTTATTTTCCCGATCAAAGGATTCCCATTCATCATCGAGCGGACAGCTCCGTGCTTCTCCACCTTTTCCCGACTCGGTTCCAGTCACCAAATTCAGCATTTTTATGGAAAACCGCAGTCATTTTGATTGATGAAATCCAAAGATGTGCGGAACAATCCTGGGGGATCCCCGACTGTGCGGCACCGGCAGGGGAGCGCCACTGTGCTCATTGTTCCCCGCGAAGAAAAGAGCTCGTCCGGACAGCGAGAGAAACTCTGCCAGTTCAAAAGAGCCAGACGAGTTTCTTCACAGGCAGTGGGAAAGCGCCGGAACAAGACTTTTCCCACTTCAACAATACCGGCTGCTCTTTTGAGCCGTAATGAATCGCGTATTTCACTGATCTGTGTGAGTTTGGCTCCGAAAATCGGATCAATCCGTGTAGCACGTCGCTCATTTCCACTCCTGAATTCCTCAGAAGTGATTCCGGCTCTCGCGTCTTGTTTGCGGTGATTCATGTCGCTTGTCTGCTCTAATTGGCTCCTGGTGTTATTAATACCAGGAGCGTGTCTCCGTCCGGGCACCCGAGGAAATAAAGCTGATATTGCCTACTTAATACAGCGTCCCCCAGAGGGGAGATTCAATAAATCTCCCCCCTCTTTAAGGTCCTGCGGGCGGCTGCAGACGATTGTGCCGGCGTTTAGCAGCAGCTGCTCCCAGGACAGACAAGTCCTTGTCAATTAGCGGGTGACGGGCAGGTCCTCCGAGTGCCTGCAGGCCATCCACCAGTTCACTGCTGCAATTAGAGTCCCAGACCTCCACGGAGGCGCAGGGACGGGAAGTGACCCGAGACTGTCCCGTAGACAGCGCAGCCAGACTCACAGCAAAACCTTCTCTGTGCCAGTCTCAGCTCCAGACCATGAGCGTGTCTGTGACTAGATCCCAGCAGCAGCAACATGTTCGGTTCCTCCCTTCTCAGATGTTTCCACAAAACCAAACTAAACCAAACATCCCAGATCAGAGTAGGTCGGTTGGTAGGACCCGTCCTGCCCAGGTGGAGTGGCAGCTCCATGTTGGAAGGTGGTCTGGCTTCTTTAATGGTCTTTTTGTCCGAGCTAGCTGGAGGTTAGCTTCAGCTGACCAAAGGGACATCCTGGAAAGGCTTTGGTATGAGTGCACCACGTGGATGGACTGGATCAGAGTAAGTTGCTGTTAGCAGAGATGTAGCGAGTCAATGAGCAGCATTGACAACCCGTGCATAGAACTCCTTTCAGAGAGTGAGCTGAACTGTGGTGTAGTTTTTTTTCAGGTAGTTTGCGGCCAAGTATCGTCTCTTGGCAGCTGGGATGAAGTCACGGCTCACCTTCACCTGGAGTCACGACTGGAGAGTTGCATCTCACTCAGCTACACAACACTCCAGGAGTCTCATGACTCATGGAGTCATATAAGCTCAGCAGCAATGAAGCTCCTTCAGCATGAAAAACAACAACCTTCCTGACTCCAAACGGAGTCGTTCAATCGAGGGGAGTCGAATCCATGAGATCTCAGCCTCTCACCCACAGAAAAATTACTTCCCGTTTCTCAGGAAAACGGTTTTATTTCTCCGATCAAAGGATGGAAGTTGTTTCTGCTGTGTTTTCCCGCAACTCTGTGACTGTGTTTGACTGTGGTCATCCCACTGATGACACCACTCATTCTGCCACGACTGTCAGGTTAGTTTGGAGAAACGTTGGATTCATTTTCCTACAAGCTGGCGTCCGCTTCATACAGTCGTGTCCCTCCATTGTGGAACGCGGTTACTGTGAAATCCCGACGTATGAACTCTGAGTGACAGTGAATCTGCCGCAGCTCTGCTGCAGAGAGTAAATAAATGTCAGTCCAGTTCTGTCACAACACTGAGGGACGGCCCTCCGAGCCCTCTTTTGTGAGCCGTGTCACTGCGAGCAGCTGGTGGTGGCATTCCCGGGCCCTGGACGCTGCCCTTTGGCCCCTGGGGGGTTGGACTCCGGACAGGGCGGTCCAGCCATCTCCACAGCGCTGTGATAGCTCGGGTCAGCGGGGCCAAGTTTTCCAGCAGGAGGAACGGCGGGCACAAAACCCCCCGAGCCGGCCGGGCCAGTGGGATCATTAGTCGGAGCGTTTGTTTAACTAATTAGCAAGCTGGGCAGCCGCGGCGGCCTGTGGAGCCGCGTCAGACCTGCCAAGGTGTGGACATCCGTCATTCCTGCCTCGACACGCCACAGTGCTGGCCAGGCGGGACCGGAGCCACTGCCGAGCCCTCGCAGGGGCATGCCATCGTGCCTCAGAGTCGGGGTGAAGAGGGACCAGGACCAGGACTTGGCACCACTGAAGTTCAAGAACAGAGCAAACAGCACATGCCAACAAAAGACGCCACACATGAAGGAGAAGACGACGAGGGTGGGTTCGGGGAGTGCGGGGGGTCAGAGTCCCGCATTAAATATGGGAAAGTTTGGGGAGCGGGGTCGGCGGGTCAAGAAAAGTCAACAAGAGCACAGTCTTGATGACAGAAGGAATTTAAAATCAAAAATACATAAATCTTGGAGTGCAGGCGACCGGGGAGGGTGCGGGGTGCGGGGGGCAGCCACAAAGGGGATGAGTGTTCTAGTCGGCACAGACTTGGTCTCGCCCGCCGGAGCCACCGCGACAAGTTGTTAAGGTTTTACACAAAAGCTGGCACCAGAAGAGAGGGCAGTGCCGGCGGGGGTCCCGGGGACGAGGGGGTTCACGGCCGCTGCGCGGTGGCGCCAAGAGCCACGCCGAGGCCTGCGGCCCTGAGTCTGAGATTCAAAACATGATGCTGCAGAAGGTTTCTCAGCTTCCCCAGGCTGGAGTCCTCAAACCAAGGTCCACTAAAGGGCCTGGTCCAAGGGGCGTGGCTCTGCCCAGCACCTGGGACTCATCCAGACCTGTCGTACTCCCTGGCCCGGATTGTGAGAACCTTTGAAAGTGAACGCCACTGTAAATGAGAAAAGGACTTGGTTCTCCTTCATGGACTCACAAGTGAATCCTCCCCGAACACTCCACAATAAACGTCTCTTCTCCAGAAACTGCTGCAACCTTTAAAACATGACACACCGGAAGTGATGTCAGGGTCATGTGACTGGAAGCTAGCAGGCCAGAGAGAGTCGATTCAAGTCTGAAAAATAGTCGGAAATGAAACCTTATTAAAGGTCAAACCTGGATCCAGGCTTCATCTTCTGCTTGTCAGTGTGCAACAGCATGGGGCTGGAGCAGAGCGACTGGAGGTTCCGGCCGGATCCCGGCCCACTTGTCCTCCGTGCTGAGAACTCTGTCTGACCTTCGCCCTCCACCCCAGCGGTCCCCGGCCGTCACAAACAACTCTGAATTCCATAATTCTTCAGGAAGGGCAGCGTTGGGGACAAATCCTTCCTTTTTGACAATTTAATAGAGCAAACTAATCATCCGGCTGACACCGGCCATTCATCCGGGCCGGGCCGGACAAAGACCAGGCCTTTAGCGGGTTTTGTCTGGACCCTGCCGTCAGACCGGCCTCTATTTTCAGATCAAGTGCACAATAAAAGCTTTGTGGCGGCTTAATGGATATGTTTGTGAAGGCAGCCCAAACCCAGTGTATCAAACCCGCTGGTGCGGCTGAGGAGCTTGAACCCCTGCACGCAGCAGAACCGCTGCCCCGTCTCAGGCCGGAATCCCCTGAAGTTATGAATTGGTTTGTGAATCAATTTGGCGTGCAGGCGCTCTCCAAACATCCCCTCGGCGCCGCGACAAGGCGGAGAAATTGATCCGCGGAGACCTCACCTCTGCGAGCGCCTCAATAACAGAGACATCAGCCGCCACTGTATAATTTTTAATATATATGCAATAAATGTTCAATTTGTTTCCAGAAATGACGGGAAATAATAACGTCACATTTTAGAGCCATCTATTACGGGCAAGCATCGCGCAGCTTTGATTAATTCTCGCGCTGATTGTGTTTGAGAAGGCAATAACCCTCTCAGATCTGGACTCTGCAGCGAGCAGGTCTCAAAATATGAATCATTAATGTCTGGAAGGAGCTGGGAGAGTCGGCTCTCCTGAGGCCCCGGATCTGCATTCATGAGTTCATCCCCGCGCCCTGATCCAGCTGTCACTGCGTCTGACGTCTTCATCGACTTGGTTCAAATTAGATTCTGGGGAAATGATCGACTACAAGTCGTCTTCTGCACGCAAGTTAACGCTCCAGTTAACGAGTCATTTGGATCTTCTGAGTTCACGGAGAGACTCCTTGTTTTGGAATCGTTGTTCTTCGGCAACATGATGACTGGGTTCCTGCTCTCATCTGCCCCGGTTAACGTGCGAGTCATGACTGGGACTCAAGCTTGGAGAAGTCAAACGTGCCCAAGACTCACAGTGACTCGTGTCTGCTTTGATCTGCCGAGGAGTCAGTCGGGTTTGTTTTCCCCTGAGTCTTAGAGTCTGACTCAATTCTAACCATGTGAATCAGCTGCAATGTAAATGAGTCAGTGTCAGGAGTCGACTCATCAGAGATTCTCATGGCTCATGGGTTAGTGTCCCGATCCTGGTCCACTCGTGTCAGTCACCAGGTTGCGCTTAGGTTTATCATTTGTCAACTGGACTCACTTACACAGGTGATGAGGGTCTCAGAGACCTCAGCCGGCCAGCCAGGGGAGAGAGCGGTTCAGCCCGGCCCACCTGAGGAAGAGGAAGCGTTCAGAGGTGTCACTGGAGGCTTCTGTCAAAGTAACACAATTCCACAGTGGCTGGAAGGTGATCGATAACAATGACTGACAGTAACTCGCGATCACTCACAATGACTCACGGTGACTCACCATCACTGACTGACATTGACTCGCAGACTCACCATCACTGACTCAAACAGACTCACGGTGACTCTCTATCACAGCCTCACACTGACTCACAATTACTGACTCACACAGACTCAAGGTGACTCCCCATCACTGACTCACCATCTCTGACTCACACTGACTCACACTGACCCTCTATCACTGACTTACACCGATCACCATCACTGACTCAGACTGACCCACTCTCACGCAGACTCACCACCACTGACTCACACTGACTTGCACTCACATGTGGTGCTGCTCTATTACCCTCCAACAACACAGACAAACTCACTCTAGAATTCACACATTTGATCTACCAACTCATTTTGTTCCATTACTAACTCTTTAAACACATGTGAGTCTCACATTCACACCAAACACACACATTTCTCTCTCACAAACACCACACACCATTAAATGCACACTATACGCGAACGCATTCAGTAGACCCACTGACATGGAGCACTGCAGTAAACTCACACACACTTGCACACGCACTAAACACTATGAAATGGAGAAACACCCGTTGTAGAATAAACATAAGAAAATCCTCAAACACACGTCACAAAGTGTGTAGTGACACACATGATCCAGACCCAGAGTCCTTGCATGTTTTGCCACAATAACCAACAAGTATTCACTGGTGACCCATAGTGTGCTCAGCGTTTGATATAAACACAAGCATCTTAGAACCACTCGGACCTGAAGGCATGACACAGTACCACAATGTCACTCACGAACTATACTCTGAGCTAGTCACGTGTCGTCCCAGTGGTCCAGGGTCGGGGGTCCGGGTCTGTCCTGGAGGTCTTCCTCCTCGGGTGAGGAAAAGGAGGAGGAGGAAGAGCAGCTTGACATAATGGCTCCTGTCAGAGCCGCCCCTCTCCGCCCAGACCATCAGGGCCTTTGTGGACCCCGTCAGACCCATCAGGACCTCATTCAGAGCAGAAACAAACACCAGGACAGGCCTGACTGACGGACGGGGAGCCGGTCTCTTCCGTGGGAGGCTCTGCGTCAAACGCTAGATTAAACGTGAATTGCGCTCAGATCGGACAAGATATCTTAACTTGAGTTTCAAAAATCAACCCTCAAAGAATGTTCTGAAAATTAACTGAGCTGAAATAGCGTTTCGGCAATTATTATTATTATTATTATTATTATTATTATTGTTATTATTATTATTATTATTATTATTATTATTATTATTATTATGTTGTCGTATTTATTTCATTTTTGTCGTTGTAAAAATGTGATCTAAGAGTTGTTGTTTTCTCGTGAAATAAATTCGTGTTTTAAACCACATTATAGTATTGAATTAAATATTACTTTACATTTAAAATATCACTATAAGGGAATTAAATAAATTTGTTTAAATTTAAAATACGACTACAAATGAATTAAATATGCGAATTCAATTTTAAAATAAGTTAATTAAACGAATGAAATTACAAAATAGATACCGATCACTTCAAACGTTGCAAATAAATAATTCAAGACGACAAAAACGTTGAGTAAATCTGCAAGTGGTCTCGCTCTGTGTAGTCGCGACAATGAACGAATAATTGCGTGTCACGGTTTTGTTCTGAAATACTGATGCTGTTTTTCCGTTCTTCAGCTTCTTGTTTGAAAATAGCACATTTTAGTTTGCATTATTTATCAATTCTCTTGGCACGAGGTGTTCACGGACGATTCCAGGATAAATCCGGAACCGGCTCTTATTCCGTTTTCTAATTTCAGATTCTGCCTTTATTCTATGTCATGTCCGAGCTCTGCCTTATGAGTCGATAGATCCGTCGATATTTTCTCAATCTGCCCGACTTCAAAAACAAAAAAAAATGGAAACAATTTCATCAAAGTAACTAAAATAAAACACATTCATTGTTATTATTTGTTCCAAATTCAACATGTAATACGAATAAAAAATATTTTTCAAATCGCCCCTCTTAAATGACCCGCGTTAATAAATATGTGGATCGTTCAAAAATATGTTAAAGTTCAACCTGCGATTGTTCTGTTTTAGAAGCAAATATTCCTGTTTTGTTTAAATATTTACAAAGGCCGTTTGACACTGATTTAATGTAAACGTGAAATACCAACTAAACATTTAAATCTAATTCCAATATGATGTGAATATGAACACTCCGCCTTGTCAGCTATAGTGTCATACTCTGTGGTGTAAATGTTTCTCATATTTACAATTTGAATTTCCTTCCTTGCCGAAGCATTAACTCTAAACAAATATTTGCAGCGACCTTCATTTATGGATAAAATCTAAATTAAAAATAAACATCTAGTGCGTTAATACTATCGAAAATGAATATGAAATTGAAAACAACTCGTTTAAACTATTTGCCGTCGCATCTTAAAAAAATCCTGAGCGCAACGACCTTTTAACTACTTTTTGCTCTTTCTTTCTGTATTTCTCTCTTTATTCGGGATTAGAATTTTAACATCGACGCATCATATTCAAGGGGCATATGAATTTAGTGTGTCGTGTAGAAGCGAACATTTGTCGGGTTTCTAATCCAAAGAGCATCGATGTGCTGCTGAAAAGACTCGGCGCGGTTCGTCGTGAATTTTCTGTTTGACTCGGTGTCTCGAGCTTTCACCTGGAAGCATAACCATTCGGTCCGAAGTGCAGGTGAAAACTAAAGCATAAATCTGCTGACGCTGTCTGTTCGCAGAACACAGTGGTTTAGTGGCGTCCAAAAGAAAACACCGTAGAATAATCCCGAGTTTGGAAGCTGCCCCGCGACTTTAGGATTCAGTGGAGAATCAGGCAGCAGAAGAGCGCCAGTCATTTCAGCCCCTGCCTCCTGTCTCCCTGCAGCTCCCCTGCAGTCCGCTCGCAGCCAGCACCAAGAAACATGCCACTTACTTCTCCGCTCGTCACCGACGCCGCGCTTTTCTCCGACATTCCCGCTAAACGAGTGAAACTTTGTGTCCTCCTGCGCCATTTTATACATGATGAGCCGCCAGTAATGGGATTATTAAACAAAAACGTTTCAGGCGCTGGCGTTAACCTTTTTTAATGCCTAATTAGGTTTTGCAAAGAATAATTCGATTGTACCGAGCATCTTACACTGGCGGGCTCTGCTGCGGCGCCTCGCGCTCTCCCGCCAATAATCGCGCAAACATGGCTGCTGCACACAAATACGGACATGTTCCACCTTTAAGCATGTTTGCGACAAATCAGGTGAATTACAGGTAAATAACAGTCTGGCGGCGGGTGCGCCGCCTGCTGGTGGGGATGGGAATGGCGAGTTCAGTTCTTCAAGCGAGAGGCTCGAGAACGAAGCCCGCTGCAGCAGCTGTCACTCAAAACAAGGGCGGTTGCCTTTCAGCGCGGTGGGCGGGGTCCTCTGCGCATGCGCACTCGCAGCCTGAAAAGCATCTCGCTTGACTTTGCTCTCTGAAACAAGGTCAGAACACACGTGACCGGCTGTTTTCTGGGAGTCGGTTTTCTGAGAGACGTATCTGTCAGAGGACTAGCTCGAGCTGCGTGTCTCCCCTCCTGTTTTTTTGCTGTAGTTCGGTATCTCT
The DNA here is from genome assembly GCF_027744825.2 of Synchiropus splendidus. Lineage (NCBI taxonomy): Eukaryota > Metazoa > Chordata > Actinopteri > Syngnathiformes > Callionymidae > Synchiropus > Synchiropus splendidus. The sequence continues at coordinate 18,899,835 of NC_071344.1, forward strand.
TCAGCAGTGACGTCATTGGCACAGACGGAACAGAGTGCGCATGTCAAGCTAATGCCGCTGTTATTTACATCAATGTGACGGCATGATACTCATTTTGTTTCATGTACTTTTCTGTTTCACGTCATCCTCGTGTTTCAGTCCAACTAGTTCCAAATCTGAAAGGCTGCCCCTGACCCGTCAGCGTGTTTAACTTTGGCCCTCAATTCACTGAAGTTTTTAATGTCCGCGGCGATGCTGCGCTTCTTTTCCTCTCCGCTAGAGGGAGATCGTCCAAAAGTCACTCCTACTAACGCGCTTGTGAAATCTCGCGATAACTGATGACACTCGGAAAGGGTCAGCTGACTCCAGACTCCAGGGATCCAGCTGCTGCGTCGCTGTTCCAGCAAGGTTCGTGAATTTGATCTACCGCCGCGTCTCTCCGTGGCTGTCCGGTGTTCCGGCGCATACTGCTACTCAGTAGCTCCAAAGGAACGCTGTTCGAACGAGTGCATACATGGCGGTGTTGCCCGTAGTAACGGAACATTCTCGACACCTGCTGCTAGCATTAGCTCGTTAGCGCTGACACATTGCCCGCTAGAATAAACACATTCGTGTAGAATACGTGCTAGTAGAGATAATGGCGTTGATGAGCTCGTGTTGCTGCTTTAGATAGTCGTCAACAAACATTCCGACTGTTACTTTATTGTTTTCAGCGATCGCTAGATGAGCTAACCCATGTAGCCACCAGAGCTATCGATGGAACTATATATATATATATATATATATGGTCTAGTTTGTTAGTCCCCGGAATTAATTTAATAAAAATACAAGTGGGATTTATTGTCGGCTTTTGAGCGAGCGTGATCAAGTGTACCGGAAGTAGAATTTCTCAAGAATCACACTTGTAACTGATTACAATTTGAGCCCATCGTTTATTGTATTTGTAGATGCTAACTTAAAATAGCTTGTATTACGATCCATTTTTTTAATCTCTCAATGAACTGTCTGAACAATGACGATGTTACACTTTTTGAAAGGTGGGGAGGATGATGGCTGCTTCGTAGTGATGTACCTGTTAAGTGACGCTGTTGATGCTAAAACTATTGGATGTTATGTATCAAATACCTGTACCACAAATGATAAGACCAACTTATTGCAGTACTACTACTACTACTACTACTACTAAGTGCCTGTGTTACTCTCCAGCAACCTACTTTAACATCACCACACTTATGTTTGCTCATGGTCAAGAGTCTGGTCACTGACTGTGTTTCAGTTTGTCTGAATGAGATGATGAAGGATTTTGGGCCATATATTCCATATAAACAAACTTGCTTGGTGGTGAAAGTTGTTGTGAGAGTTCTCAAATGGTACATTGCTCAGCCGATGCATTGTTGAGATTTATATGTAATCGAGTTGAACGAGTCTCCAGATGTGCTGAGTTTTGACTGCCATTTTCTTCTCCAGATCCTCGTGCAGCTCCAAAGATGGCAGACGCCAACCAACAAGTCCCCCCTCACCAGCTGGGGCCAGTGGTGAGCTCTCTGCGTACAACTATAGCATCGCTCTTGAACATTGGCTGTTGTTCTCATTCATGCTGACGTTTGCTTCTGTCTGTCTGCAGCAATTTCTGCTGAGTAACAAACTTGAGACAGCGATGTGGCTGTCCCGACTCTTCACTGTCTATTGCTCTGTCATGTTTATTCTGCCAGTGTTGGGGTGAGAACACTCGCTGACCTGTCGTCAACGTGACGCCACCTCAGTCACTAACATGAGTCTCTCGCAGGCCGTACGCCGCAGCCAACTTCTACCAGCGAGCGTTGCTGGCCAACGCTCTCACCAGTGCCCTGCGGCTGCATCAGAGGCTTCCTCGCTTCCAGCTGAGTCGGGAGTTTCTGGCTCAGGCTCTTCAGGAGGACAGCTGCCACTACCTGCTGTACTCGCTCATCTTGGTCAACTCCTACCCCATCACCAGTATCCTCCCTGTTGCTCTCCATTTTAAGTATTTGTCGCAGTCTCCCAACGCTGCCTTGTGCTGTCACTGCTTGAGGTTGCGGTTGCAGTCCCAGACTGTAGAGGGCCCATGCATGGCATGCTTCCTTTTGAAAGTTGTTCCTTTAAACTTTTAATCCGTGTTAGAGCGATGTCCTTAACTTTCACCTCCAGTGAGCATCTTCCCTGTCTTCCTCTTCTCTCTGCTTCATGCCACCACCTACACCAAGAAAGTCCTGGACGTGAGTACGACAGCGCTGCGTCATGTCGTGGATTGTTAAAAATGGAAGCGCCGTCTGAGCGGTGCAGCCCAGCGCCAGGGAGACGTTACCAGCAGCCAAATGGAGTTTTAATTATCTCCTCTATCAAGCTGCCACACCGCTCCCAGAACATCGGGATAATCTGCTCCCAGCTGCTGATGGATGGCGCCGCTGCTCCCGCTGATTCTGCTTCGCTGCAAACTTTTCCAAACTTTCCTCTGTCTGCAGTCCATGGGGCCCGGCAGCCTGATGTTCGTACGGAACCTGCTGGACAAGCTGACGGCCAATCAGCAGAACATCCTCAAATTCATCGCCTGCAACGAGATCTTCCTGATGCCTGCCACTGTCTTCATGCTCTTCAGGTCAGCCTCTTGCTTTTACAGTTCTCCTGCAGGCGACGCTCTGACGTCGTGAAACTCTCTCTGCAGTGGACAGGGGAGCCTGCTGCTGCCATTCATCTACTACAGGTTCCTCACGCTGCGCTACACGTCCAGGAGAAACCCGTACTGTCGGTAAGTTTCTCGGGACTGCTGCTATGTTTAGCACGTCGTCATGTGAGGGTAGAGCACAAGTGGGGATCAGGGACCAGGAACATGAGGAGCCTTCTCATTATTGTCTGTTACACGCTGAGAATGGTGAAGCCACCAGGTGGCGCTAGTGTGCCGCTGAGATACGTGCCACTTCACTGTCTATGTGAAGTAATTTGGCAGCTAAACGTCTTGTCCTTGCAGCACCTTGTTCACGGAGCTGCGGATCCTGCTGGAGCACTTCATCATGAAGCCTGCGTGCCCTGTCTTCTTTCGGAGAATGTGCCTCAGCAGCATCGCCTTCATCAGCCGCCTGGCGCCCACCGGCGTCTGACCAAACCTCCCTCCCCTCAGCCGTAGAAGATGTGACTTGAACTCAAACAGACGAGGCCAAAAACAGCAAGAACTGTTTCAGTGAATGTCGGCTGCAGTCTGAGCTCCTCTGAGGAGCTGCTGGTGATGCACTGAAGTCTCCTCATCTCTTGTCATTTCCATGGTGACGTCCGTCACGGAGCGGAGCGTCCGTCCCGCTGCCTGCATGTGTCTTCTACTCATGTCCTTATTTATTCACTCTGAGATTAGTAACTAAGATAATTTAAAGACCTGTATTTTTAGAAAGGTTGAGGTTTATGTGAAGTTTATATTTTAGTCTTAATGCCTCACTGAAGTAGACGCCATATATGCTGATCAGTTTCTTGAAGTGTGTGAGAAGGAAGAACTGCTGACAGTTGGAACCAGCAGACGAGCAAGGTCTGGTTCTGACTCAGACTCGGTCTTCTGACAGACGTGTTTTTAACGATTAATGATTCCTAAAATTCACCAATAAAATATTAAACAACAGTATTGTCTTTTCATCTCTGTGTCCAAGTTTGGGAACATTTTGACCTCAGTTTGTGGATTGTTCACAATATTTTTAACCGAAGCTTCGTTTGTCGTGGTTCCTCTCGATGCACATAAAACTTCAGCTTTGGACTTTTCCATGTCGTGAGCACCGCTGGAACATCAGGAGGTCGCGTTCAAGTAGTGAAATCCACAGCCAACGTGACTGAACACTCGAGCTCGGCGTCTCCCATCAGCGCACACGCAGCCAATCACGACGCACTTTCAACATGTGACCTTCTCGTCCAATGACAGCGAAGCTTTTTCACTGCTACAGCGTTTCCATAACAACAGCTTCTGTCTCGTTGAGATGACTTCCAGCGCGTTTTTCAATATTGTATTCCTCTCTTCGCCGCTGTCTTTCACATCTTTATGTTGCTAGGGAGTTCTAGTTTTGTCCCTTGTTTTCGAAGGTTGCACTTCTGGTGGACGGTGCGTTCGAGCGTTCGAGCTAGCGTTAGCATGTCAGGCTAATCTCCGTTAATCCCAGTTGTGCTTTCCGAGTTAATGTCGATCAAGATGAGCCGTTTCAGTCGAGACTCCTGAATTATCTACTCACACGGAACCCAGTTCCATCTTTCCACTTGTTTTACTCGCCTCAGTTGACGAAGGACGATGGAGGTTCACCTGAACAGAGTCGACTACATCCAGGTAAAGACTTGCTGTTGTCGGAGCACTTCGTTATGGTCAAAATTCAGTTCTTTCATCACGTGAAATGAACGACGGGAATCTCAAGAGTTTCAGACCTAACGACATCTTTCATCTGTGCAGAGTGACGTCATAAATCAAAGTTGGGATTCTGACCGTACCTGTCTCTGACACTCGAGTTTCACACGTCACGACCTTTGTTCTCACGCTTGTGTCTGCACAGGTGGGTGTGACGTCCCAGAAGACCATGCGTCTTCTCCCTGCTCTGGGGAAGAAAGCCACCCAGAAGGTAAGTCTGATGGTCTGGTCAACGGGGACGAGTCTTCATCGTGGGTGTGGGCTGGTTCCAGGTGGCAGTCGCAGATCATGACGGCGTGCTCACCTGTTTTGGGATGAAGAAGGGAGAAGCCGTGGTGAGTGTCACCAACATGGGAGAAAGTGGGCTCCTGAAGGTGTTTGTGTTTCTGATGAGCCATGTTGTCCTCCAGCCGGTGTTCAAGACCCTGCCCGGACAGAAGATCACCAGGATGGACCTGGGCGGGGCGGCGGGGACCCCGCAGGAGAAGATCTTCGTCTGCTCCGGGTCTCAGGTCCGAGGGTTCACCAAGAAAGGAAAGCAGTTCCTCACCTTTGAAGCCAATCTGACTGAGAGCATCAACGCCATGTAGGAGTCGACACACTCAGCCCAGTGTCTCCTGAGCCTGATTCTGATGTTCCTGATGTTCCAGGCACGTCTCAGGTGCGGATCTCTTTGTGTGTGCCAGCTACATCTACAACCACTACTGCGACTGTAAGGACCAGGACTACTTCCTCTGTGGAGACAAGATCAACGACATCACGTGCTTGTCGCTGGACTCGCGTCAGGTTCCAGTGCTGGCCTGCCAAGATCGGGTCCTGCGGGTCCTGAAGGTGAGCCAGGTCAGCTGATGTTTGCACTGTTCCAGTCTTGATTTTGTTCCTGAACCTTTCACAGGGATCTGAGCTCTCGTACAACACCGAGGTCCCGGGCCCACCGTCAGTGTTGGAGCTGTACAACAGAGATGGGGGTGAGATCACAGAGATGGGGGGGGGGGGGTTCAGTGGTCTGGGTGAAGAGCATCTTCATGCTGTGCTCCTGCAGGAGAAGAAGTTCTCCTTGGAACCACAGACGGGAAAATCGGACTGATTCAGATCGGAGAGAAAGAAGCTACGATCAAGTGGGAGATCGAAAACGACAAGAAGAAAGGAGGTGTGTGATGGCTCCTGCAGTGATGGGCAGCTCTCACTGGGGGCGCCACCATTGCCATGCTTGCTGCTGTTGTCAAGAGCGGTCTCATCTCTGCTCAGGAGTTCTCTGCATCGACACGTTTGATATCGTGGGAGACGGCGTGAGTGACATCCTGGTGGGCAGAGACGACGGCTCCGTGGAGGTCTACGGTTTCGACAGCTCCAGCGAACCAACGCTGCGCTTCCAACACGTCAGTTCCTCCTGTTGTAGGAGCCAGTCAGCTGATGTCTGCATCCTTGTCCTCAGTTTGACACGACTGTCCACAGGTTCTGTCTGAGAGCGTCACGTCTGTCCAGGGAGGATGTGTGGGGAAGGAGTCCTATGACGAAGTGCTGACGGTGACATACACAGGTGTGACCTCTGACCTCACTCACGCCAAGTTTCTGTCTTTCACCTCTGCTCTCTCTCTCTCTCTCTCTAAGGATGGGTGACGGGTCTGACCACGGAACCCCAGAAGGCCGAGGCAGGTCCAGGGGAGGAGGTCAAGATGAGCAAAGAGACTCAGTCCAAAGTGGAAGCTCTGAGGTCAGAAGGTCGGCAGTGACTGTAACGCTGCACACACACATGGGTTCTTGCTGATCCTCTTATTTCCACCCTGGAGTCAGGGTGGAAATAAAAGTTTGAATCATATGATCATGACTTCACTGCTGTGCTCTCTGGGGGTCCAGAGCGGAGCTGGAGCAGCTGCAGATCAAAGTTCTGCAGGGCCGGGAACAGTACCAGCAGACGTCCCAGTCCAGCACGGCCGTCTCCTCGGTTCCGGTCTTCAGCATCAACGACAAGTTCTCGCTCTGCAGAGACGACGCCAGCTACAGCCTGACGCTGGAAGTGCAGACAGCCATTGACAACCTGCTGCTGCAGGTACGATGCCCACCGACCTGCCTTACTGGCTTTTATTCTGAAAGTCTTCTCCACAGAGCGACGTCCCCATCGACTTGCTGGACGTGGACAAGAACTCGGCCGTGGTCAGCTTCAGCGAGTGCGACTCTGAGGTGAGCCAGGTTAGTACCGGGCCACCTCCCGCCGCTTCTGTTCTGACGCTTTTCTCGCCTCCAGCAGACCAACGGAAACTTCCTGCTGGCCACCTACAGGTGTCAGGCCAACACCACCCGGCTGGAGCTCAAGGTGAGTTGAAATCTGAACTGAACCAACCCACAGCAGCACTGACTGGACCCAAACCAGAACTGCTGATGTGAAATCATTTGATGTGATTTCAATTTATGATAACAGAAACTGGAAAACTTTCTCACAATGAAACAGGTCTACATGTAGTTCATTAAATATGGCTTCGGTTCATGCACATATAACAATGGAATAAGTCAATAGGCATGGTTCGTCTCTCTCTGTGGTGGTGCTGGTCCAGGTCCGGTCCATTGAGGGGCAGTACGGCACTCTGCAGGCCTACGTGACCCCAAGGCTGCAGCCCAAGACGTGCCAGGTCCGCCAGTACCAGATCAAGCCTCTGTCTCTCCATCAGCGGAGCCATCACGTGGACCCGGACCGGTCAGCTCAGGCTCTCTCCTGTTCCTCCTCCTGGACTCGGAATTTACCCGTATCTCTGTTTCCCTTCAGACCCATGAACCGGCTCAGTCTGGTGGGTCAGTTCAGTCTGGCAGAGATCCACTCCTGGGTGGTCTTCTGTCTGCCCGAGGTCCCTGAGAAGACTCCTGCTGGGGACAGCGTCACCTTCTACTTTCAGAACACCTTCCTGGGCACCCAGCTGGAGGCCACCTACTGGTGAGCACACGCCAGTGGTCAGGAGGGTGTTCTGGTCCGGTCTTGACTTCTGTCCACTCTTCAGCCGAGGTGAAGGTCACTTCAGGTCGGACAACATCTCCACTATCTCCATTCTCAGTGATGTTCTCTCCAAAGAAGCCACCAAACGAAAGATCAACCTCAACATCTCCTATGGTGAGTCTTAGCCAGCTGGCGACCTCTGACCTCTATCTGACACCATTGCTCCGCCAGACATCAACGATGACTCAGTCAGTCACACGCTCAACATGATCCACCCCAAACTGGAGTACCAGCTGGTTCTGGCCCGCAAGGTCCAACTGATTGACGCCCTCAAGGTGACTTCTGTGTGTGTTTCCCTGACCTGACTCTGACTCTGACCCCCTCTCTGACTCGGGTCTCCAGGAGCTTCAGGTCCACGAGGGAAACGCAGACTTCCTGGTTCCTGAGTATCGCAGCATCCTGGACGAGTCATCGAGTCTCCTGGACGAGTTCAAGAAGCAGCCGGCTCACCTGGAGAGACTCTACGGTTGGTGGTCCTCGACACAGGCTGGTTCGTGATCACATTGTCCCTCTGGTCTCTGCAGGGATGATCACGGACCTCTACATCGACAAGTACAAGTTCAAAGGTCAGAACGTGAAGACCAAGGTGTCGTCGCTGCTGGAGATTCTGGACCATTACGACCTGAACTCTCTGCTGGACTTCTTCAATGAGGCGTGATATCGCAGCGTCATCATAGCAATGCTTCACACAAGAGACAAGAAACTGCTTTAGGTGTCCTCGACTCACGAGCTCATGTGACTGCAACTCTCCTTAAACAAGCGTCCCTGTCATTAAAAACACCAACAAAAAAAAACGATTTTAGACTCACCGAAGTCTTGAAAGGTGAGCTAAATAAATGTTTAATCATGTTGTTGTTTTTAGAAACATTGTTGAACTGCTAATGGAAGAAGTATAGAAGATAAACACTAAAACTGGAAATGAAAATGGATATTTGGTGCATTTCTGTAAGAGTTTAAAGTCTGTGTGTTAATCCCGTCACCCTTATTGTGAGAGGGTCCACATCAGATTTACTTTTCATTGCGATGTTTCAATAAAAAACGCAAATTTTCCCGATAGCGTCCCACCCACCACGTGTTTATCACTAATAAATGTTTACACAAACCTACTCTCGTTTCCGTCGAACCGGTTTTAAATTTGCAATCAGTCGAAACGTTCCTCCTCGGGCGCCGTAGTTTGGCTACGTCATCGCCAGCGCGGCCTGTGATTGGCCCGTTTCAATCCTCGCGGGCTACTTGAACAGAAAGAAAGCCGTGTGTTTGTGTCGACGGCAGCTCCGCAGGTTTGTCCGCGTCTTCTCTGCGATGGCGACTTGAGCTTCGTTTTTATTCCACAGACTCTTTTAAATCGGTTGGTTTGCAGCTCGCAGCTCCCCGGACCTGTCTGTTTTATTGCGCTTTTATCTGGAGCTGCTCGGTCTCGCTTTTAAGAAACGTTTGACTGTTTGAAGCGAGTTTCTGCGCGCCTTTGTAGTTTTGGGCCGCCTCTGCACGCAACACTAAGATGTCAGGAGTGAACCGAGGACAGACGAGCGCGGTCAGCGATCTCCATGACCAGGAGAACGTGCTCTCCAGGCTGCGGGGCTCCACCAAGCCTCGATCCGTGGAGAACCAGGAGAACGTCCCGCCCAAACAGCCCGCAGCCAAAACCACCACCAGAACCGTCCTGGGAGCCCTGCAACCCACCCAGAGGACCAAGATCCAGAACCAGCGCGGAACCACCAAGCAGGTAGGGCTTTTAGAGCTTCCGTTAGCCACCGCCATTTTGGCGGACTCGCGCTCCAAACTCGAACCCGGACTCTTTTAAAAGCCCACGGTAGTATCAACACGTTTGCTCTGCAGGGAGCTGCACTTCATTCAATACCATGAGTCATAAAAACGCGCTTTCACTGAGCCTACCGGCCATTTTGACGCTGCCTTTAAACTCGCCTAGCGCTGATGCTAGCTGACGTTCAGACGCTGGGACTCTTGACTAACCCCCTTTGTCAGGATGCTCATGCGTGTACTGGAGGCCCCTGCCCCTCCTGGGTGAGTGGACCCTTCAGCTGTGGCATTAACCTTATCACTGACTTGTTCCAGGAGTCGTCGCAGCCTCTGTGCAGGCATGAAGATGTCAAGGCCCACGAGAAGCCGGCGTCCAAGGCGTCATCCTTCCAGATCCATGTGGACGAGCCTGATGTCCCCTGCACCAGGAAACCAGTGGCGGTGAAAGAGGAGCCCATAGTTGAGGAGTCTCCTCTGCCCATCGACGGCGCTGTGGCTTGTCTCCGCCAGCCGCTCGCCACCATCGACAGAGTAGCCGCCATGGAAGTCAGCTTCGGTGAGTTTCAGGGTGCGCTGTGCCGTGACCTCATCTCACCCCCCCTTCATGTTGCCTCCAGACTCTCCCATGGACATGTCTCTGATGGAGGCGGAGGACAAGCCTGTCCGAGTCAACGAGGCGCCGGAGTACGCCGCGGAGATCTACAGCTACCTGCGAGAACTGGAGGTGATTATGTTAAAAGCGATGGCTTCGCATGTCTGTGCTGATCTCATCACCAGTTGATGAGATACTTCTGGTGGTCCAAACAACCTCATTAGTTCAACGTGTTGCTGCTGTGACCTTTTCACTGACTCCTAACGTGAAAGTTCACATGTCCCCCACTTGAGTTTGATAAAACAAGGTGCTGGCCTAAGTCATCTGAATATTCAAACAAGGTGTGAACCTTCAGACACAGCTGTGCCTGAGTGAACTAGCTCCTTGGTGCTGCTGTGATCCTGAGCTGGTGTCTCACACGCTGCATTCGAACCCAGCAAACTCGCTGCATTTCACGGTGAACCCTCATCGGTTCAAACCCTAGTGCAGTCTGGCTGGTCAAGGTGACTCCTCAACTAAGTTCTGTTGGGACTGAACACATGTCCTCTGCTCCAATGTCCATCTCAGGAGCGGAACCGGCCCAAAGCAGGCTACATGAAGAAGCAGCCAGACATCACCAACAGTATGCGGGCCATCCTGGTGGACTGGCTGGTGGAGGTGGGCGAGGAGTACAAGCTCCAGAACGAGACTCTCTACTTGGCAGTCAACTACATCGACCGCTTCCTGTCCTCCATGTCGGTGCTGCGAGGGAAGCTGCAGCTCGTGGGAACTGCCGCCATGCTGCTGGCCGCGTGAGTCTTGACACCCTCCACCCCCTCACCCGCCGGCGAGACTCATCCCTCCCCTAACGCTCCATGCAGGAAATTCGAGGAGATTTACCCCCCTGAGGTGGCCGAGTTCGTCTACATCACAGATGACACCTACACCAAGAAGCAGGTGCTGAGGATGGAGCATCTGGTGCTGAAGGTTCTGTCCTTTGACCTGGCGGCGCCGACCATCAACCAGTTCCTGTCGCAGTACTTCACTCAGCAGCCGGCCAACAAGCAGGTGGAGAGTCTGGCCTCGGTGAGTCTCGTCTGTCGGCTCGTGACCTCTCCACCTTTTACCTGCTCACATGACTCCTCTCCTCAGTACCTCGGTGAGCTGAGCCTCGTGGACTCTGATCCCTTCCTCAAGTACCTGCCTTCCCACACGGCAGCAGCTGCCTACACACTGGCCAACTTCACGATGACCGGAGGATCATGGGTGAGTGAGCTCTCTGTCCCGCTCATAAGCCCACTGGGCTGCTGTCTCACACCTGTCCTGTGTTCAGCCCAAATCTTTGACGGAGATGAGCGGCTACTCGCTGGAGGACCTGATGCCTGCTATCGTGGACCTGCACCAGATGTTTGTCAAAGCCCCGCAGCACCCCCAGCAGTCTGTACGGGAGAAGTACAAGGGCCCCAAGTGAGTCAGTCTTCCACCCACGCCTGCCATGAGGGCTGCCAAAGTTTCTCACATGCTCCCTCTCTCCTGCAGGTACTCCGAGGTCTCTCAGATTGAGGCGCCAGCCGAGCTCTTCCTGAAGTGACTCCCCTTCCCTGTTAGTTCCGGTCCGCTCTGTCAGAGCGCGTTTAGAATTTTTTAAATGTTTTTTGAGTTTCCTGGTCAATTTTCGACTTTGACTCAGACTGAAGCTCTGCCTCTACTTTAAGACTCGGACTGAAACTCTGCCTCAGTGTCCTGCTCAGCCCGGCGGCGTCTGGAGACTGCTGGACCCGGCTGCACTGTGGGTCCACGTCGTGTTTTGTTTTTCACCGACGTGTAAATATTTGAACAGATTAAAGTCGCTTGTCTGTCCATCTCCTTCGTACATGTTTTTGACGTCTGCCCTGTAAAATAAGACTCGTGTAAATAAAAGTCTTTAAACCACCCGATGACCTTTATGTCAGTCTGCTTGCTTCCACTGACATCTGGAACCTAGACCGGCTCTGCTCAAGCCCCTGAGGACTGAGTTGAAGCTTCTGACACTAGACTTCTCTTGGCTTCAATTATGACTCGATGGTCATCTGCTTTAATGGCTTCCTTCTTTGCAGAGCTCACCTCTGCTCTCACCATGTGCTGTTGATGCGGCATCCTGGATTCTCAGCCTGTGCCTCTGCTTTGTTCTCACAAGGGGAAATTCACTCGTTTTGAACGACGGCTCACGTAAATGGCCAACAGAGGCCGCTGTTTCCCACAGCTCATCTCGAACTGCTGTCTTCAGCATCGCGCTTGTGTTCAGTTCTGACAGCGGTGCACTCGCATCGGCTCAACTTCATCTTTGTTTCACTCGTGGGTGCTTTTAGTGTTTTCTTTAGTCTAATTCTCTTCTGAGGCCACGGACCGGGTCCAGGTCCTCCCAGGGGACCCTCTAGTCTTCAGGCTCTCCTCACTGCGCTGATGGCTCCCTTCAAAAACACACTCTGGGTTGCAGTGACTTCATACTCCCAGGAGCATCCTGTCTCACCAGCTGGACTGGTTCCGTGATCGCTTCATCTCCGGGTCAGTACAGAGCCAACTCTGAAACCAGTTAGATGTCGTTGACGCGCACCCGCGCCCCAGCCAATGGCAGCGCAGGGAGAGGGCGGAGCAGGGGGGTAGAGGGATTGGAAGGGAGAGCTGCAGGAGAACCACCACAGCTCGCCGGACGCTCCACAGGTCCTCCGCTCCTCACCGGACGCGCGCCATGGACGCAGCCGAGCAGCGCGCCTCCTTGCTGGGCTGAAATCTGCGCGCATGGACCAGCCTCCGTCTCCGACTCGCGCACCCGGGACGGGGTCTGCAGCCTGACCTGACCCGCCCCACACATGCCTGCGCCCAGAAAATTCCTGGTGGCGTCCACGTCGCTGCCGCTGACCCTCAGCTGGAGCTGGAACCTGAGCCTGTACCTGGGGCTGCTGCTGGCGCTGCTGGGCCTCATGCTGCTGCTGCTCTGGATGCTGATGATGCAGCTCCGCAACTCCGTGGCCAAGTCCGCGCTGCTGCAGCCCGCGCGCTCCTTCCGGCTGCCCGCGGAGCCCAGCCGAGTGCTGTGAGTGGACGGCAGGGGGCGCCACAGCTCCGGACTCTCATCTCTCTCCGCTGACTGTCATTAAAGCTCCGTGATTGTTTCCACAGAACCGTCTCTGCTCGTCTGTGGACCGTCTGTGCTGCTACCACCGCGAGCGCGCGCGCGAGTGTGTGTCCCTGTACTTGCATGTTTGTGAGGACCAGTAAGAGTTTTTAATCCCCAGAGTGAGGCCATTGTGGCCGGTCCTCGAGGGGCTTTGAGGGTCAACACTTCAAGATACAGTAGATGATTATAGTCGGGTTTAAGTTCTGGTGAAGGCTGTTTTGGAAGGTCAGGCTGAGGGTGTCAAAAGAACCCTGATGGCTTGGCCCGGAAGCCCACAACCACGCGGCCCTTCAGTGATTCAGTATGGCTCCTGTCAATGAGTGTCCTCACAAAGATAGAAGTACGAACATGCGTGTGTGTGTGTGTCCTGAGGGACAGCTGGTAATTACATGTCACTGCTGATGTGACTCTCTGACCAGCGGAAACATGATGACCAGCTGCTGGCAGTGTGACCCTCCAGGTTCCTGCAGTGGTCAGTCGCTGCCTCAGAGGTGCAGGGCAGCCTCTTTGTTTGGTCTCCAGCAGATCAGTCGGTTAAAAGTGCTTCCTGTTGATGGCACACTTGTGTTCCATCGTCCGCTGTTAAAGTGCATCACTAGAGAGAGGCTAACTGTTACGGCTGGGTGTCGATCGCAAAGCTAGCGCATGCTGGTCATAATGTAACAGCCTTTTTAAAGCAGGTTGCTTTTCTCAGCAAACAAAAATAGAGACACAGGTGGATGAATGTGCAATTTGTGTGAACTCACACCCATATTGTCTTCCTATCTTAGTGAGGACCGTCATTGCCGTAACCCTTTCCCCAGCCGCGGCCCCTAAACCTAACCATCTAAAACGTAACCTTTACTCTTAACCAAATTAAAGCCCAGTTATAATAACCCAGCTATTTTGTAGTTTTAAATCTCCAAATGTGGGTTAAAAATGTCCTCACAAAGATAGAAGAAGAAGAACACACACGTATGCACTTGACAGTGCCACACAAGCGCACACTCATCTACACACACACACACACACACACACACACAACAAAGGTGTGGAGTCACATGTTGCTGCTCGCTGGGCGTGAAAACATCGACTCGACTCTTCAGGAACAAAAGCGTTTGCAAGCCTGTTGCTGTCGCGACTGTGTGTGTGTGTGTGTGTGTGTGTGTGAGTGAAGAGCTCAGATTGCCTCTCGCTCTGGTGGAATGCCGACTCGACAAATTAGCCTTCAGAGGTTGACGTGCGCCGGCAGGAAACGCTTCAATTGCCCTTAATGACAGACCGAGGGACAGAGGAGGCTGTTTGTGAAGCCCTTTCTTTTCTGTGAAAGACGTTCCAACATCTGAACTCTAGCGCCATCAACAGATGGCAGGAGGCTCAGACATCATGCGGAGAAGGGCGCGGTCGACTGTCTGCTGAAGACAGTGTTCGACACCAGCTTCTTCCTCCTGTGGTAGAGAGTCCTTTACAAAACTCCTGGATCCAGACGCTGATCCCTCCTGGAACTGAACCATCAGTTCCTTGTCCCACTTCACATCGTTCACCTGTGCTCCATCAGGGGCCCCTCGACTCTGCGGCCTGTGAGCGAACAGCTTCAGAACATGCCTCTCACTCGTCTCCACAAACATCCGTCGGAGGATCTAAACAGCGAGGTGTTATACAGCAGGTGAGATCTAATCCACACTCTTAATGAGAATCTGCCCCCTCCACCCTCATCCTCACCCCCCCACCTGCTCCGTCTCTTCACACCTTCTCTCACGTAATGAGCTCATTTTCACGCCGCTCCCTGGTCGACCCTCCACTTCAGCGGCAACAAACACAGCCCGGGAGCCGGTCTGGACTGTGATGAACAGGTCCATCCTCACCCCTCCTCCTCCCCCATCCCCCGGCACTCGTCCTCCATTACATCCTCACACAGTGTGTGATGCTGCTGTGCTCGACACTGCGTCTGTGATCCAGGTCTGGTGAAAGACGGCTCTGAGTGCTCTCCTGGGTCTGCCCCGGGACCTCCTCCCAGCCCCGCACCTCAACAGTCTGCTCCCGGAGCAGCAGAGGGTCACCACCTCCGAGTCTGGTGGTGGAGTGTAAACAGAATGCGACTTCAGGGAGCGCGAGGAGAGCAGGGTGAGATGAGGAGCAGCCAGGAGTTTAATGAGATCCTTGATGAGTGCTGGTGATGGCCGCTCCTCGCCCAGGACACGCATTAAGCTGCTGCTGAGAGGTTTGTGGAACCAGGGCCCAGTTTAGTGGTTGGAACCAAGAGCAGCTTCCAATGAAGTCCCTGGTGGTGCAGTCTGCTCCCAGCGCCCCCTGCAGCAGAAGGACGGCACCGTCTCTGACCCTGCTCCTTCACTCATGCTGGGCCTGCTGCCATGGCTCCACAGGACTGAAGGTCGGCCTCAGCTCCTGTGGACCTTGGGTGATGGAGAGTCCAGAGGAGAGGAAACAGGATGCTGCTCATTTCCAGTGTAATTAAGAGCAGAGGGAGGAAGAGGACCCGCTGGTGACGATGATGACACCTGAGCTGCAACACGACTCGCGTGTTTACTTCCTGACACCTACTCCTGACACTACTTCCACCAGTACTACCACCCCACGTGTACTATTTCCACATTTGGTACCAGCACAACTACAGCAGTGCTTCCAACACCCCTGCCACTACAACTATCTGCACCTGACCAAGGACCAGCCTGAGCTTCGGTGGCACTCAGGCTTCCTGAGCCCAGCACAGCTGGTACCACGGTGATGACCACACCACCCTCCCCCTCAGCAGCGTCTCACCTGAGCCTGCGCTAATTCCACCTGATGACTGGGGAAAACAATCCCTGACGCGGACAACAGCAGGTGGCAGGATGACAGCAGCTGAAAGAGGAGACGGCAGGTGAAGGTAGAAGTACACAGGTGACTTTCCCTCCACACAGTCACCTGGACGCCAGAAGACCACAGACAAAGGTAAAGCTCACTCTACTGCTGCTGCTGATAGCACTACTACATCCTTCCCTGCTGCCACTACTACTACTACTACTACTACTACCTTTACTACTACTACTACTACTACTACCTTTACTTCTACTGCTGCTGATAGCACTACTACATCCTTCCCTGCTGCTACTACTACTATTACTCCTGCTGCTGCTGATAGCACTACTACATCCTTCCCTGCTGCTACTACTACTACTACTACTACTACTACCTTTACTACTACTGCTGCTGATAGCACTACTACATCCTTCTCTGCTGCTGCTACTACTACTACTACTGCTGCTGATAGCACTACTACATCCTTCTCTACTGCAGCTACTACTACTACTACTACCTTTACTACTACTGCTGCTGATAGCACTACTACATCCTTCTCTGCTGCTGCTACTACTACTACTACTACTGCTGCTGATAGCACTACTACATCCTTCTCTACTGCAGCTACTACTACTACTACTACTACCTTTACTACTACGGCTGCTGATAGCACTACTACATCCTTCTCTGCTGCTACTACTACCTTTACTACTGCTGCTGATAGCACTACTACATCCTTCTCTACTGCAGCTACTACTACTACTACTACCTTTACTACTACGGCTGCTGATAGCACTACTACATCCTTCTCTGCTGCTACTACTACCTTTACTGCTGCTGCCGCCGATAGCACTACTACACCCTTCTCTGCTACTACTACTACCTTTACCACTGCTGCTGCTGATAGCACTACTACATCCTTCCCTGTTGCTACTACTACCTTTACTACTGCGGCTGCTGATAGCACTACTACACCCTTCTCTGCTGCTACTACTACCTTTACCACTGCTGCTGCTGATAGCACTACTACACCCTTCTCTGCTGCTACTACTACCTTTACTACTACGGCTGCTGATAGCACTACTTCATCCTTCCCTGTTGCTACTACTACCTTTACTGCTGCTGCTGCTGCTGATAGCACTACTACATCCTTCACTGCTGCTGCTACTACCTTTACTACTACTGCTGCTGATAGCACAACTACATCCTTCTCTACTGCTACTACTACTATTACTACTGCTACCATGGCTGCTGCTTGTGCTGCACTACTGCCAGCTACCATTGCTGCTGCAACTAGTCATCATACTGCGCACAGTATTATTGCCTATTTACTGACTTACAATAATACCACAGTACTACTGTTACCACTGCCATCAGTATTGGCACCAATACTATTTCACCAACGTTTACTGGTAATTTGATCTCACCTCATTATTAGAAGTATTAGAAGTATAATGAGTGCAGCTAATTTGTAGATCTACTTCTTAAATACTAAATACCCACTTAATGTCACGACTAACACAACTCCCACAGAGACATCTTATGCTACCACCCAGATGAAAAAGTAGTCGTGGCTCTGGACGTAGTTTCACTTTGTAGTACCTCCATCACCAGCAATAACTACGAGTACTTCTGCTACATTTCATACACCCACACTGTTGCTACCACTGTCAATATTTCCTATAATTGTAGCACTAGAAGTATTTGAGCTTGTAGTAGTACCCCAGCAGAACAACCTTCGCTTCTTCACGTGCAGGGGTCAGTGTGAGTAGCAGTAGTAAGTAGCAAAAGTAGTGCTAGTGAAAGCATGTTGTACTAACGCCGGCTGGCGTACAGATGGTAGAAGCGCTGTACTCGTGTGTGTGTGCATGTGTTTGTTGACTCGTGTTAGTCACGTGACCAACCTGACTGACTTTGTAACTTCATCTGTACTTTTGTTCCGCAGTACTTCCCTGCAGCAGTCACACGATGGTGAGTGATGCCTCCGTGATGTTACGACCTGCTGGTGTCCCGCTCAGCTTATGTTTGTGCAATGAGGTGTGTCCTGACTCGGTAAAGGTCAGTGCCAGAAATGGAGCGCTCTGACAATAGAGCCCCCTGCAGGTGGCCCCAGACCATGGCCAGGCTCATTTGAATTCCCTCAGAGTGGAGCCCTGGAGCGGCTCGGTTCTGTCCGTCTCCTGTCAGCTGGCGTGTGAAGGACCCAGCTGGTTCTCGGGTGGCGCCGGTACTTCAGCGTGAAGGGCCACTCATCAGTTAATCATCAGAACAAATGTTCAGTCTGGATCTGTGCTCGTGTTTAACGGACCTACTGGCGGACCCTGGAGGTGGGGCGGGAGAAACCAGACACGCTCCGGGTCTTGTGTTTCGGGCGTGTTCGGAAACTTCTGGCTTTTGTTTCAGTCTTCATTTCAGACTGGAGAGAGGTTTCCGTCCGCAGATCCAGAGGATCATCAGGAGCTGATCCTCTTCCAGCTCAGACCGAGACTTGGCTCCTCGTGCTCCAGTCGGGTCCCAGCTCTACAGAGGAGGAGAGCAGAGCTGAGCCTCCTGTCAGAGGAGATGAAGCTCCACTTCCTGCTCTGCTGACATCTCCTCCGCAGAGCCAGCGACCTGCAGTAACCCTCCAGCTGCAGATCCTGCACAGAAGCGCCCGGGGCCAAGCTCCTGGCGCCGCTGGCACCCTGTCGTTAGCCACCCGGTCCTGAGCCGGCTGATTATGCATGCCCACGGAGTCGTGCGCCTCTTTGTTATTCTGCCATCTTCAGACTCCAGAGTCTCCTCACAGGTGCAGCAAAAATGAACTTTTAATCAACACTCGAATCACAGCCTGGATCTGCTTGGGAAAACACAACTCATGCGCCGTCACGGTCGCCTGCAGGTTGTGGGTTTGAATACCAACTCAGAAATACCACACTGTTGACAGTGACGGTGATGACCAGCCCTGGAGCGACCCGAAGAACCAGAGCTTCTCTGCCTGGACTCTCTGAGAGAGAGAAGCTCGGTCATCCAGGAGAGACTGAGAGGAGAACCTCTGCTGCTCCTGGAAGAGACAGTCCTGTGTGAATGAATGTGCGAAGAACAACAATGAACATTAAATCGAAGCCAAACCTTGGACTTGTTCTGTTGGCGGAGACATGTGAGTCACAGTAAAGTAAAAAGTAATATAATGTAGTAGTGCTATCAGCAGCAGTAGTAGTAAAGTAAGTCAAGTTCATAAGAACTTGCATGGTCAGAGACCTTCTGAAGCTGAACAGGAGTGGAGCCACATGTGGCATCTTCAATAAGAAACACCTGAACCTGACTGGGAAAACCTTCACCCCTCAGATCAAGCTGATGATAGAAGAGTTGTGAATATTCATTCATTCACCCTGTGTCTTACCTGTGTGTCCCTGAAGGCGTTCCGAGGCAGCGTTAGGCCGTTCGTCAACTTCAACGCCGCGCAGGACGCCGCACTTCTTCATAAGGCCATGAAGGGCCTGGGTGAGTCACATGACCCGCTCAACCCAAAGGCCTCTTCAGCAAGCATGTGGGCGGAGCTAAGTGTGAATGCTTTAGCAAGAGATCGCTGATTGCACGCTAGCTAGCAGAGCGTGCTAGTGGACTGAACCAACATCAAACTGTACCACGTCCTCCTGACTGTGAGGGAAGAGTAGGTGATTTCCAAGCCGGACCTGAACACACCACAGCTGTTTAGCTTGTTAGTATTTAGCAGTGAAACGCTTTACTTATTAACATTTTGCTGCGTGGGATTTGTAGTTTGTTTATTAACAGTATATGTGTTCGGATACTTTGAGAAATAAATATATTTATTATTTAATCACATAAAGCCAAACAAGTTCTGAAGATCAGCACTGCCAGACATTGGCCCCGGATCGGTTCCTCTCCCCAGCTGTAATATGGCGTTTTATCTCTCTGATCTTCTCTGATGTTCTATCTAATGTAGCACACAGTTTGGACCTTCACCACTTCCTGCTGTCGTCTGATTCTTCCCCTCTGGTTTCCTTTCGAGTTTATCTTGGTAGTTGGAAAGTTAGTTAGTTAGTGACATCAGTCAGAGTCGTGTCAGTGAAGTGAAGCCACACTGCTGCTGACGTACCGCTGAGCCTGAATGTATGTTTGGATTCTGAACCGAGCTGTTCACCTCCTGCCCTCCGTCAAGCCGGAATAATGAGGCTGCTGTCCAGCTGCTCCTCGTGTGTGGAGCGATGAGTCTGTCCATCAGGAGGCGCTTCAGCAGCAGGTTGCTGGAATCTTCCTCTGGGCGTCTCCATCGTGGGAGACCCTCGACACCATGCTGCTGTCTGCTCCTTGTTAGAGCTGGAGGAGACACGAGCCCCGGCTGGTGATGAAACATCTTCCCTGTTTGCAAACTCAGCCCTGATGAGATCAGGACTCACTGCTGTCAACAGCCTCCAATCCACTCCAGTAACTGGGAGGAGGAGAAAACCTGGAGAGAGTCCGGTCCGGCAACCTGAAAGTTTTAGTCAGTCCTGTTCTGGTTTGGTCCTGCGGTTGTCTCTGCTGGCCAGGGTTCAACGTAGGTGGCGCTGTTTTCACAGTCCAGGCAGAGCGAGGCTTACGGAGTCTTGGCTGATCAGGATCCGGGTTGGAGAGTCTTGAGGGGTGGGTATCGGAGCTGCGGTCCAGTTCTGACGGCACTGACCACGACCCACACTTCTGGACCCGCCAGCTCCAAGTCATGATGCAAAGAGAGGTCAGATGTTTGGGCAGGAGAAGGTTGGAGATGAGGGTGCTGAAGCAGGTGAGGCTGGATGGATGGATGGTGGTCACTGGGATCTGGAGGCTCTCTCTCTTCAGCTGCAGCAGGTGATTACCTCCAACAGTCCAGGATCAATAAGAGCTTGAGACCAGCAGCATTAACTGATAATTGCCTTCTGCTCCCCGGGCTCCCTCACGTGAGCGTTTGTCCGAGTGCAGCCCCGTCGTTGATCGAACCGACGTTGGCGGCCTCCTGACTGCTGGCTCAGAAGGTTCTGCTCTGCTCTGACCGCTTCCTCTGGCCTCCTCCATCAGGTACAGACGAAGAAGCCATCCTCATGCTGCTGGCGGCTCGCAGCAACGACCAGCGGCAGCAAGTGAAGGCCGCGTACAAGAGGGCGTACGGGAAGGTGAGCCAGCCGTGACATGCATAACACAAAGAGGTGGCGCATGAATGATCCTCACTCATCTGAGCGGCATGGTGACTGACTGCCTCCCCCCTTTCATCCCTCCCATTTTCACACTTGGCTCAGACCAACTGACTGTTTCTCCCTCCGTCTTTGCTGCTTTTATTTCAAGCATAAATTCCTGCCTGCGTCTTTATGTTCCAGCTGTCACGTCGGCTGACGGATCTCTGTAGGCTTCCGTGGGCCGGAGTCGTGACGCACGGCGCCGTTTAATTCTCCCCATTGCTGGCGAGGCTGAAGGCGAGGAGCTCATTTGCCTGGGACGGAGGCTGTTTAGATAATTGCTGAGCTGAAACAGATCCGACAGCCGAGCCGGAAGTCTCGGCGCGGGCATGTTTAGAGACTCCTTCCTGAGGAGGCTTCCCGGATCTGCTTTTTAATAACTTCAGTCCAATAATGCAGATCCTTCGCTACATTTGATCCGGCTGCCGAGGGACGCAGCCGCGCAGCGGATGCAATCACAGCCTCTAATCTGATCAGGGAGCGTGAGCACCGGACTATTGTGTCTCGCAGGATTCTCCTGCTCAGCGCTTCAGCCTGGCGTCCACCTGTGCCACCTGACCGTGAGGTCACGGTCGCCGTGTATCAGGAAGCTATCCTCAGCAACCAGTGACAGAACACACCAGAGTACAGCGACCCGTCTCTCCTATGACACGCAGGGTCGAAGGTCAGAGGTCGCTGCTGACCCTTCCCTCACTCCTGCGCAAGTCAGAGTCAGCGTGACTGTGAGACAAACGTCCCCCGAAAATGTCCCAGAGAAGGTGGTGAAAAGCCATAAACCACTGGATGAGACAATAGTCTCCAGACCTCTAAGAGCTCCCTCAGGAAGCTCAGCCTGAAGAGATTTAGAAGATGAAGCTCTGCTTCTTCTTCCTGCTAAACTGAAAATGATGCAGGGAATTGACATTTTGTGAAGAAGAATTGAGCGCCTCTGGTGTGAGGCCTCCTCCTCACTGGTTCTGGTGTGAGACGCTGACTCTGCTCCGTCCTCAGGACCTGGTGAGCGCCCTGAAGTCGGAGCTGGGCGGCCTGTTCGAGGATCTGGTCGTCGCCCTGATGACTCCGCCGGCGCTGTTCGACGCCATGCAGCTGCAGAAGGCCATCAAGGTATCCAGCATGTTGGGAGAGTTAGAGCTGCGCTTCATCAGGAAGCCCCCGGCCTGGACGCTTGCTGCTGGAGTCCTCGCAGCTCTTCCTGAGACAGTGACACAACAGCAAACAGCAACACTTTCTGCCTCAGGGAGCCGGCACCGACGACGATGTGCTCATCGAGATCCTGGCATCCAGAACCGGAGACCAGATCAAAGACATCTCCAAAGTCTACAAGAAAGGTAAACCTTTGACCCACCGCCCTCCGGAGACTGGACAGCTTTCCGTCCACACAAATGAATTTGCTGTCGTATTGATCCAATCAGCAGCTACTAACAGGCTTGTTGGGGCTGCCTCTGTTGTCATGGCAACAGAGTAAAGGCTCGTCAATTAAGAGCCTTTACTTCCACGATCCTGCTCTGCTTAGCAACAGCCCTGCTGCCCCCATGTCGTCATGTCGTCACACCTCAATCCTGTCCTCTGGAACCGGGTCCGGCTCCAGAGCACCTGAACTGGGATCAGAACTGGCTAGAGATGCAGCTCCACCACCGTCCTCCAGATGGCACTGGATCACTCAGTGCTGTGAAAACTGACGGTACAGGCATGCGGAAGTGACATCGGCCAAGCAGCAGCTGCTCATTAACCATGTGGATGAAGTGATGAATGATGATGATGGTCTCTGACTGCTGTTGCCGTGGTGATGAATCATTAAGTTTTTTTTAATGACCTTGAACAGAATGTCAACAGTCCAAAATCAAAAGGAGAAAATGATCTGTGAAACCTTCCGTCAGAATGCTGTAGTTGGGGCCAGCAAACCAACGTGCCCAGCTCCACTGGAAAGACCTCCAGTGACCCACTCGCCTCGACTTTGAGCTAGTCGTGTGAAGCCATGTGACTGTTGGGTCAGATGGAGCTAAGCAGGATCTTGACTTCCTTCAGTGCCCTGACCTCCTCTGTGTCCTCGCTCTCCTACAGAACTGGGTGGGAAGCTGGAGAAGGACGTCTGTGGAGACACGTCGGGACACTACCAGAAGCTGCTGGTGATCCTGCTGCAGGTAGAGATCCTGGACTCATGACGGGCTTCTGACCCGGTTCAGCTGCAGTGACATCATCACGAGTGCACCGCTGCTGTTGTCCCTGCAGGGGGCCCGAGAGACGGAGGTGCAGGAGGACAGGATCGAGGAAGACGCCAAGGTAGGAGAGCAACACCGGAGCTCAGGTCCAGGAGGGATGTCACAGTCACTTCACACTGAAGTCCAAATGATGATGAGCTTTATTTTTGAGGCTCAGACATTTTGGAATTATTTTCAGCAAAATATTTTTTTTTATTGATAACTAATAATATTTTTTTTCTTCTTTTTTCTTTTTTGATCCATGATGCTGAATTACTGAGTTAGAAACTCACAATTAAACATGATTAACATTAACATGTTAAGATATTGCCAAAAAGAAAGATGGCATCATCAAGATGAGACAGAACGGATCCATTGAAAGTGTGTAACTCTGATTTAACCAGCTTCCAACTTGCTTCTCCGTTCCTTTTATGGTTTGCTGTTGAGTCAAACTGGAGCAGTCCTTCTTCCTGTGTTCACTCCTCCACCATGACTGCATGAACACGTGTGTGTGTGTGTGTGTTCAGGAGCTGTACGCTGCCGGAGAGGGAAAGTTTGGCACAGATGAGGAGAAGTTCATCTCCATCCTGGGGAACCGAAGCGTGGAACACCTGAGGAGAGGTGAGGGGTCATCACTCACTCACTCACTGCATCCATCCCTTCATCCTCATGTCCCATCCAAACTTGATCTAAGCTCTTATGAAGAAGCTAAAGTGTGGAGCTGCTGGAGGTGTAGCAGTACTGGAGCCAGCCACAGATGGCGCTCTAACCTCCATGAGAAACAGCAGCTTCAGTGTAGTGGCTCAGCAGAAGGAGCTGATGTGTGAACGTGTGTGTGGAAGTCTTTGACGCCTACAGGAAGATCAGCGGCTGTGAGATCGAGGAGAGCATCGAGGGGGAGACGACTGGGAACCTGGAGAACCTCCTGCTGGCCGTCGGTGAGCATGCTGGTGTGTCATCCCGCCACACTCAGGACCTGACTCACCGCTTTCTCTCCCCCAGTCAAGTGTGTCCGCAGCGTTCCCGCCTTCTTCGCTGAGTCGCTCTACAGATCCATGAGGGTGAGTTCCAGGTCGCCCAAGGGCCATGCGACTCTTGCCATACGGCCTCCTCTGGCCTGCAGGTCACGCTTTGTCTGCCACTGCTCTGAGACGGTGTGTCCTCCTGCAGCGAGCTGGGACAGACGATGACACTCTGATCCGGATCATGGTGTCCAGGAGCGATGTGGACATGCTGGACATCCGCGCCTGCTTCAAGAGGACGTACGGAGCCTCGCTCTACACCACCATCCAGGTAGGGGGCGCCATCTCCTCACACACCAGGCAGGGGAAGCTGCTGGCCTCTGTTCTGACCAGAGCTTCACCAGGCTTGTGAGGTCCCCAGGGAACACTGGGGTGTGTGGTTCTCTGGTGAATCTCAGAACCACCGCCCTTCACGTCAGGTTCAGGGCTGACACCGATGACTGCACTTCAATAGACGGTTGAAAGTCCAGCGAGTGACTTGCTGAGCTCCAGAGACTGACCTGCTGAAGCGTGTCTCTGCAGGAGGACACCACTGGAGACTACCAGAAGGCCCTGCTCTACCTCTGCGGCGGAAATGATTAATGAGGCGTCACGTCAGCGCTGAGCGATGAGCGAGCTGAGCGCCGGCAGACTAAGCCACTATCGATCTTCTGACCTCAGATTGTTATTGATCCCATGAACGTGAATCACCTGCCTGTCATCTCTGACCTGACCAGCCACGTCTGACAAGCTGTTTTCTGTAGTCACATGACGGCTCTCATCTGACCTCTGACCTGAGTCGTTCAGCCTCGACTTGGATCTGACTCGAAACTTGGGACTGGAATCATCTTTGACTTGTCTTAACTTGGTTCGACCTGTCCTCCGTTTCTGACCTGTCTGTCTTCGTGCTCTGACTAGCACGTCTTGATTGCTGTGTTTTTTGTGTCCTGCACTTGGTCCCGACTCTTTACTTGGCACATGACTTCACCAGTGGCAGATCTACATCTTCATCTTGTTCTCTTTGTTGACTTAACTCCCTTCAGCTGCCGTGTCCCTGTGGCTGTCTCTCACCTGTGAGTTTCCTCACGTTGAGTCACGTGTCTCTGTTTGTGTTGAGTTGTGCAACATTTCCAAAAATTAAATTTGACCTTCCATCTGCAAGTTTCTGTCTATCGGACATGGACCTCTCAGAGACCTTGAGTGTGGTGCTCCGCGACTCCGTCTGGTCCTCGGAGGTTCAGACCGGAGGAGACACCCGAGGGGAGGAACTCAGCCGCAGCCCTTAATCGTTCGATCAGAGGTTTCAGAAGAAACAAGTGAAAATATACAAACTGAAGCGACAGCGACACCGCGCGGCGACAACAGTAACTGCAGCGATTACACCCTGAGCGTAAAAGGGATCCGGGCCACATGTTAGAACAGTGGGCCACGTTTGTCGGATCTGACCTGGAGCAGCAAAACCAAGCCAATATACGACCCGGGTTCAGTACTGATTTGGTCACATCCCACATAGATCCAGGCGAATCACATTCCAGATAGCAGTCGACTCCTTCCAGCCCCGATTCCATCAGCAGATCTGATGACCTGTAGCTGGATCCGGCTGCTGTACTGTCTGTCATCCAAAACGACTGCCAAGTCAGAGAGGACTTGAGAAGAAAACCAAGTCACACCTGAGCTTCAAATGATCAGGATGGCGGGAGACGATGGCTGTGGAGGACCAAGTGGTCGATGACCGATAAGCCTCTTCAAGGGACACACTCGAGACGTGCAAGTCAGTCAAGGAGGAAGTGAAAGTAACAAACTTTATTCACATTTATACACCTCCGCGGTGAGTCAAGCCAGCCATTCCACGCAGGCTCACTGAAGGTGGAACCAGCAGTTCAGGCTTTCCTCTGACTCGATTGTTCCCTCCAAGTTTTCACAGTATTTTTCAGAGAATCAAAAACAAAGGTCAGGAGCTGAGCTACGCTAACTAGCATGAATGGATGAGTAAAAACAGAGCTTCATCTTTGGAGTCAGGAAACTTGTCGACATTATAAGATAGTTGTTATCGCTAAAAGCTAATGACATAAAACAGCAGTTAGTGTAGCTTGGATGGAGATCATAACTCTCCTGGGATTAATATTCACATTTACGTCACAAACGTCCACCACATGCACCACCGCCGCAGATTGTCCGCTAGCCATTAGCATGCGAGCCAGCTAGCTCCACTTTAACGTTGCAAGTTCACACACAAAAGAGCGGTGAACTTGTTTGGCTCGAGAAACAGTTTCTCATCGAAACGAGTCAAAGCAAAAGTTTGTCCGCGGCGAATGGATGAAAGCGGAAGCCAACCAGCACCATGTCTTCACTAGAATCTGAGTTACAAAAGATACTTCTATAAGTAAAAAACAAAAAAACAAAAAAGGAAGAGCTGGCGCCACCTGCCTGTCAGGATGTGAATTCCAAACGTCCCTTACTCAGGCTACTGACACACAAAGAAGGCTCCAGTCTCACGTGTCTCCACTGCAGTGACTGGGCTGATGACAGAACAAACCAAGAGTCTGAGTCTGAAGTCGCAGCCAGCTGACACATGAGTCTTCACGCTGCGTCGGACACTAAAGTTCAGGCATCGCAGAGGGAGTCCGGCTCGCTGTGGCGGGACATGTAAACGCTGAAGAGGTCTCTGGCTCAGATGGAGGCAGTGTCTCTGGGAGTGGAGGTTCAGGTGAGCTCACTGAATCTTCTGCTTCATGGATTCTTCACATGGAGCTGCGGAACAGACGCAGAGTCAGATCATCCACATGGCAGAAACCAACTTTTAGGTCATAGAGAATAAAAAGTGGACGTCACAAAAGTCAACCACAGAAATGAAACACAGAACTCTGAGAAGGTCCTGAACACGCAGACGCTGAGGACACCCTGGGCATCCCTCCAGTCTGAGACTCACACCTGTGAGAGTCTCTAGACTGTGCGAGGAAACCAGGGTGCTGAGGACTGCAGCTCACTCCAAACACGCCTCCAGCTGGACTTGAACCTGCAACCCTCGGACACGGCACTGAATGAAGACTCGCCACACCGACATAAGGAGTGTTCAGTCAGTGCAACACAGACGAGAGACAGACTCTGTTGGTCCACACCAAGGTTACGGGACCTGGAGTCTGTACATTTGTCTTCCCAGAGACGAAAGGACTCAGTCCCCAGTCACAGTCGACACCTCAGTAAGAGCGATGAAACCTGTTGAACAGTTAGTGTCGACCCAGGAGTAGACGAGACTCACCATGAGGACTTCAGCTCCAGTGGTCACGGGCACTGAGGAGAGAAGGTCCACAGCTGTTAGAAGTCCTGTCACTCACTAGATGCAGTTACACTCAATGAAGACGGCGACTATAGCGCTGCCTGCTGGACCTGAGGAGGCACGAGTGATGCTAGCGTGGATTCATGACAAGTGTCACCGTGGAGACGTGAGTGTTTATAGCAGCAGAGGCATGAATCAACAGCGGTTAGTGAGTCTCACCATGATGGTGTTCCTGCAGGCGAGCAGAAGAGAAAGCACTAGAACAAGCTGTGGAGAAGCAGGAGAACGCAAGTTAGCGAGGCACAGCAGCAGCAGGAGAGTCAGCAAGGAAGCACAGGCGGCAGCAGCGGCAGCAGCGGCAGCAACGACAGCGCAGGTGACTCGGCTGCTCAGGTGTTCCAGTACCTGCTGCATCACCAGTCGATGTGTCTCGGAGGAGCCGAGGCTCGTGGGAACCTGCTGACGGGGTCGTAGGTCGGGACGCTGACGTCACAGGGACACAAAGACCACACATGAGCGAGGGAAGAACCAGAGGCAAGAGGAGAGGCGTTCACGGAAGCAGGTGGAGAGCAGAACGGGTCGAGGTTCAGCTGGACCTGAGGCGTTGCCATCACTATAGGGCAACCATGAGTTCTGCTCTCCACCGGGAGAGTCAGCGGAGCATCCCACACGCAGGTTACCAGCAACAGAAATGAAAACACGAACGGAAGAAGAAGAAGCCGACGGCAGGTGAGTCTCTTGCCTCTCTCTGAACAGAATGATCAGGTGAACGTTTGTGGGACTCTGACTGACTCTGGACCTCCGGACCCGGGACACATGCAGAACACCAGAAACAGTTCAGGGTGAAGACAGCTGACATGCAGGCGAGGTTTCCGAGAGAGAGCCTCTCCCAGCATCAGACATGTTCCTCAGGATGAGAGCTACAAGCTTCTACAGATGAAGGCCGTCTGCTGGTCCGCAGACAGCTAGCGGAGATGCTAACAGCAGCAGAAGGACTGAGGTGCGTTCAGCTTCAACACATCTCGAGTCTTTGAAGGTAATTTGGAGGTCAGGTGACCATTGATTGTCAGAAACGGAGCTAGCTTAACTATACAAGGACCCCTCCACCTCATGCAGGCAACGCCGTCGTCACTTTACCTGGTCATCAGGGGGTCGGGGGTTGGCGCCGGCGGCTCGCTATGATAACCATTATTACCAGTTTCCATACTGAAAACAGACATGGCAGACACAGGACGGTGGGATGAGGTGGACGTGCAGCTGAGGACAACTGCTGTCCGCAGCATGAACAGCTTATGAACAACAGAGAGCAGGAGCCCTTCCTGACAGCTAGAGGGCACTTTACAGCAGAGCAGCACCGAGAGTCCAGTAAACATCTGGATGAAGGAGAGCTGAGCACGGTGGAGACAGACGCGCGGCAGGACGCGGCCAGAAGAAGGTGGCGCTCTTCTGGCCGCGTCCTGCAGGAGGGGCAGAGTGGCGGAGTAAAGTGCAGAGTGCGTGAGCGAGGAAGCGGACGGAGACGTGGAGCATGGAAACAGGAGAAATGGTTATCACAAAGTAAAGTGCCACGTCCCCGAGACAGAGGAGCTACGGAGGAGGAGAGGACAGGCAGCGTTACAGTGGGCGGTGTCACGGCTGACTAGAGAGCCCTCACTCACTCGTCATAGACGTCCTCCGTGTCCATCCGGCGGTAGTACTTGGCGAGCTTGACGGCGAGGATGACGTTGGGGAGCAGGAAGAGCGTGCTGCAGCCCAGACCCATCCAGAACACGTTCTGGTGGCACAGAGAAGTGGTCAGTGGTGTGATGCTGCGGTGGCCCTCGAGGCGTCACCCTCACCATGGAGTCCACCAGGAAGTTGCAGGCGACAATCGCTGCTGTGTCCACCATGTTGCTGAAGGGTTTGCACGGCGCCACCTCCATCGCCAGCTGGCCACACACACACACACACACACACACACACACGAGTTGACATTCGTGTCTCCAGACGTCTCACACCTTCCACACTAAACTTACAGACGTCTTGACCCACTGGATATACTGGTGGAAGTACCCCACGATGGTGGCTGAGTATTTGGAGGTTTCCTGCGCAAGACAGAGACAGTGTGAGCAGCGTCTCGACCTGAGCTGGAGTCACGGCTGGACGACGCTCACCTGCTGGATCAGCCGCGAGGCGTTATGGGAGATGAGGCGCTGCGCGGCGTCGACGGCCTCCAGGACAGCCAGCACTTTGTTCTGCGGAGAGAGGAGTGTCACCCCCAGTCTGTCAAGTCAAGTCGGGGGTCTCAGGACTCACCGGCAGGTCCGAGGCGGTCCTCTCCAGGAACCTCATGCTCTGGTTCAGTGCACTCTGAGGGAAGAGATGAAGACAGTGAGCACAGCAGCAACAGGCCGAAGATCCTCCTGCAGATCATCATCCAGGACACAGCATCAGGCACAGCAGGTTTGGAGTCTCTGCTCTCAGTGGTGGAGCAGCTGAGGGTCCATCACGCCTCAGCAATAAACATCATCATGCACAAAGTTGTCCTCCATCAGGAGAATCAGACACGTCTTCGTCACTCAGAATCAGAACTCCTCTGCCTAGAGAACAACGGACTCAAACTCAGAAGAGTATTGGAGATGTCAACTGACGAAAGAGCTGAGCCAGAAGACAAAGCTCTCCACTGACCGCTGGGTTTCTCCTCTCACCAGAGGTCACCAGCTTTGGAGTGACACACAGAGAGTTTCTTTGTCTGGACTCTCTGAGAGAGAGAAGCTCCATCATCCAGGAGAGACTCAGAGGAGAACCTTTGCTCCTCCAGGATAGACTTACTCGTCTAATCTCACTAGATGTTCATCTGGGAAGAGTACCCGAGGCTGGAGACACCTCAGCAGTGAGATGATTTCCAGGGAGAGGGATCTATCGGACCCAACCTCAGAGAGAAAGCTGGACCAATATATTCTGAACAGAGATCTCCAGGTGGTCCTGATGCTGGTCAGCAGATGAACTGAGATGAAGACAAGGTGATCTGCTCGCACACTCACAAGTGCAGGTGACCAATGCTCACATCAAGCAACTGCACAAACAACTGCACCACTGAGGATCACTGGACATGTGGGGGGCTTCACTTAGAACAAAGGTCATCAGGGGTCAAAGGGGAGGCGGGAGAGGGAGGTTCTTACCCGGGCTCTCACGTACTTCTGTGGAGAGTGAATAGAATCACAGTCTGAGGACCAGCGACTGAGACCTCCAGTTCTACAGTCACAGGGGTTGTGGGCGGAGCTAGACTCACTCAGGAGTCAGTATGAGTCAGAGTGAAGTCAGTGATCGTCCAGCGACTTGGTTCAACGTCAGTCGTGTGGGTCAGGTCACTGTGATGGGTGGAGTCAGCACGTTACCATGGCCTGCTCCATGGGGATGATCTGCTGGCGGTGGATCTGTCGCAGCGTGCCCACGTGGCCTTTCAGAGCCGTCTGCAGCTGTCCTCGCGGCTGAAGCACAAACACACGCGTGGTCACCACCTGAGGGAGCAGAGCCGGGTGTCACTCCAGTCCTCACCATCAGGTCCGTCTGAGCCTCTAGCTCTTTGGCAAACGACAGCAGGTCCTCCACCGTCACACCTTTGTTGACCTGAGGCAGAGGAACACTGCGGTCAGAGAACGCGCTGCATCCAGTGAAGACAAACTTTAAAAATGTTACTTTGGTGTGAAGGTGAGAATAATCGGGATGTTTGGAACAATGACTCAAACACGTGACCCGTCCACAGGAGACAGCCATCACCTTCCAGAGGGTTATAAGTTGTTGTGTGTGTGAGCGTGATGTCACCTCCTCCAGGTAGTCGGCGAAGTTTATGTCGGCCAGACCCACTTCGCTGAAGTCCAGCAGGTTCTGACGACCCTCGGACTCCAGCAGGACGATTCCTCGCAGGTCGATCTTGATCCGGTCCAGATGAGTGGCCACGTCCCTCGTGAGCTGCGAGTGAGAGTCAGCGTTTACATCATCACGTTTCCTTCTGCCATGATGCTGCGGTGGTGCGTTCACTGACCGCTGTGGTGTTCAGGTAAGACGACACGTTGAAGACTTTGTCCAGACGCAGAGCCGAATAGATCCCCTTGTTCTCCTTGCAGGTGCTGATGGAGATCGAGCACAGCTCACATAGTATAGAAAAAAAGTTACTGCCACCTAGCGAGCGATGACTGGAACTACACTGATGTCCACCTGTAGAGGCTCTCAGCTGTCAGGTCCAAGTCCGAGTCGTTGTACAAAAACCCGGGGATGAAATTCTTCCACTCAGGGTGGATGAGATGAGGAGCGTCCACCACCTGAAGTGCCCGGATGAGGTCCATTGTCAGTAGGAGCAGGAGATGTTTTGAGGGTCGCTGACTTACCGTGAAGATCTCTCTGGACTTGAAGGGTTCACAAACCAGCTTCTCCACGTTTCCTCCGGCCAGGAAAAGTACCGTCAGCAGGCCCATGAGCAGACAGGAGAAGATGAAGCTGAACCCGACACCACTGCGGAGGACAAGAGCAGTTAATGTCCATCTTTTCCTGGTCCTGGAACCACTACACACACAGTTGTCATCATCAACAGCTCCACCTCTGAAGTCAGAGGAGAGCTGTAGGTTCTAGTGGTCTCCTGCAAGCCATGGACTGGCGTCAGACCCATGAATGGAACAGAGCTCAGGTACATGGCAGAGTGTTCCTGCAGGTTTCTGTTCCAGCCAATCTAGAGCAGAACCAGCTGACAGAAGATCAGATGACCTTCAGCCTGGAGCTGCTTGTTTGGTCGGAGCAGAAACCAGCAGCCACGCTGGCCCTTTTGAGGAGGAGGGCTGTGCTTTTCCAATGACGAACAGCATCATGACCAGGACCACAGACCTCCCGAAACTTCAGCAGGACCTTCGCTGAGGAACCGATGGGTCCTCAACTCCAGACTACTGAGAGTAAGTAGAAGAGAACTTGCGCCATGAGCATGGTCCCGCCTGTGTTGGAGACGCAGCCGCGCGTGGTGGGTGAGGCATGCTTGTCGTAGCCCAGAGTCCCACACAGCAGGCCCAGGTAGTTGAAGGCCAGAACCAGGACCACCATGCAGCAAAGAGCGATACACACGATCCACCTGGAGATGTGAGGCCACACGGGAAGACATCAACATCAGGCAGCAGGGGCAGCAAAGCGTCGACTCTAGTCCAGGTACATCACTAAGAAGCATTGTTACTGGTCACATGATCCATTGCCTGCCAGAGACACCTCAGGTGACCTTTGGCTTTGACCTTGTGATGCACCTGCCTCACCTGTAGAAGTCCATCTTGTCGATCTCGGGGTAGTAGTCCTCGATCTTTGCGTGCGCGTGGCTGATGAGGATGGTGAAGTTGGACAGAGAGTTCTGGACTGGGAAACCCTTGGAGAAGCTGCTGATGTTGCTGCCGACGGCGTCCACCAGGTTCAGCACGTCTGAGAGGGTCCCGAGAGAGAGCGAGAGAAGACTGACTCTGTTGCTCCACCGGGGCCGAAACACTTCACAATCCCCATGAGCTCTCATGACCTCCAGGGTCAGAGTTAGGATGAAACTAGCGAATTTGGTGTCGGCAACACACTTCCTGCTGAACACCAGCTGAAGGTTGTGTGTTCCAACTTTAGCAAACTCAAAGTCACGGCAAGCTTGAGTGAGAAGGCTCATGATGAGGTCATAGGTCACAGGCTACAATGAAACTGAGGATCTAAACACAACCATGGTGGACGATGAAGTTCCGATAGTGAAGCAGATGAAGCTAGGAACTCACTCTCCACGACGCTCCGGGTCTGCTCCACCACCATGTGAGGAGTGTTGTTCAGCGAGGCCGAGCCCTGCAACACAGACAGGCTCAGGTCATGACCACATGTCTACAGCGTCATGTTGCTGCCACAGGCTGCGTTGAGCGTGGGGGCCACCTCACCTGCTGCACCACGCTGCTCAGGTCTGTCTTCAACACATCGTTCATCCTCTCCAGCTGAAGGTCCACTCTGGGAAGCTGCACAGAACAGAAAACACACAGTTTGAGAGGTTACAGCTGTGAGTGAGAGAAGCTCAGGGATGCAGGAGAGACTCCGAGGACTAGGGAGGGGCTCACCAGCCTCCTGGGGGGAGGAAGGATGGAGGGTAAGCAGGAATGGAGGACTGTGGCAGGGATGGATAACAAACATGGATGTAGAGCTCAGCAGTGACATTTACCCGAGTGTAGTTGGCGCTGACGTGCAGCTGACTCAGCGACTGCCGGATGTTGCGGCACAGCTGAGCCGACGTGGCATCCGACTCCTCGTCGTGGCACCCGGGGTCCTCCAGAGTGCGGTTGATGCTGGAGCGGACCAGGCTCAGGTTGAAGCTGAGTTTCCCGGTCCCCTCCTGCAGAACCTGCAGCGAGACGCTGACGTTCTCCAGAGCATCTTTGGTCTCCCGCATGGCTGCAGCGAGAGAAACAGGTTCAGCGCTGCTGTCAGAGACCGGAGTAGGTCCTCTCTGGTGGACCACACACACAGGCTCACGGTCCTGGTGCTGCTTCATGTGAGCAGCAGGTCACACATGCAGCAGGAGAGACGAGAGGATGATGATGGAAGGAGAGGAAGCAGCGTGCTGAACATCATCATCATCATCTTCACTTGTTCTAATGTGACAGTCAACCTGGAAACCCGTCTTCGTGTGCTCAGAGAACAACTGAGCTCCATCATTCTATGAAAGCTTCTTCCAACTCCAGTGACGGTGGATTAAAGGAGGGCCGGCTGGATTCAGAGGGATTAAGATTATTCATCTGGATTAAGTGTTGAAGAGCCACGTTTACTTCCTGGAGAGTTTGTGTGCGTGTGTGTGTGTGTGTGTGTGTGGTGATCAGATCAGGTTTCATCTGGGGTCACAGAGGAGCACACCACAGGTCAAAGGTCACAGGGGTGAAAGGTCACACCACTCAGTCTGTTACCTTTGACAGTTCGATCGATTCTCACTTTGGAGGAAGAAGAGAGTGAAGAAAATAGTTTGGAGAAAACCGGACGTCACTGCAGGTCATGTGACTCAGACAGCAGCAGGATAGTACAACTTGTCACCACAACAGAGGGAAGGAAGACGTACCTCCAGCCATATCCAGGACCTGGTCCAGAGCAGGGCGCACCTCCTTATCCAGCTGATCATGGATCGCTCCGCCCAGGAGAGGACCTATGTCTGCAGACGACACCAGTCACATCAGAACCTCCTTACTGCAGCCACTCTGTGTGTGTGTCTGTGTGTGTGTGTGTTTAAGCATATCTATCCTAGTGAGGGCCAATTCGGGGGAAAACACGACTGGAGCGTCAACAAGTCCTGGTCCAGACTAGCGATCATGGAGGAGGAGGAGGACCCTGGAGGACAGCAGACCCACTTCTGTCACGGTGCACTCACTATCTAGGTCGTAGACGACTTTGTTCTTGGCGGTGGCGTACTGGGAGATCAGATAGTCAATTTGCTACAACAGGAAGCACAGGAGAGCAGAGGCGGGCGTCAACAACAGCAGCGAGCAAGAGGAGGGAGACTGGTGAGTCCCAGAGCTACCGTGGGCGTGTCGTTGATGAAGGTGTGCAGGTCCCTCATGTTGCTGTTGACCAGGCGACGGATGTTCTTCACCTGCGAGCTCAGGTTCTGGTTTGCAGCATAGGCACACAATACACCCATCCTGCACACAGTGAGAGGAAACCAGAGTTCAGTCTCAGGATGAGGAGACAGACAGAGAAGTGTGTAACAAATACACAAGTCTGACTGAGATATGACAGTGGGACTCTCCACACACCTGGGTCATCAGCTAGTGTGTGTGTGGGGGTCCTCACAAGGTTAAGCCTCAATTTGAGGATGAAGACTTCAAAATAACTGGGTCATTACAACAGGGCTTCAGTTTGGTTCAGAGTCCTGGTCCTGTGTTTTGGATGGTTAGATTTAGAGGGAGAGGCTGGGGAAAGGGTTATGGCAGTGAAAACCTATTTTCAATATAATAAAACATATGTATCAGCGAATGGAGAGACACAAGAGCTCAACTTGTGCGTTTCCAATCTCAGTCATTATGTTTGACCTTTGACCAGCGAGGTGTGTCTCGAGTCGTCCACAAACCACAGCTGCTGTCGGTCTACACTTGCAGTTGTGAACCAGCACCTTTGTGCTGATGTGTGCACCCCAGCTGACACCAGGGGGTGCTGTGCTTTAAAACAGCCAGCTCACAGCCCAGCCCAGTTGAGAAAGTGAAAGTAAAGTCTGGTGGCTGAGCTTGTTTACTGGAACAGACGCGTGTACTCCTCACACCAGGACCACCATCCCCAGAGAACTCCTCCGGTGAGTGACGCCAGCCAGCTGGAGAGAGGAGTTTGTGTTGGGAAGTCAGAGTGTTTGCATGTGTGTCCTTGTATAGCTACACCTGTGGGGACCGATTCTTGTAAACAGACCTGCTTGTGTGAACCTTTTGCCGGACCCCACAAGGTTAAGACTCAGTTTGAGTGTTAAAACTTCAAAATAACTTGGTTTCAGTTTGGTTCAGAGTCCTGGTGAAGGTGAGCCATGTGTTTTGGATGGTTAGGTTTAGAGGGAGAGGCTGGGGAAAGGGTGATGGCAATGAGCGGTCCTCACAAAGACAAGTGTGAGAGTGTGTGTGAGAGCGAGTGTGTGTGTCTGTGAATGGTTAACTGCTAAGGTGTGGTGAGATGGCAGCTGCCATTGGCTCAGCTGGGTCAGGCCAGCAGGCAACAAATCAGAGGACTAGAGTCAGAGGAACACTTTTTACTGCCACACAGATCACCTGACTTGCAGCGTCATCACAGACTGCATTGGAGCATCCTGTTGAACCTGTTCAGACAAGACGAGAGAGTCCACACTCTGTGTGTGGGACAACGTAGATAAGCTCAGATGGAAGAGCATCCACCCCGACTGGAGGACCAGAGGTGAGATGCTCCACCACATCAGAACAGAATGACTTCACCCTCTCACACTGAGGCTTCTGTTCAAGGTCCAAAGAGCAGCACCTGGAAGAACCTGCCGGACGTGGGGCTTCTGCTCTTGGCCATGAGGGACCCCACTGTGAGTCTCTGAGGAGCGACTGCTCCATGGACAGACTGATAGACCTTAAGGCAGGACAGGAGACCACAGGAGGAGGGTGAGTGGAGACTTTCACACTCAGAAAGTGAGGCTGCTTCAGTCAGGTGGGAACATCTAGTGGTCTCTGAGCCCATCTTGACTACCGGCCATATCTTCTCAGACCGGACCACAGGAGAACAGGTGTATTAAATGGTGTTGGACTAGAGTCACACTTGGGCATTACACTTCAGGTATGGCCTCACCAGGTCTTGCTAGGACTCACAGTGTTCCACATAGCTGGTGTCAAGCATGTTGTCACTTTCTTCCAGGACCTCAAAGAGAACATCCACAGCTTTGTGGAGCAGGAGGTGACAAACATCTGGAATGTTTGGATCGCTCCCAACACAGAGAGGGAAGTGCATGTGGTGATGGGCGTGGAGTGTGAGGAGCAGAGGAGCAACAGAGAAGCACTCGTGAATATCATTGTGAGCCGCTTGAGGACAATGACGCAGGACCTCCTGGCTGAGCGTCTGAGGAACAGTAAAAGCACCTTCTTCAACTTGATGATAAAAGTCCACCATCTGACCGTCTTCTCCATCCAGGGTGTTGTGCTGGCAAGTGTCGACGTCAGTTACAGAAGAGTCTGCAGAAGAAGGTCCAGCGTGTGTTCGAGGGGATCCCCAAAGTGGGAAACCCTGCGCCTCTCAATCAGATCTACACTGAGCTCTACATCACTGAGGGGAGCACGGACCAGGTCAACGAAGAGCACGAGGTCCGACATGTTGAAACTGTGTTCAGGAAACCCAGCAGGCCTGAGAGAACCATCAGACAAGAGGACCTCTTCAGAAGCTCAGCTGAGGGCATCCGGCCGAGATGCGTGCTGACGAAGGGTGTGGCTGGCATTGGGAAGACCCTTCTGACCCAGAAGCTGACTCTGGACTGGGCTGAAGACAAAGCCCACCAGAACTTCCAGCTCCTGTTTCCTTTCACCTTCAGAGAGCTGAACCTGCTGAGCGAGAAGAAGTTGAGTTTGGTGGAACTCGTTCATCTCTTCTTTCCTGAGGCCAAAGTCTCAGGACTCAGCAGCATTGAAGGAGTCCAGGTTCTGTTCATCTTGGACGGTCTGGACGAGTGTCGACTCCCTCTGGACTTCAACAGTCGGGTCCTGACAGCAGCTACAGAGTCCACCTCAGTAGACGTCCTGCTGACTAACCTCATCAGGGGGAAGCTGCTGCCCTCAGCTCAGCTCTGGATGACCACACGACCTGCAGCAGCCAATCAGATCCCTCCAGAGTGTGTGGACATGGTGACAGAGGTCAGAGGGTTCACTAACCTCCAGAAGGAGGAGTACTTCGGGAAGAGGTTCAGAGATGAGGAGCAGACCACCATCATCTCTCACATCAGGAGCTCACGAAGCCTCCACATCATGTGTCACATCCCCATCTTCTGCTGGATCACTGCCACAGTTCTGGAGGACATGTTGAAGAGCAGAGAGAGCGGAGTGCTGCCCAAGACCCTGACTGAGATGTACATCCACTTCCTGGTGGTTCAGGCCAAAGTCAAGAAGCTCAAGTACAATGGAAGAGCTGGGACTGACGCGGTTTGGGATCCTGAGAGCAGGAAGATGATGGGGTCTCTGGGAAAACTGGCTTTTGAGCAGCTGCAGAGGGGAAACTTGATCTTCTATGAATCAGACCTCACAGAGTGTGACATCGATGTAGAAGCTGCATCCAAATATTCAGGAGTCTTCACACAGATCTTCAGAGAGGAGAGAGGACTGTACCAGGACAAGGTCTACTGCTTTGTACATCTCAGCGTGCAGGAGTTTCTGGCTGCTCTTCATGCCCACCAGACCTTCTCTGACCATGGAGTCAACCTGCTGGGCCCAAAACAAACATTCCAATGGCTCCAGTACTTAGGATGGAAACCTCCACCTTCCCGGTTCTACCTGACAGCCATAGAAAAGGCTCTCGAAAGTCAGAATGGGCACCTGGACTTGTTCCTGCGCTTCCTCCTGGGCCTCTCTCTGCAGCAGAACCAAACCCTCCTGAGAGGCTTGGTGGCTGAACGTCACTCATGGTCCAAAAAGTACTCAGCTCAGCTCATCAAGAAGAAGTTGAACGAGAACGCGTCCCCAGAGAGAATCATCAATCTCTTCCACTGTCTGAATGAAGTGGAGGACACGTCTCTCGTGGAGGAGGTCCAACAGCAGTTGTGGTCAGGTCATCTATCCTCAGGTCAGCTGTCACCTGCCCAGTGGTCAGCTCTGGCCTTCATCTTACTGAGCTCACAGGACAACCTGGAGGTGTTTGACCTCAACAAGTACGCTGCTTCAGAGGAGGTTCTTCTGCGGCTGCTGCCCGTGGTCAAAGTGTCCCAGAAAGTCAGGTAGGTCCACCTGGGTCCACAGGCCTTTTTTAAGGAGCTGGATTTCTCACACGCCGTTTGCACCCGCAGGCTTAGGAGCTGCCGGTTGACGAGGAGGAGTTGTCCCCATCTGACCTCCATCCTCAGCTCGCCCACCTCAACACTGACCATGCTAGACCTGAGCAACAACAGCCTGCAGGACTCAGGTGTGAAGCTGCTGAGTAGAGGGTTGACCAGTTCACACTGTCAGCTGAAGATTCTCAGGTCCGGAAACACCGACAACCATCTGGTCCTACTCTGGCAACTGACGACAGCCACTGGCTTCTGTCTGGTCTCTCACAGGTTAAGAATGTGTGACCTGACGGACAAAAGCGCACCTCTGGTGTCCTCGGTTCTGAGCTCGCCCTCATCCATGATGCAAGAACTGGACCTGAGCTTCAACAATCTGCAGGACTCAGGAGTCGACTCTCTGTCCGCTGGACTGAAGAGTCCAGACTGTTGCCTGGAGACTCT
Source organism: Synchiropus splendidus (assembly GCF_027744825.2). Taxonomy (NCBI): domain Eukaryota; kingdom Metazoa; phylum Chordata; class Actinopteri; order Syngnathiformes; family Callionymidae; genus Synchiropus; species Synchiropus splendidus. The sequence continues at coordinate 18,939,033 of NC_071344.1, forward strand.
CAGGTGAGGACGGGGATGTTCATCTGACCTGCTGGTTCTTTGACCCTGATCCTGAGTCACAGGACCACAGCTGAGAACCAGACAGGCCTGCGATCTACTGAAGCTCTTGGTTACATGACGCTCTTCTTCAGGCTCCAAGGCTGCGGGCTGTCCATGAGAAGTTGTGGACTTCTTTCCGTCGTCTTCAGCTCTCCATCAAGGCTGACAGAACTGGATCTGAGTGAGAATGACCTGGAGGATTGTGGGGTGTCCTTCCTGTGTGTTGGACTAAAGAGTCCTCACTGTCACCTGGAGACCCTCAGGTCAGGACCCAACTCCCGCCGCTCTCCTGGCTAAGCAAACTGATGGGAGTTTTGGCTTCTCCTTCGCAGGCTGTCGGGGTGTCTGATCTCAGCAGACGGCTGTCCACCTCTGGCCAAAGCCCTGCGTGCCAACCCCTCCCATCTGAGGCATCTGGACCTCAGCTACAATGACCCAGGAGGCCCCGGGTTGAAGGCGCTGCGGGCCGGTCTCAAGAGAGAAGACTGGAGGCTGGAAACACTCAGGTACCTTGTTCAGATGCTTCTCATCGCAGCAACAATGATCTCCTCCTCCTCCTCCTGCTCCAGGTTGGACCACAGAGGCCAGGAACTAGCATCATCAGTGCCGAGCACTTGTAAGTGACTCTCACAAGCTGCCTGCTGAACAGCTCCATCACCTCAGTGTCTAACGCCAGTGTGACTTCCCCTGCCAGGCCCATATCTCTGAGCTCTGACTGACCTGAGACAGCACACCAGCGCCCCCAGCTGTCCAACAGGAGAGCAGCGAGGTTCACTGGACCTGACCCGGAGGACATAGACATCTTGGTCAGACAGTGACGGCCATTCACTTCTGCAAGGATGCTCCTCAACCATTCACTGAGGTGGTTCTGCTTCACACCCATTTTTGTTATTCTGCCCACACTCATGATCACATGACGTGCCTGACAGAGCTCAAATGAGTGATCCTGATGCACAAGTACAAATATGATCCTGAACAGTGTGATGCTGCACAGCAGCTAGGTAACACTGCAAAAAAAATGCCGTCACGTTTGGACTAAATTGTGTGAAGAGGGAGGGTTACAGCCCAGATCACCTCCTCTTTCACCGTCTGACTTCAGGACCGGTATGTCTCCAGGACCCAGAGACGTGCAGGTCGGATCAGAGCCGACCCTTCTCACCCTGGTCATGGTTTGTTCCTCTTCCATCTAGCAGGAGAACCTCCCGTCACAGGAACAGTTTCTTCCCCTCAGCCGTCAGACTGTTGAATTCGTGATCAGCCTTTGCTGTTATTTTATTTTATTTTATTATTTATTTTTGTCAGCACTTTATTCCAAAGCACTTTCCTAGTTGGTGGGATCCCGACTGATCATGGCAACAAATTCAATTCTGATTCTGATTCAGATCAGTCCACCATCACAAACGTGAGTCACATGACTAAGCATTTGATATGTTGGTCCTGCTGCATGTGTCACTCTCACAACTGGATTGAAGACTGTTTGGACATGACTGAACCTTTTCAGTGCGGTGCTGTTAGAGCCGCTTGGTAGGGCTGCACCGATCGATGGGCCGGCCAATTTATCGGCGCGGAATGGGCATTCTGGATGTCATCGTGATATGTTGATCAAATAACAAATGTACAATGATTTATTTTATTTCATAAATGCTGTTTATGTTAGTACACAATGAGCAATGTTCTAACTATTAAAAATTTTACATCACAATTTATAAAATGACAAAACAGAGCAGGCATTTCTCAGGAAAAATCACATGGCTTGTTGTGATGTTGCAGACCTGCAGCCACAGACAGTCGGCGGTCATTGGTCAATGCTTGTCCAAAAAGGAAAATGTGCAGCCATGGAGTAAGACTCTGCAGTAAAAGACTCAGAAAAAGAAGACTCTTTGTGTCAAATCACTGCACCGAATTTGATGACCAATGATTTATTTTGGAAAAATGACAACTGTTTGTTTGGCAGTCAGAAATAAATGTGTGCTGTATTCAGTTTGGTCTTAGTCTCTGCACGCTCTGGTTTTGACATTATATGTGTCACATGCTTATGACACTGTGTTCAAGTGTTCAAAGGTCTCATGGTTTATTATCTGCTGTGGTACATCGGAGTGAAGGATTGAGCAGACGTGAAGGGAGCGCTGAAGAGGACACAGGTGTACTGACGGCTATTCAGCGGAGGTGAAAGAATGAGTGCGTTGTTGTGACTGAGTGACTGGAGTGTGCAGGAGCTTGTTGACCTCAGACACCTGAGCGTGACACTTGTGTCCACGGAGCTAAAACAAATGTGACCTGCTGAAAGTGAGTCTGAATATTGCTCAGTCACCATCATCATCATCATCTCTCACACACACTGTACAATAGAATGCTACTGACAAGCTGCGGTTCAACAAGGAGAGAGAAACACACCGGATGAATACATGAACAGCGAGGCAACACACTCTCAGCTGATCACTGCTGGAGGCCGTGACTCTAGTTCACTATTTGTTTTCTACTAACTGAATCGTTCTACGCTCTCAAAGTGAATCGTCAATGCGGTGCTGACCTTTGTGTCGACCGGTGAGTCATCAAACATCACGTGACAGGTGACGTGATTAATCATGAGGCCACTCTTGCAGCGTAACCGTCCGAATCTGTCAAACTTCACAAATGAAAATGAGGATTCTGCTAGTAGGAAATGATTTTTAAAATAACGGCAGGTGTCCACTGGGGAAAAGTGCTCCCCCTGCAGGCTACAAATGGTGGCGACCAGACGTAAGTCAACACCTGAAACTGGAAATCTTGGGTTTCTGGTGGGAGGTTCTTAAGACAGACCCCGACTGCAGTACTCCCCTCATCCTGTATTATCGTCAAGATTCTTGTGTGTATTACACAAACATATAGAATATCTGGCTTCATCATTTCCTCCGTGTTACGTAGTATTTGGAGGGTATCAATTATTGACAGTGATGTGCTTCTGCCTTGGTGCAGTGGGTCAGTCCCGAAGCAGGAACACGGTTGAGGTTGGGACTCTTTGATGGAGCACGAGGACGGAGGGTGTCGAGGTCAGAGGTGAGGTCATCTCAGAGATCCATCACTCGCTTCTCTGGACTCACAGCCACATCCTTCTAGCTCACAGAAGGAGCCTGGCACAGAAGCCGGACCTGAACCCAGACCCGACTGTCAGTCACTGAAGAGTGACATGTCAAAGGGTGTAGTCCCAAAGGCGGGAACAAGGGTCCAGAGGAAGGAAGGTGTGATTGTGTGTGGACCGCTTCAGCGACTCAACCCTGGATCCAGCGACCACTTAAACAGCAGCTAGTGCGCAGGTGCTATGCTGTGATGCTGTAGGTGACAACCACAAGCCCAAGTACTTGTCGAATCCTCTAATGAGACAAGGTAAGTCAGAATTGTCTCTCTTCACAGAGCGGAGCAGAATAACAGTGCTGGTGTCGTGCAGCAAGACAGAGATCTGGACTCTGTGTTTCAGGTACGGAGAGGGTTGTTTTCACCAGGTTCCCTGGCCAGTCATGCCACATGGAACGCTGAGTTGGGTTGATACTCACAAAGCAGCCGACAGACCATCTGTCCCGTGATCATGCTCACGCTGTTTCAGGAGCTTGAAGCTGACATTGACAGCCGTGTGAAGAAGGAGTTGAGAAAGGCTTGCAGTGTTTTGAGTCCAGATGATGTAGGAAGTGCAGAGGATGTGGAGGTGGAGTGTGAGGAGCAGGGGAGCAACAGAGAAGCACTCGTGAAGGTCATCGTGACAATGACGCAGGACCTCCTGGCTGAGCGTCTGAAGAACAGTTAAAGCACCTTCTTCAACTTGATGATAAAAGTCCACCATCAGCCCAGCTTCCTCTTCTAACAACTTCTGACCAACGTCTTTTTCTCCATCCAGGGAGTCGTGTTTGCGAGTGTCTTCTCACACGCCGTCTGCATCCACAGAGGAGCTGCCGGCTGTCGGGGAGGAGTTGTCCACATCTGACCTCCATCCTCAGCTCCCCAGCCACGGCTCTCATAGAACTTGACCTGAGTGAGAATGATCTGGAGGACACATCTGGAACTCTGTAAGCACTCAGAGGGAAGCTGTCCACTGCTGTCCTCCGTTCTGCTGTTCTCCAAGCTCTCGTCTGACCAAGGTGGACCTGAGTCACAATGACCTCCAGGACTCGGGAATGAAGACGCTGTCGGTGGGACTGAAGAGTTCCCACTGCTGCCTGAAGACTCTCAGGTCAGAACACGGGTCCTTCACTTGTGGAGCTCCTCACTTCAACAATGTTGTCTTGACTGCAGAATGTCGAGCTGTGGGATCACACAGCGAGACTGTGAGGCACTGGCCTCAGCTTTGGTCTCTCACACCAAAGGACTGGACCTGAGCCACAACGACCTGCAGGATGCCGGAGTGCAAGTGCTGGGTCCTGAGCTGGAGAGCCAGAGATGTCATCTGGAAATGCTGAGGTCTGTAGTCGTTCACCCGTCAAGAAGTCTAAGCATGGGCTCAAAATGATGGAGAACAGTCTTGAAACAAGATACTGGAGTGATGCGTGTGAAGATCAGTTGTCCTTCACCTTTGCCTCTGCAGGCTCAGGAGCTGTCGTCTGTCACCAAAAGTTTGCCAAACTTTGTCCACGGTTCTGAAGTCTGAATCCTCCAGCATGAAGGCGCTGGATCTGAGTGAGAACCACCTGCAGGATGTGGAAGTGAAGCTTCTGTCTGCTGGACTGAAAAGTCCACACTGTCAGCTGGAGACTCTCAGGTGAGAGCTCAGGTCAGAGCGCCATCTGGTGATCACCTCACACACTGACGGATGTCTCCTCTCTCCCAGCCTGTCAGGGTGATTCATCACAGACGAGGGCTGCACCTGCCCGGCTGCAGCACTCAGGACCAACCCCTCGTACCTGAGAGAGCTGGACCTGAGCTGCAACCAGCCAGGAGGACCAGGACTGGAGTTGCTGTCTGCTGGGCTGTCTCCTGCTGTGACTCATCTTCATCTGGGCCCCTGATTTCTGAGAGCTCGTGAGTGACCTGCCAGGATTGGCCCTGGCCTGGGGTGAATGACCTCTGACCTGTCACCAGACCTCCAACACATCAAACTCTGGATGAGCCTCCCGCTCACGCCTGACTGGTGACATGGTGGCAAACACCAGGGGGCAGCATAAGCCTGGACTCTGAGCTCCGACAGGCACACGCAGCTCGGCTGAAACCCGAGCCAGAATCTAGGCCACTCCAGTGGGGTGGCTGCACGGTCTGCTGGCCCTGCAGCTTCCACTGAAGCAAACAATGACCCGATTCATACAGAGTGTAGACCCGGGACGGTCGTCTTTCGGCTCCTCCCTTCCAGGACAATGCTGCAACTGGACCCCCATTGTTCCCGCGCCCCGTGAGACGTGATGATTGAGGTCATTCCAGCAGTGGAGGACAGAGCCGCCCGTGCGGAGGGAACCACAGGGCCGAGTGGCTAAGAGCAGAGCTCATCTGCATGAAGATCTGAAGACTTCACACCATCACTGCTGCACCTTGCTCGGTTCTGATCCACTTGGCCGTCGTGCAGCGGCTTCACTAGACCCGGTAAGCCCTCAGTCGTGGAAGGCCCCCGCCTGCCGTCATTACCCAGCATGCATCTCCATGCTCCGCCACCGACTGTCTCACAACATCCAGTGTTTGTGCCATCAACAGGTTCCTCAAGCACTGACGCTTCCTGGTCCGGTCCAGTGAGTTACACCAGCAAATCTCCAGGGAGCAACTTTGGACTGGACCCGACCCACGAGGCACGTGGCCTAAGACCATCACGGGACCCTTCGGCTGCTCCTATCCGGCCCTCAGGAGACACTGACTGTCTCTGCTGATTTATGCTGTCTACGTTCATCCAGCATCCACTTTAAAGACCTTCAAACAAGACTTTATTGGACTTTTTCACCAAGCTTTCAACAATAAATCTTGATCTTTAACAATTTGAAGAGAGCATAAACTAAATATTCCATCCTCACGTTTCTTACGTAGTGCATCCTTCTTCATCTTCATTTTGGAAGTCTGGATTTGTCTCCTGCTTGATTGTTCTGCAAAACCTTGGCCCACTTTATCCCCTTTCTTGTTGAAGCCTTGCACCCGGACAGCAGTGCCACAGGGGCACCATGCTGCGCCTCTGGACGACCGTCCCACCGCGGCTCAAGTGTTGTGAAGGACAGCAAATGAAGAGGACAGCAGTGAGTCTGCCTCCTCCCAACTCAACTCTCCATGACTCTCCAGCGGACACACACACACAGCAGCGGTGCTGGTGGAGCCAGGAGGCGCAGCGTCTAATAAAAGTGGAATCAGCGTGGAGATCCAGAACAATGTTATCAGAGGAGAGGCGGCGAGCAGCCGGGTGGTCTCAGACATCCACATTATTATCTTCCTCGCCTTCTCTTAATCAGATTGTGAGGAGCCTCTATCTGGCGCTGCTGCCTGCCGGCTTCTGTGGGTGTAATACTAGCGCCCAGGGAATTGAACTCATCCCTCTCCTGCTGGAGTGGCTTCATTAGAGGCTCATCCTGGAGCCGGGGAGATATAATAAGGGGAGCTGACGGAGGAGCCGAGGTGTCGCTGAGGAATTTCTAATACACAGACTCAAAGAACTTCAAACTGAAGTGCAGCGCCGCAGGCCCGACGCCTGCTTTCATCCGCCGCAGCACGACTTCTGTGTTCCCACGCTGGGTTCAGAGCTGAGGGCAGGAGGATCCACACACCCGACTCTCAGTCACTGTCACCGTCTGCATCTTCATCATCATCATCGTCATCATGACTATCATCATCCTCATCACCATCATCTTCATCATCGTCATTGTCATCATCATCATCATCGTCATCATCTTCATCATCACCATCACCGTCATCATCATCATTGTTTCACCTTCATCATCACCATCATCATCATCCTCATCACCATCATCATCGAATCATCTTCATCACCATCACCATCATCGTATCATCTTCATCATCACCATCATCATCGTCATCATGACTATCATCATTCTCATCACCATCATCTTCATCATCACCATCGTCATTGTCATCATCTTCATCATCACCATCATCATCCTATCACCTTCATCATCACCATCATCATCGTATCATCTACATCATCACCATCATCACCATCACCATCAGCATCGTCATCGTCATCATCTTCATCACATCATCATCATCATCAGCATCGTCATCATCTTCATCACATCATCATAATAGCATCATTATCTTCATCATCATCATCATCATCATTATTATCGTATCATCTTCATCATCACCATCATCATCATCAGCATCGTCATCGTCATCGCCATCATCTTCATCACATCATCATATCATCATTATCATCACCACCATCATCTTCATCATCGTATCATCTTCATCATCATCTTCATCACCATCATCATCATCATCATCGTATCATCTTCATCATCACCATCATCATCATCACCATCATCACCATTATCATCATCATCTTCATCATCATCATCCTCCTCCTCATCGAATCACCATCTTCATACAAGCTTTCACACTTCACTAAGAGCATCTCTCAGAACTGTGCCTTGGGAGGAGACAGAGCTGGTCATGTGACTGGCTCAGACAGAGGCCACTAATTGATCCAGCACATTTGAGCTGTGGAGTGTGAACATGGCTGTCAGGACGCTGGAGCATCATGCTTGGTCGGACTTTACTAAATATAGACAGACATGGGGGGAGGGAGGAGCGTGAGGGGTGACGTCCAGCGGAAGCGGGGGTGTGTGTGTCGCAGGGTGTAGTGAACGACACAAACGTCCCACAACAACTCTGAGATGTTGGAGGCTTCAGCTAGTGCTTGCGTGTGCACACATGTGACACTGGCATGTCAGAATGCTCTGCAGGCAGCCGACCTCCTTCTGTGTGTGTGTGTGTCACACTCACGTGATGACCAGCGAGGTGGAGAACAGCAGCGTCCCCAGCAGTCCTCTCCGACAGTCTGCGTTCTTCCGCTGCCGCTGGTGCATCTCTCCGCCGCAGTTGTCGCAGCAGCGGCACATGCAGAAGAAGAGCCCGACCAGCGGCATCAGGACAGTGAAGAAGAGGCCCAGCGCCGCACACACCAGGAAGCCCATCTCATAGTAGAGAGCCTGAGGGTCAGAGGAGGGGAGATGAGGAGGGGATTGATGACAGAGGAGGAGGACAACACACACAGCTAAAAATATCTGGGAAGGTTGCACACTGCTGGGACCTAACAGACACGGTTCACGGAGACCAGGACACTGAAGGACTGGACAGCCCGGGAGCTCAGTGGAGCAGCTCCACTGCAGGTCTCCGGATGACTCCACACCTCTCTTTGAGGACCGAGCCTCTCGTGGAGCGGACTGTCAAGTGGCCGCTGGATCGCTGGCCGCTCGAGGGCATGAAGGTTTGATGACATCATCGCTCAGCCAGCACAAACATGCCGCTCGGCAGCGTGACGGTCATCAAACAGGCGACCCTTCCGTGCAGTCATGAGCGCTCGCCTGGCCGCCCCGCCGTGGGCGCCGCCGGGGACTGGAGAGGACCGCCACAAAAGGCTGCGCTGGGCGGCCCCGAGCCGCTGCTATTTTAGGGTTTCTGTCTCTGTCCCGAGATGACGGTGATCTTCTGCACGGGGGGAAACGTGGTGAGGCGGCGTGTCAGTGAGATGTAAACATCTGAGTCAGAGGATTGAACACGGACACTGGAGGAGCGGGTGGACCCAGCTGAACCACAGGTCTCATCTGAAGCTGCTAAACCTTCCAACCTGATCAGGGCCGTCTCCCACCTACTGAGTTTCAGCAGGAGACAAGTGGAGGAGAGCCTTCTTCAGACAACACAGGACTCTCACAGTCATCCAGCAGGTTCAGGTCACAGCACCTTGAACCTTCTGCCGGGCAGCAACACAACTGCGTGTTGTTGTTTCCAGGTGAGACTTTGACTGGGAAACCCTCCGCTTCCTTCTGCTCCTGTGTGAGGTCCGGGCCAGAGAGCAGCACGAAGAGAGCAGGGCTAAAGAGAGTGTTAGTGGCTCAGTGCTACTGTTGCTACAGCTACACAACAGAGGAGGAGGTGGGGCAGTGTAAGACGACCAGGTCTGAGGGGACAGACAGGTTGGAGGGCGATCTTTACCTGCAGGCTCAGCACTATGTTCTCTGGCTGAGGGAGGGGCCGTCAGATGAGGTCATGCAGACGACAGAGCAGCCAGGAAGGAAGAGAAGAACCACACAGACACGATGACAGAGAGAAAGAAGCAGGACATGCAAACACAATCGCAACATCTGGGAGGAGAGAAGACTGACTTCATCAGGTCGTCTGGAGAACCTGACGAGTCAGAGCTCAGTTAGCTTGATGGTCACATAACACACATGCTGCTGTGAGACCCTCTGTTAGCACTCACTCACTCACTCATTCATTCATTCATTCAGTCACTCCTTTACTCACCTCACTCACCTACTGTATTCATTCATTCAATCACTCCTTCATTCATTCATTCATCCATTCAGTCACTCCTTCACTCACCTACTGTATTCATCCATTCAATCACTCCCTCATTCATTCAGACACTTACTCAGTTCAGTTACTAAGTCACTCCTTCAGTCACTCACCCCTCACTCATTCATCCATTCACTCCTTCGCTCACTCACCTCAGTCACTCCTTCACTCACCCATTAACCTACTCATTCATCCATTCAGTCACTCCTTCACTCACCTCAGACACTCACTCACTCACTCGCCCCTCACTCATTCACTCATTCAGTCACTCTTCCACTATTCATCCAGTCATTCATTCCTTCACTCACCTGAATCACTCAGTCACTTGCCAGCTCACTCATTCATTCCTTCATCCATTTGGTCACTCCTTCACTCCCTCCTTCACTCACCTTCTGATATTCGGTCTGAAGGGCTCCGAACCGGTCCTTGGTCAGTCGGATCAGGAGATCTGAAAGAGAGTAGATGAGTCAGCGGCTGCTCCGAGAGAGAAGCAGGAGGTCACGGGTCATGGAGGAGGTCAGACCAGCAGATCCTGCACCACAGTCTCTGACCCACATCTCTCCTCAGGGCGGTCCAGCAGAACCACACCATCGTTGCTCTGCTGCAGACTGGACCACAAATCTGCCCCAGTTCCACCAAGACTCAGACTCCAGAGTTCTGACTCACATTTTTAACAAGGCTGACTCAGCAAACATCTTCTGCTCCAGATCTGACAAGTTCTCATCAAAGCGTGACCTTCCACTTCCCCTCCTCCACTGCCCTCGCCCCGAGGCCGGAGGGACAGGACCAGCATCTTGCAGCGTTTGGTCTTTTTGACAGCTCCGGTCCTGGTGGTTCTGCTGTCGGACCGATCGCTGCCACGCTTCATCAGAACCTCGACGGCCGAGCAGAACCCAGAGTATTCGGGGGTCGACTTCAGATCACTTCCATTGAGGTTCACAGTAGGTTAGTGGAGTTTGTCTCCAACATCATTATTTGTTTATCTTCAAATATAATAGTGAACTAAGTGTAGAGATGAGAAATTCAATGTTTCACGTCTCTGGTAGAAGCCGCTCGTGTCTGCTCTGCCAGCTTTATTTAGGGGTTAAATTGAGCCGTCTGTCTGTGTATCTCATGTCTCTTAACAGACTTTAACTATGGACCAGTCTGGACACATTCCCTAGATGCTATTGAGGAAATATTAGAAATAATGTGAATAAATGATCATTTAGTCTATTCTATTCTCCAAATCATTATACAAACTGCCTTGTGTGATGAAAAACCTTTTCACAAGTTATTTTCCATTGCCTTATTGAAGATTTCACTAATGCTTTGACCGTTTCAGAATTTGTTGATGGTCCCTAACTGGTGGCGGCTCGTAGCATTAGTGCTGCCTGTGAGAGTGTGTCCATGATCAGTGAACCCTAATGGGGACGCGGAAGAGGACGCCGCCACCAATACCGGAGCGGAGGTCCGTCCAATATCCAACTATTTTCACCAGGGTGTTCCACCGAAGCGCCACCGCAGCAGGACACCTGCATGTGTGACCATAAAAGGTTCCATGTATTAAAAATAAGTTTAAAACTACGATCGTGAACCGAAGTCCACAACACTCTCCACAGCTGTCACACAAATTCATCGTGAGACGCAGAATTGTCATCGTGGAGATTGTGTTTGGTATATCGTGTACGGTAAGTTATCGCCCATCCCTTCAAAGTGATGGTACCGAGAGTCGGGCTGCTGACTTGAACTTCCTGTTCCACTGTGGGAACACGCTCCGGGTCGCTGTGTGCAGTGTAATGTGACACACCGTCTTTGTCTGCTCCTGAAAGCAGTGCCGGGCCCGGTGATGACACACTGCCTTCACACTGCATCACCAGGAACTGGATCCTGAGGAGGACCAGGACAGGTGGATCCTCTCCACCCGACCCAGGAGGCTGCGACCCACTTATGAGAGCAGAGTTCATCTTTCAGTCTTTTGTCAGGGTCCAGAACAGAGATGACAAATGAGGCCCAGAATGTTCCGGAGCTGAAGGGAACCAGAGACGCAGCAGAAGACCTCCCACTGCAGAGGAGACCGGATTCAGAACCATGTGTCAGTTCGGACCATCACGCTGTTGTGTCTCCTTAGACCAGCTCTCCATCCAGCCACTAGAGGGCACTAAAGCCCCCCTGTAGTCGTGGCCGGACATTTTAATGCCATAATTAAAGAGGAGATGAGAGAGATCTAATCCCGCGGCCCCTGGGGCTGATTAGCCTGGTGGATTAGAGGAGCAGTGGCGGGCTCAGGTCCGACTGACCTGCCACGATAAACAAGCGTGGATCGATCGGCTGGGGTTTGAAGGTAAACAAACATCAGAGGATTAGTGCCTCACAGCAGGGTCTGGGTTCAGTGGTGTCTGAGGGGGTCCAGAGTTCCGCCATCCATCCATCAGATTAGGACTGGATTAGGTCGCAACACACCGGCAACAACAGAGCGAGGCTCCGCCCAATCTGGTGACTTCCCTCCTGACATGGTGGCTGTGTCAGAGGAGCTCGCGGTTGAGGGACATGGATCTGCGAGAAGGTCCTGCTTCACCAGCTAACCAGCAGGTTTCTGGTGACCGCCGCTGCCCCTGCGACCTGAGAGGCAGTCGCTCCCACACACTTCCCAAAAAACTGAGAGCCAGGATTCTGGAGATGAGGAGAACAAATTCAAATCATCCTTGTGGTCCTTTTATAATTCGGCTGCCGAGCATCAGCCGTCGGCGCGACAACTAGCGCGACAAACAGGATTAACTCGGCGGAGGAAATAAACGCACGAGTAAGCTCGACCGCATCCACAAAACCCGACCTCACTCGCAAAGTCTCGGATTCTTCCTGCTGCTGCCACACACTTATTTCTACACACACACACACACACTTGTGAGCGGTATTAGCTTCAGTGCCTCCTCTTGGAGACACAAACCCAGATTCCAGCTGGTGACCTGCTTTCACACCCGCAGCAGAACCTCGTGGTGATTCCCTCCAGGAGAGACGGAAGTGAAGCTGGTACCAGCTCGGCTGCTGCCCCCTCGACGCTCGGCAGACCAGAGTGGACATGAGGTCGGGAGGCAGAGAAGCCTGGTGGATGTTAGTGCTGTTACCGTGGCAACACAAGTCTCTTGAAGTCACTGAGCAGTTTCTGCTTCAGAAATTACAAGTGTGTTAGCCAGATGAGGAAAATGCAAACAAGCATCAGCGAATATTCCGCGCTGATTTAAACTCTAATGTGCAGCAACAGACCGAAGGCTGCGCTGAGCGTTCACACACCAGCGCGCTGACATTTCAGAGAGTGTGTGTGTGTGTGGATTTAAGCTCCAGAGAACAAGACCACAGTACAGAATAAACACTGTTACCATGGAGTGTGTTACTGTGGTGAGAGAAGCCAGCTGAACTTTACCAATAGGTACACACACGTGTTTGTATCTCTGTCCTGATAGGGACCTCCCATTGCCACAACCCTTTCCCCAGCCTGTCCCCCTAAACCTGACCATCCAGGACTCTGAACCAAATTGAAACCCAATTATAATGATCCAGTTATTTTTAAGTCCTCATCCTCAGCCTTGTGAGGACCAGTCAAGTGGTCCTCAGCAGTTTCATGTGTCCGGTGGTGGGAACCCAGACGACTCCAGTGGTTCTGGGCTTCTGAAGGTTCATGCATATGTGGACAGGAAATGTTACACGATCAGCTGAGCGTCTCACACTGGACTGCCACTGCGGCCCGATGAGCACAGGTGTCAGAACCTCATCTGAAGACTCTACATTTTGTTTCATCAGACCGGCTTCATGTTTACAGCAGTCCAGAGAGTTGAGGCAGCAGGTTTGAAACCCAACACCTCACTATGACCCGAACCGCCCAACACAAGTGCAGTACTTCTTGACTTGACCTTCAGAGCTACCAACCTCGGTCCCACCCCGTCACATCCCCCATGTCATAGGTTCCCCAGAGAGTCTGGATCCCATCTAGAACCCTGAATCAAGCTGATCCTCAGCACTCAGAACCTCGACTCTGGTTCTGATCTAAATCCCCAAAGTTTTGATGCAGATGAAAATCACACGCTTGTTCTTCGTGGTCCTCCCAGAACCAAGTCTGGCTTTCTGGACCCAGAAGACGGACCGAACCAGGACCCACTGAGGTAAAGACCTGGACCATAGATGTACCGGCTCAGAGGTCCGAACAAAAGCCAGTCCATTTGGCCATCAGCAGCAGACTCAACAGGAAACAGACTCAGGAGGACAGTGTTTTCGGGGGTTTGGCCTTTTATTTTTAGAGCTTCTGTGTGAAGCAGTGGCTTGTCCGAGTCCAGACCCGGCTGGAGATCTGCTCCGGTGTGTCCCAGACGGACGCTCTGACGCGGCCTCCTCTGTGCCCTCCTCTGTGCCCTCCGGCTGATCCTCTGACCAGATTAAGTGGATCACCAAAAGAAAAAGTCCCGGGACAAGAAGACACGGGCTGAAAAGGAGCCTGTTGGCAGAGGGGAGGACGGATGTGTAGACTGACCCACGATAACTCCGTCCCAGATTAGAGCCCACTAATCAGATCTGACGCCTGCTGAGGCGACAAGAACAGACACGGTGACCTGCGAGACACTAGGAAGACCTGTCAATAACCAGGTCCAGTCCAGCAGAACCTGGCAGAGGTGTCCCAGAGCTGGTCCACCTCAGCCCGGTCCGGTGAGAACCGGCCGTCCGAGCCCATCGGAGGAACACGAACACGCAGGAAGATGCTGCGGCGTCTCAGGAGGAGCTGAAAGGGCTGCAGCTTCCTCGGGTGATCCTCCAGTCCAGAACCTCAGATGTGGGTCAGGGAGAGGGGAGAGCAGCGCCGGTCGGCTGAACGATAAGTCAGGCGTCCTCTGTCCTTTAGTTCCGCATCAGCGATGCAACGCGTCCTTCTGAGGACACGCTCGCTCGCCACTGCACCACTGGCCACTGTGTTCCAGGTCCGGCACACGGAGATGTGTGTTGGGTCAAGATCAGAACCCTCTGTCCTCACTTCTCCCACCATTGCTGTGCAGAGACTCTCCTCTGCTCTGAGTCTCTGCTGGACAACCCAGCTCTGACAGCTGCTGAGTCCAGAGCGTTTTCCTGCCTCCTGGACCCGTCATGTTAAGTTACCCAGCATGAAGGACACGCTCCAGGTCCAGGTGAGAGTGTCGACCTGTGCTGAGTGACACGCAGCAGGAGACGCAGCGGTCCTGAGGAGCCGGTCCAGCCCCACCACTGCAGTGACAAACTACATGCTGACAGCATATTGAGCCAGGAATTATGGGATTACACCATTAACAAGGTGAGTCAGAGGGAAGCTAATCTGTGATGCCGGGGGAGGAGCTGCACACACACACACACACACACACACACACACACACACACACACACACACACACACACACAGTAAACAGATCTGATCCTATTCAACATCAGAAACAAGCTCCTGAGGAAGGGACGGGATGTGGAGCAGCCAAACGTGAGTTGAAGAGCTGGCAGTGCTCCTTCCTGAACTCATGGTGGCGCCAGAGACCCGGTCCTCTCTGAGACAGGGGAAGATGTGTCACCCATCAGAGACTGGGAGCAGAGGGGCAGGTTGTCCACAGACCAGTAGTTACCGATGGAGTCCAGCAGGGGGCAGCGCCACACAGTTCCAGTCGCCAAAGTTATCGAACAAATTAAAGCCGCAACTGATTTGAAATCGCTGACGACGCGAGGATTGTATTACCAGATTCTACTTTCACCGTCCGCGACAGTCATGTTTCCTTCATTAATTCCACGTGAATATCCGCTGAAACAGACAGTTGACCTGAGAATAATAAATATGAAAGTTGAAATCGATCATAATCACATCGAATTGTTTTTTATCATACCATTATTTTTAGTTTCTATTGATATATTCTGGATACAGATGAAGCACTGCTCCTGAGGGCGGAGCTGTCATCGCCTCAACTTATTCGTTGAATTTGTAATTTTCGGATCAAATCGGCGGAGAACCTGTTGAGCTTGGTCCAGTCGGCTCGGTTCTGCCAGTCTCCAGAACCAAAGCCAGGAGCGCTGAGAGTACCAGGAGGAGGATGGCTCAGAGTCTGGACCGGGGCAGAACCTGAGGTCAAACCTCGAGCTGGTTCTGGAGTCCAGAGCAATGGACCGTCAGAACCAAGGTGTCAGGCGGACGGGCTCACTCACCTTGAGGAAAGGCGTTGGGCTGGACCAAACACAGGAACGTGTGGACCATGTAGAACAAGATCCCGATCGGTCCCGGTTCGTAGTGGGCCACCGTCTCGTAAACTCCGGCGGGCACGTATCCAAAATCCAACTTCCCCGGAGGAGGCAGTCTCCGGGTCTCGGTCTCCTGCTGGAGCTCCGCGGATCCGGAACCAAGCCAGAGCAGCAAGAGCATCCCGGAGGTCCACATCGTGCAGAGCGGTTCTAGTCGGAGGACGGGAAGTGTCCGAGCGGACCGCAAGCTCAGGTCCTCGTCCCCGCGGAGACGCTCATCGTTGCGCCGCACACGAGAGGCTGGCCCCGGCCCGGGTCTGTAGGCGTCCGAAGGTTCCGGTCCAGAGTGAAGACAGTCGTCTCATCAGGTCCGCCGGCTGCGTCACGGGAGCGCGAGAGGAGGCGCGCGCTCGCCGCCCCACTCCAGAGGAAAGAGCTCCGCCTACCGGGGAGGCGCGGGTGAAGGAGGAGAGCGACACGCAATTCTGCTGAGGAGAACACACGTCAAGAAAGCGTGAAACGATTGTACAGAGGAAACACGCCACATTTCAGACGAGATGAACACAAAAATATTTCAGTCTCCACAGTCACAAAAGTTATGGTGAATGTCATCAAAATAAATGATTAATAAATCACTCCTTGCATCATCGTCAACATGGTCTTTCAAAAGCTTTAATACAGCACGTGAACAAACAAACTTTGCTTCAAAGAGAGCCACTGACACCACCAACAACCACGGTACCTTCATGAGGTGAGGGGAAACTTCCCGCCACTCATGTGACCTCTGACCTCCCACCAGCCCAGAGGGGAGACAGCTGATACCTGAGGTTCTGGTTGCTTGGCTGGTGCTGTGATGCTGCCGCTGTGGGGCCGAGGACACAGGTGTCTGTGTTCTCTGCAGGGGGCGGAGCCTGGAGTCGCTCGCCTGAGAAACTGAGACAACACCATCGAACCTTGGGCTTTATAGCACGTGTTTCAGTTAGAAGCAGACTGATCCGTTTTATTGTCCAACAAGTTTTTTTTTAAAAAACATTTTTCACTTGTTTCTCACATTTAATTTCACAGCCTCTTCTCCTTTTTAATATCCTTGCTAGCAACATGCTAACACGCTTAACTATTTTTGAGTCAACTAGTCAGCATACATTGTGTACAGGTTGTTGAAAACACTTGTGTAGGTTTAAAAGTTGTTTTGAAACTTTAGCTTTGAATTGTAACTGCCACTTATGGTGGATTGAGAATGTATGCCCCTTGTGAAATGGTCCCATGTATTCAATGTTTCAGGTCACGATAGTCACAGCCTCAGATGTTATAGTCACTTGTTATTAGTTAAACAAGCATCTCCATTTATGAAAGTGCCAACACCGCAACTGAATGCTAACACAGCTGATGTGTCAATACAGTGTACCACTAAGTGCCTGTATGCTAGCTCTGTACTGCAGCACAAATGAAAGGCGCACACTGTTACAGAAAGGAACGCGTCAGAATTGAATTATTTAGCATTATTTAGCCTTCGAGCTAATCATGGCTAACAAACAGCCGTGATCCGCAGCTCAGATGCTAAAGGGAGCTGGGGATGGTGAGGGCTTTTGAAGGGTGAGCAGGGGAAGAGAAAGCGTAGCTCATGAGTGGCGATGTAGCCGCAGAGCTAACTCAGATCGACACCTTCCTGCGAGCTAAAAACGTCTGGACTCTGGTTGACCTCCTGGCACGACACGCTGGACTCACTCCAGCTACTGCGTCTGTCTCTACTGGCAGTGAGACGGCGCCCCCTGTCAGTCAGAGCTGCAGCTGTGCTTGAACAGTAAGCAGCTTAGGTAGAGTGGGATTTACCAGAGCCGACACACCCCACCCCACCCCACCCCACCAGGTGAACTCAGGTCACATGACCAACGCGGCCTCCCCAGTGCCCAGCTGGGGAGAAGAAATGCACAGATGAAGAAAAACCGAAGATGAAGAGCAGAGTGAGACAAAAGCATTTATTGATGATGAACTGAAGATAAATACCATCAGATTAAGATCAAACTGCAGAAATAAATAGAATTATCACCAAAACACTTCAAAACCAAAGGAAAGGCTTCAGTCAATATTGCTTCATCGACGAGCGCCATAGCCAGGAGTTTGGCAGAGACTCGACGCTCCGGCAGCGGAACTCGCCGTGCCTCCGGTCTGGACACACCAGCTGAGGTAGATTTGTCAAGGTTCTGCTGGAGAACTTCCTGCCAGCGGAACTCGTCCATTCACACAACAGCTCTCTGTGGAAGGTCATCCATCAGAGGCTCAGAGTAGAGCTGAAGTGTGGGAGGCGTGTGCCCAACACACGGTGTTTCAGGTCCCATCATGGCATCCTAGTTGGCCAGAGTGAAATCTCTCTGTGTGGACCTCACCCTCAACCGAGGGGTGTTTAGGACGGTGGGAATGACTCGACTGTGAAGGGGCGGACGAGCAAGGACACTTGGAGGAGTCATGGAGACAAAGCTTCCGAGGAAGTTACTCCTGGAGTTTCGGTTCAGTCAGAAAGCAGCAGGCTGACAGAAGTGTCTGTTGGCCAGCTCGTGCTCACACCCTTGCTCACACTCGCACACTGGTGCGCACTCACTCACAGGTCCATTAGCGTCCACTCCCCCTCCACTGGAATAAACACTGTCGTCAGAGCCGTGGGTCCTCGTCGTACCTGAGACAGTCACCTGCTCACCGCCGCTCAGTCGATGCGGTTCCCACAGATGGTGAAGCGGTCAATCTCCAAGAGGTCTTTCTTCTGAGTCCTGAGCTTCAGCTCGCAGCTCTGCGTCTTGTCCTCCTCGTCCTGCGTGGCGAGAGGAGGGTCGGGGGGTGGAGTCGGAGGAGGCGGGTCAGCAGGGGGCGATGGCTGTGTCCGTGGAGGAAGCAGGTCGGCGAGAGGAGCTGGCTGCACGGTGATGAAGGCAGGTGGCGGAGGACTCCGCTGCTGCAGCTTCATCTCACCTGTGAACGATAAACCGAGTCAGGTGACTTTTCGGAGGCAGACCACGTCCACAGGGTCTGGCATGAGGCAGGACTTGGGTCTCTAACAGAGCCATTCAGAGACAGACTCCGTGAAATCTGGCCCTGCTCCCATAGGGACGCGGAGCAGGAGGAGACGCTTCCACCACCAGGGGACCCGGGGGCAGTCACACAATGACATCACAGATGTTCTCAGGAACAGGAGCACCAACACCTCACGATCTGCCGCAGTGTGGAACGAGCGCCGCAGCGAGTCCAGACGTTGGGAGCTAAGAGAATTATTCATGGCATGAGAGGAGCAGGGCGGCGCCGGCTGCTAACCAGGAGGTCCACTGGGACAGAACCTCCTCATATCACCGCGGCTGAAGACTCAACTCCAGTTTCAAAACATCCATCACAGTCAGAGTTTCCTTCATGACAAGTGTTTCCATGGAAACAGCAACACGTGGACGCACCACTGCTGGATGCCCGTCATTTATCCATCCTTTGAGGCGAGGCCTCCTCAGCTCCAACAATCTTTGGAGGAGCTCACTTCTCAGACACAGTTTTGATGTCCGAGTTTGAGTCTGGATCAGAACCGAGCCAGAACCACAGCAACTCTTCCTAACAGATGTGTCTGTTGTAATAATAAACCCAATAAGTCTCTCAGTCTGAACAAGTCTTTCTGGCCGCTGAACTGAAGTCTTCAATTATTCACACGGCAGCAGAGGAGCGAGGAGGAGGCCTGGAGAGACCAGCTACCTTCTCAGAATCTGGCTGGCGGCTATAAACACGGTGAGTGTGTGTGAGCCTGGCGGCATCTTCTCTCACGGGGAAGTCGGTGAGCAGCAGCTTTGATGTTTGGAATGAGACGTTTCATCAGGCTGGGAAAAGCTGCAGGATCAGTCGCCAGGTCTGTGAGAAGATCTGCGGGGATTTGGAGGATGATGGGAGGACACCCTCCTCTGCGTGTGTGTGTGTGTGTGTGTAGCAGCTTTACAGATGCATGAATGGATGAATTCACATGTAAATGAGGAGATAAGTGGAGATGTCTCACTAATGTGACACATTCAACCAGACTCTTCATTCACCAAGGCTGAGCTGTTGCCATGACGACTGCAGGGAAGTTACCTGGAGGTGTGGCGTCCGGCTTGGCCTGAGGAGGTGAGGAGGCGGAGGGTCTTTCAAACAGCTTGTCCTCCATGTGCGCCCTCTTGACGTAGATGCAGGACTTGCCCAGCAGCACGATGCTGTTGAGGACCTTCAGTGAGACCAGCCTGTGGAGACAAGAGCCTGCTTTATCCACCACTCCAGAGGAGCCAGTGCCAGAGATGAGGCGTGGTGCTGGAGACAAGGAGTGGAAAGAGAAAGTGAGCATGAGCAGTAAAAAGTGTTTTTGTCACCGGTGATGCGGCAGTTTGTCTCCTATTCTGGCCTGTGAACGATGCAGCGCATGTTCAGAGTGACTGAGAGGAAGAGTCAGAACCAGGATGTCACCGTTCACTGAACAACCATCGATCAGAACTCATGAATGGGTCGGCGCCACAGTGAGCGAGCTCAGCGCTGCACACAGCCGACGTGTTGTGTTCGTCTCCGGCTGATTGGTGCCGGCAGTCTGGAGCTAGACCACATTAAGGACGGATCCCTCCGACCATCTGCTCTCCATCACCTCAGCTCACATCGCTGATGTGGGCCGTCCACACTCTGGGTTGCCGGGCCCAGCCGTCAGGCCTGGACTGGTGACGAGAGTGAGACGGACACATTTGGGTCTGTGGACCAGAGTTCGCTCTGGCGAGGTGTTCAGACCGAGAGTGCGTCCGGCACGTTTGTCTTGCCAGAAGAGGCGGTTGGAGCTGAGCTATTTTTAGCGGGCAGAGATGGCACTAGAGATGACAAGACTGTAGTCCTCAGCCTGAGGGGGCGCAGCAGCGAGGACGAGAGACAGGAAGTGAGAGAGCACGGTGTCAGGCATTATGTAAGAGTGTCCGTTCCGGTTTGTCAGAGCTGTTCCAGTCCTCCAGTCATCTGAAGGTTCTTGGTTAGACTCTCCTCCAGGACGGACACGTCCATGTTGTCAGCACCTTCAGCTCTGCCTTTGGTCCTCACAGGGTCTGAAAACTACAGCAACAAGTGCAAGGTCTCACCCCAGATAGAAGAGGAGGACGCAGGTGTAAGACAACGCTCCCTGGACCTTCACGGAGCTGATGACCACTCGGATCAGCTGATGGAGCAACAACAAGAGAAGTCACGTTTGCCCACACTCTTCTTCACCTGACAGGAAGAGGGTTCTCAGAGTCTCACCAGGACAGCCAGGGGCAGAGGGATGAAGCCCATCCTGCGAGCCACCGAGTCGCTGTAGTCCGTGCAGGCCTGAGGAGACACAAGGTCAGCAGCAGCAACACCAGGACAATGAGGAAGCTTCACACTCACGTTCTTCTGCCGACTGCTGACAAGATCAAAAGCCAGACTGGCTCTGTACTCGCTGTAGACCTGAGGAGCATGAGAGCTTCGGTCAGGAGGTTGATGTCGACTCCTTGTGGAGCACAGCACACAGGTAAAGTGGTGATGAAATCACCGCTTTGAAACTGCACTTTCAGCAGTTTCGCTGCCACCAGTCAGTAACATCTCGCCAGCTCTTGATGACAAGCCCAGCCAAACACTGCCCCTGAGAGCTTGGGTGAAGAATGGAAGGAGCAATGGAGGAGAGCAGATGAAGGTGAGAGAGTGGAGCAGGTAGTGGTGGAACTCAGCAAGATGGAAGTGAGGGAAGCGCTGAAGAGGATGACGAGTGGAAAAGCAGTTGGTCCTGACGACATTATGGGGAGCCAGCAGGGAACTTTCTGACCAGACAGTCTCTGCCTCTTTGAGCTCTATTTGTGGGCAAACGATACAACCTGGCTCTGATCTTTTTTTAGGGCAACAGAGGACGAGTGAGATATTCGCAGACTTTGTAGCCCCTAATTCAACGGCTCACAGACCTTTTTTTTGGCTTCTTCCGATCCCGAACCCTATTTTCAATAGGCCCAAATTTTCCACAAGTCCTGGAATTTCTTCAGAATGCTGGCACCAGCCATGTCTTATTATCATGAAGGCATCGAGGTGCCTACATGATAATAAGACGTGGGCTGTGTCCCGCGTGCCAGATCAGAGCTGCCTCTGCTTACTACAGACTAGGCAAAAATCAGGAGAGACCTGCTGGACTGGAGAGCACTTGAGACACGCAGCAGAAGACCACACACCGACAACCTGAGGAGTGGCGTTACGTACGTCGGCTGTGATGTTGTTGAACTTGGTGATGAAGGCGTGTTTGATGATGTCCACCGCCACTTCACTGGTCACCACCATGAAGACATCAGGGAACAGAACCCACAAGTGTTCTGAGGCAGAGAGAGAGAGAGAGAGAGAGAGAGAGAGAGAGAGAGAGAGAGAGAGAGAGATCGGGTCAGATGGAATTTACCCAAGCTTCTTCTGTGACCCTCACTATCGCAGCTTCAGGAGTCGCCACTGAGGGAGGAGCCCCTCTCCTGATGAGCAAAGCTGCTCAGTAGACAAAGCAGATGATGAGTGAGGATGAAGAGTGACTGTAGCTTCTTGAGTCAGTCAGGCGTCCAGAGGAACGTCAGACGTGACAAAACTTTCGCTGCGACAGTTCCCGTCTGTCATCTGAACCACGCCACAGTCCGAGGAGACAAGTGCCGCGTCACTCAGAGCTCCACTCTGCTGTGAGGAACAGGAGCTCATGAACTCACTGCTTCCATCCCCCAGATGTGGAGGCCCTGCTGTCTGACCGTGGTGTAGTAAATATGGTGGTCATAAGCAGCTCTTAATCAAATTAGATGTTGAGTTGCGATAAAACGGTAGGCTTTTATGTTCATAAACAATTCACAGAAACAGAAAACAACACTCAGTAGATAAGTATTTACATAACAGAAGAAATACTCAACTCATAAATCATATATTCCACTCAAATGAATCCTTCAGAGCAAACAGCTGAAGCAAAGAACCACGTCACATTGACTCATAATCGTTCTCTGAGTGATGTTATGAAAATGTAATCCATGGTTCTGCACTATTATCCTTGCAGTTGCAAGAATGTGGATGAAAATGTTTGTTTACTTTTAACGTAGTTCACATCTGGAAGGTTTACGAAAGACATTGTCTTCAGCTCGGTCTGTCCTGCCGGTGCTCACCTGGATTCCACGAGAACTGCTCCATGTTCCTGAGACACACGATGAGCAGCAGCACGTAGCTGGTGAAGCGTTCTTTGATATCTGCAGGAAGAAGACTCGCGTTAGTCTTCTCAGGCGTGAAACGGCTCAGACATCTGCTGCTTCTCCACAACATCTGGACGGCTGCAGCGGCGCTACATTGTTTGCTTTCACATCGGGCCAAGAAACACACCAACAGGAGGTTCTTCTCCGACTCTCAGGAGTCCAAAGAGAATCTCATCCGAGGAATGCCAACCTTTTCCTCGCCATGGATGAGATACAAGTGTAGACTCATAAACATGAGTCCACTCACACGCTGGATGGTTTCAAAATGTCTCACCGCTGTTGGACATCTGGAACAAGTTGTTCTTCTCAAACTTCTTGAACACACTTCCCTTGATCTCCACAAACTGCAGCAGAGGAGGAAGAAGAATCTCAATACGGACTCAACGCACACAGAGAGGACGAGCGTGAGTGAACTGACGTTGTTGGACATCATAATGGTGAGCAGAGACTTGTTGTGAGAGTTGAAGGCCACGTTGAGGGTGGAGGCCTGGACCATGATGAGGATGGCGTGAAGAACTGAGGGCCGTTATTCAGGAGAACAACTACAAGTCCAAGTGCTCAGCAACTTGAGCACAAGACTCTCCAACAAAGATCTCTTCATCTGTCTGAAGGACACAAAGCTCTGTGGCGCACATCTACCGTAGAAGGATACAGACGTAGAAGACGGCCATCAGAAAGTGAGGGATGACGCCGATACTGTCTCTCTTGCGCTCTTTAGGTTCTGTGGCTGTCCAGTAGAGAGCGTCCAGAATGTCCTGACCAAAGGAGGAGAAGAGCCGATCGGCCACCTGCAGGAGACATGACATGATCACAGCTTCTTTCGCTAACACGAGCCAACTAAAACCAGACAGCTGGGATGACAACACAGAGGTCAAAGTCTGATCTGCCCACCGGAGTCCAAACATGTCCAAATGAGTTTCTGCTGCTGTTTGAGAATGAAATTCACCAGTCTTCATCCTCAATTTGATGGTGAAGACTTCAATATAACTGGGTTCCAGTTTGGTTCAGAGTCCTGGTTCAGGTCAGCCATGTGTTTTGGATGGTTAGGTTTAGAGGGAGAGGCTGGGGAAAGGGTTATGGCAACGAGACTGCCTCACAAAGCGATACAAATGTGCGCATGTGTGTGTACCTCCAGCATGTTGTAGATGAGGTAGAGCTTGATGACAGACTGTCCTCGGATCAGGTGGTACATCATGGAGTAGTCCACGTAGTGCATCATGGAGAAGCAGAGCAGCAGGATCAGACCCTTCAACATGTCGCAGACCTGCGCTGGCTGCAGTAGCCGGGACCCACTGAGACACACAACATTAACTCGGTCTCATTATTTAAGACCCGTGTCAAGCTCCTGACCAAGTCCTCGCATGTCTGAAGCCATGAATGTGCTCAGATGCGCTCCATCACTTCACATGCTCAGAGATTACCTCAGTGAAGCGTCACAGATGAATGTGAACAAGCATCGACACACACACACACACACACACACACAGAGTTTTCCGGACACTGCGCTGAGGATGCTGAGCTCTTCTGGCGTTCAGCGAGGACACGGATGCCAACTGTAGAAGGAGCAGGCTGCAGCCAAGTATCACTGATGCTAATGAAGGAGTGGATCTGGCTCCTCATCAAGATGAGGCCGGACACTGAGAAGTCCCCTCACCCAGTCCAGTGCCTGGTCCCTGTCTGCTGAAGGTCAACAGAGGTCTCTAGTTCTTGTCTCAGAGACACAATCTTTAGTCTTAAACACGTTTGGGTCCTGATCACACCTTCGTCAGTCTAGAACCCTGTCTCAGACACGGGTCAAGTCCTGGATCCAACTGATCCTGCTAGAGTCACATCAGCTCCCCCAGACCTCTCAAGCCAGTCAAGTGAAACGATCTCTGTGACTTACTACAAGCCAGGGAAAGAATCATTTTAAAAATGTTATTATTATTATTTTAATTAATCAGGGTCAGCCAAGTAAAACCGCTGCATCTCAAAGTGTTACTGTGGCTACAGTTACTGAGTTCATGTCTGTTAACATTTATTTGTTGACTCAGATGCTTGTTTATTTGTTGTTTATGAAGTTATTTTGGTACAAATAGATGTTAACAGCTGTGTTTTCTACAAAGCAAGTTGTTAGTTGTCAGTCGTTAGGGGCGGGGTTTTAGAAGCCCTGTTTCAAATTCCTAGCTAAAAGCCTGGTGGGGAAGCTTGCGAACAGAAGCAGTCTGCAGTCGTCAGGTCCACGTGTGCAGCTCACTTCTGCAGCGTGTGCTGAGGAAAACTGACACATGTGCTGAGCTACATCTAGGTGACAGGAAGCAGCAGCATGACTGACGGTGCCTGGGCTGACGCTTCTTCCTTCCACTCCGGAGTTCAGTTTGCGCTGATGTTTCCAAACACACACCAACAGATGGTTCTTGGCACGAACAGATCTACAGTGGGTTTCACTCACACCTTGTAACAACACTCTCAAGCCTAGGAGATGGCAGTCAGTGAAGACACAAGACTCTGCTGTTGTGGTTCTGAGCATGAGCAGCAGCGTGATGGACGAGCACCATGAGATGAGAGCATGCTGGGCACACCTCCACAGAGGCTCTCGGGGGGGACGTTCTGGACCCACGAGGAACTGACAACACAATTAAGGGTGACGGTGGAGGCTGCAAGAGCAATATGAAGCCTGGGGGAGGAGGGCAGGTGGTGGGCTAATGAGGTGTGGGGGGCATACCTGCTTCTCTGGCAGTACGGGCAAGTGTGTGCCCTGCAAGATGGGGAACAGTCAGAGGAAGAAGAGGATGAAGAGGAGGAAATGATACTGGCAGCAGGAGGTTCAAACATCTGCAGCAGTAAATCTGTGTGTGTGTGTGTGTGTGTGTGTGTGTGTGAGAGAATAAGTGAGTCAAGTTTCTCTTCACTTCCTCTCAGCGTGTTTCCATCAGCTGATCCAGTCGTGTTGCCAGGCAACAATAGTTCTGGAGGCTAAACTCACTCGGCTGCCACACACACAACACACACACTCATCACAACCAACAAAACTTCCCACCCTGGCCTGTTCTTCATTGGGTGTGTGGCCGCTAACATGTCATCATCATGTGTGTGAGTGGTGTCAGCGCCACACGTGTCTCACCTGAAGCCGCAGCACGGCAGCGTGAGCAGCCGCAGCACAGCCAGCAGGACCCTGAGCGGCAGCAGAGTGAGGATGTAGAGGAAGGCGTCGACGCACAGGAAGAAGCCGAAGATCATCAGCTGGGATGGACGCAACATTACATGGGTACATGATCACATTATCACAGAGCACCAGCAGACATGGACCTGCTGCAAGTGTCCCAGACCTACTGCACGAGACGGACTGGCTCCAGTCCGGACGTCTTTGTACTACAGCTTAGTCAAAAACACCAGACAATGTCCAACTCTTAAGTACCAAGCTTAATCGGGAACTCGAGAGGAGAAACGCTGGAGTTGTGAAAACACGTCAGCAGAACTCGCCGGGACTTATGAGACAATGGCGCCCTCTGGTGGCTCAAGAAAGGCGACGCTGCAAAATCAGCAACAAGAACAACGCAGCTGCTGACTGACAATGATAGAATGTATAAACTGTTCACACACAGCAAGATCATCATACTTTTAATGAAATAACAGGCAAAAATGCACCTCTTCTACACTCACATTGCCGCATATTATCATTTGAATAGCGTAAGTATCGACAGTTAGAAATTATTTATTATATTTTGTCAGCAAAACTTCATGTCACATATAAAGTATTTTAAAATGTATTTTTAGAATTCAAAACTTGAGCTGTGTGTCTTCCTTTTATAGCTTCCTTTACAAGATCATTCATTACTGTGACTGGCAGCAGCCTCTGACACAGTTTTGTCAATGTATTCACATTCCAGGTTTGCAGCTGTTCACTTGAGTTGGAGAATGAAAGAAATCTTCAAAAACATCTGTTATGTAATGTAAGCGTGTGCGACCTGACAGAACTTTGGTACTCTGTGGGGGTGTGTGTGTATGAACGGAGAAGAAGGCGTTTCAGTGAGTGAGTCAGGGCCACGGGCAAGAATAATGAGAAGAAACCCCTGGATCCACACGGTGATCCGGGTCACTCCCAAAATGGATTGGTTTGTTCCTTTCCCCATTTCACGCATATCCTGAAAACTTCATTCAAATCCCTCCAAAAGTTTCCCAGTTATTTTGAGCACAGACACACCAGCGCCATCGGGAACATGATCTTCTTGGCGGCAGTAACAATGACTCTTCTGTGGCGCATTCAGGTGCACCGACATGGAGAGGCAGAGTAAAGGTCCTCACCTTCTCCAGCTCTTTGGGGATGCGCATGCATGTGTAAACCTTCTCCCGGCGCTCGGTGAATTTGGCCTCATTGTGCTCCAGGAAGTATCCTCTGGTGAGCTCGGCACAGACAAAGCGGGTCAGCGATGAATCTGGAACAACAGTGGCAGACTATTGTTGTGACAATGGCAACCGCAGAAACAACCAGAGGTGGACCACAGTCAAAGAACATTCACGCTGGGAGGACGTTTGATGCCTTCACAGCAGAGAACATAAACAAGTCTGACAGTCATTGAATAAAACGCATCTCCAAATTAGACAAAGCCATTCACCTGGAGACAGCGACAATACTTCATTTCCCATCTTCGGTTTTACTGCTCACGCCACTGAAAGAGCGCCACCAGGTGAACAAGCGACCATAACGCACGTGGTTTCCAGTCGATAACAAAAACATCCAAGTTTGACGCCGCCACCTGGCGGAGCGTTCAAGGACCACTCGAAGAACGATTAGCCAAGTGGTGTTTATATAGACGGTTGTCATGTCTGACAAGTATAGAACAGCAACGATTAAAGGTCGAATATCGCTTTGAATTGTGTGCTACTTTAATGAGTTGATAGGAAGTGTGACTTTATTGGAAAGAGCACGTAAACAAACTGACAATACCGCGCTAAGCTAGTGTGCTGCCAATTGACCGACACGCGTGGAACTATGTAACATATCTCATCCTCTTCAAACGCGATTCAGCGATGAACTTTGGGGTATTTCTGTCCTGAAAGAGCTCGCAGCTGAGACTCACCTGCCGAGTTTTCCCGCTGCTGCCTGACGAAGCTGAAATCATAGAAGCCCAAAGTCTCGGGCAGTTTGGGGGAGACAGCGACTCTCCCGGACTTGTGGAGGTCCACCCAGGGAGGAGGTCCACCCCGGCTCTGAAGCACCGGGTCGGCGTCTTTTTCCTCTGACAGCTCGGTCCCCGACATATCCGCCATCTTTGTTTTGGCCGCGCAGCGCCGTCGAGCTACGTCATCGGTGTAAACGTCATCATGAAAATTCAGTCGCATTTTCAAGTTCAAGGTTCAAGACAAAAAAACAGCCTAAAACGATTATATATATATATATATATATATATATATATATATATATATATATATATATATATATATAGAGAGAGAGAGAGAGAGAGAGAGAGAGAGAGAGAGAGAGAGAGAGAGAGAGAGAGAGAGAGAGATTTATTGCTAGAATTTATCAGTGGGGGTTCCACCAACTAGGAAAGTGCTTGGAAATAAAGTGCTGTTAATAAAATAAAATAAAACATCAAAGGTTGAGGAGCAAACAGTCCATGTCCAGGATGAGAAGGGTCGGCTCTGATCCGACCTGCACGTCTCTGGGTCCTGGAGACATACCAGTCCTGAAGAGGTGGCATTTGCTCAGGCTTCGTCAACGGTCGACCATCTTTATTCATTTTCTTGAGTTTGTTGAGGAGGTGAGGCAAGGGGCGGGGACACAGTAAGAAACACAAAGCTGACGATGTGACAGAAGAGGATTTTCCTCTCTGCTCCTCAGAGTTGGTGTGTGTTTGATGTGGGACAGAAGTAAACTTCTCCTTGTCTTCATCCTCCTCTGGCCTCACCTTCATCACGACCCTCACTGTGGTCATCCTCTCCATCTCCAACATCCTTGGTCCGATTGTGTCTCTTCTCGCATTGTGTTCAAACACCCGTCCTCCTTAACTTAGTCTCCAAACTCCTCCACGTGTCCTTTATGACCTTGTCAGCACTAGTCACTCCCAATGCAGCAGCTTCAACTCTGACTGGAGTCTGTGAACTTCATGGCAGTGACCACCACTGTCCCATAGAGCTTCAGTCTGACTTCACACTCTACCCTGCTGCACTCTCGTCTTCACCTCCTTCATTCATATCTTTTGTGGTTGACCCCACAGACAAGAACTGCAGCTTAACCTCTCATCCTCACTCTTCCTTCTCCTCCTCCCATACAGTGTATGATTAATTCCTCCTCTTCACCTTACACCTCCACCCAATACTCGCAGCAAATCACTATATCATCAGTAAACATCACGGTCCATGAAGATCGATCCTGATGTGCAACAAGGGGCATCAAACTGAGCATGTAGTAGTAGACAGTGTCCACTTGGTGTCGCTATGGCTCCACCGGGCTCTCTGTTGAGTCAGTTCTACCCAACAACAGGAGAGGAATGTTGGGGTCTCCTGAGCCCGCAGTGGTTCTGAAGAGGAGAGGACCGTTCATGTGATGTGTAACTGAAACATGACAACATCAATCTGTTGTCATCCACAAAACATCCGTTCAGAAGAAGAGAGGCGTTTTTTCAGGTCAGAACTGGTCCAAGTACGCAGGAGGAGGTGAGCGGCCTCTTCCAGTCTGATGTCAAACACCGTAATGGAGAACGTCAGCTGGTGAGGAACATTTCAGAGTTTTGTCTCTGTCTCAGAAGACGCCGAAGCGAAAACTGGGTCAACACTTGCCGTGGCTCCGCGTCATGAATTTCTCCTCCCTGAAACCTCAAAGATCCTCCTGAGTGAAGGCTGAAGCTGTAGATGTGGGATGCACGGAGGGAACTTTGGGAACAACACAACTTCATTCCCAGTCGGAGGAAAAAAATAAACTGCGCCACAGATGTGGAAGCTTCTGGCTTTAAGTGTGAGATGAAGAAGCTGTGTCAGCAGCACTCTGGCCAGGGAACATCTGAGGAGACTCCAGAGTATCACGGTTTATTGGCACACATAATGGTAAAGCATACATACCAGACATCAGTGGACACAGAACACTCGGCTATGTCATGTACAAATGGATCTAAGGAGAACGCGGCCTCCGGCAGAGCGCCGTCACAAACGCACAAATAAATACTCAGAAGATCAGGGTGTCGGCCGAAACACCTGCCGGCCCGCCCCCAAGGTAGAGTCCAACACATGGATCCGGAACAGCACGAAGGCCGGAGCGCCGCCTCTGTGTGCCGTGATTTCAGCGCTCTGAGAGTTCGAGAGAGATGAAGACGCCTGTCGACCGAGTGGCTTTGGTTCTGCACTAGCTAGAGAGGACGGGGCCTGTTCTTCTTCCGACAGACATGGAAAAGCTCCGTAGAAAAGCAGCCGCGCCCGGACCAGCGCCGGAACGTTCACAGCCACAAAATAGATTCCACCGTTATGTACAAAGCTACAAACCCGCTGAAGCCCAGTCGGCGGTTCTTACAAAGAACACTGGATGAAAAAGAAACTACAAAATCATGCAGGAAAGAAAGTTCTTTAAAGGGACGATTAAAAAAAACCTACAGTCAGAGTGGTCAAGTCACATGAGGACTGAGCGCACACGCACGTCTGGTTCTGCTGAGGTCTCTGCTGGAGACCTCGAGTGACGGGACACTGACATGTCCACTTCCAGCCACTGGCTCTGTTTTCTTTTGAAGGGAGCCTGATCCCAAATTCCAACAGAGACTCAGAGTAGAGAGCGTCTTCACATGAGCAGGGTTGTGACTAGGTTTCTCCTGCTGAGGAGAGGACTTCTACATTCTGGCTCTGGAACGTCTCAGAGGTCCACAACTCCGTCACCGAAGGATTCAAACTGTGTGGAGGGGATCTGTGCTATCAAGTGGTTATTGTCAGTCAGACCCGCAGGGGGCGACAGAGGACGAGCCTCTACACTTTTGGTCTGGAGTGGAGCGTCGCACTTGTCAGGAGTGAAGAGGGGGTACAAACCAGCAGAGTGAAGCACGTCAGAGCTGAGGTGGAACACTCCCACCACATGGTCATACATCTGTGGGGAAGAAACCAGAGTTCTCAGGGAGTTCCCTGCGTGAGTAACCAAAGCAAAGCTGGACTTCTGTGTTTCAGTCAAACTTGAGTCTGGTGCGTGTGGACGAGCTGCAGCAAGAATAACAACAGGAAACAACAAACACAAACAAACGGTGGTCAAAGAAACGCTTGGAAATGGACTCAGATATGAGAGGTGGACTCAGCCACCACGCGATTCTCTTTGCCGTCTCTCCGCCGCCATGACCGACCGATCACAGTTCTGTCCGTGAGTCCGGCTGGAAGATCCAGAACCTTCTCAGACAAAAATGGTTCTGAAATCACAGACCAGAGAGCGTCCGTGGGATATTGCTGCCAGAGTTCGGAGGTTCTGGAGGATTGGCGAGAAGTTCTACTGCGAGGGCTGCGGCGCCGTGCCCTCCGCCTTGCTGTCCTGCACGCTGGGCGGTTTACCACCCCAGGGGGCGCTGTTGCCCAGAGCCGGGGAGCTGCTGAAGTCGTCCTCGTCGTCCAGTCCGTTGGTGGCGTCGTACTGCGTGTTCTCCAGGCGCGTGATCAGACGCTCGTCCTCGTCACCGAACTCTCCACCCATCAACGTCGGCTCGCCGACCACCATCACGTCCTGCAGGGAGTGAGACCGGTTTAGACCCTGGCCTATAGGGGGATGACGCGTTTATCAACACGCTGCAAGTCAGACTAGAAATTTCACGACATAAAAACACAGTGACGCACTTAAACAAGAACACACACACACTTAAAGCTCTATCCTTGTGGGGTCATCTCATTGCCATCACCCTTTCCCCAGCCTCTCCCTCTAAACCTAACCATCTAAAACACATGGCTAACCTCAACCAGGACTCTGAACCACACTGGAACCCAGTTATTTTGTAGTTTTACCCCTCCAAATTGAGGCTTTACCTTGCGGGGACTGGCAAAATGCCCTCTCCAGTATAGCTAAACCAGGTACACACACAAACAGATTCTTCAATTAGCTTGGTTAATGAAGTCATTAAGCAAAAACCTGATGACTGCTATCGCCATCTGCTCCCAGCGAGGGCGCCGTCAGCCGCTCTGGACTCCCCCTCACAAACAAGGCCCACAGCTGGAGACTCCTCAGCGCAGAGCAGCAATTATCAGCTGATTAATCGTGACGACTCATCTTGTTCAGAGTTAGCCACCATGCTAATGACTGGCAGGACACGAGTCGCTGATGAGTGACTGTAGCACCAAGTCTCCAGTCGTGGACACCAAAATGAGAAGAAGGAAGCTAAGCTGTAGGCTAGTGTCTCATCATCATCCAAGATTTGAAGGGACACATGTCACATCAGAACAAAAGGTCAGTACACGAAGGACAAAATGACACCCACTTCATTCATGGGAGGAATTTGAACGAACTGAGGCACGACCATGTGACCTGGCATGTGTCGAGCTGAGAAGCTACCAGCGTTGTCCTTGAAGAGCAGAGGTCAGCGGGAAGCCCACGTTACTGTGGACCCGAGAGCCCTTTCAATCCATGTTCAAGACGCTGCTTTTTTACTTCATGATCAAACCAGACGTGGTCATTTTTACCACGTCTGGTTTGATCATCTGTGTTGTAGTTCTGCTCTGACATTACTAATATTCTATAGTCTATGTTCTATACTGTATACTAATATATTATGTTGTGGACATATAAACAAAACTTGACCTTGGCGTCACCTGAAGAGCCGGGACGAAAACACAGTAGAGGACAGAATTTCAGAATAAACTGAAGACCACTAGAGGTCACTCTCACTCCGTCCCACAGCTCCCCCCTTCTCCTCCACCACTGGCGCCCCCCCTCCCACCACCCCTTCATTGTCATGGTGCTCACGTAGACTGGATCTCTGCCACAAACCAACAACTTCTCACACAAAGACGGCGGGCGTGGAACATATGTATCCTGCATGTTAGCGGCCGCGCTGCCGCCGTTCCACTGTGTTTGCATGTGTGTGTGCTGGTGGGGTGGAGGGGGGCTCTGACAAAGTACAGTGTGTGTGTGTGTGTGTGCGTCCACCACCATGTACCCACAGCTTCTCCCTCCTTCACACACACACAGATGTATCTGTGATAATGAGAGGTGGCACTGAGCCAAACTGCCTTCTAGAGAGAAAACAATTGTACAGTGTGTGTGTGTGTGTGTGTGTGTGTGTGCAGCGACAGCGAGGGCAACAAATCTCAGAAGATGAGACAGCTAACTGCTAAAGTATACCCTGGGACAGTAAACACGGGGGTGGGAATATTCACCCGCCTGTCAGGGAAGACCTGGAATTACTCCCATCAGCCGTCACTGTCACCCACATTATTGTCTTATTCTGGCGGCCTTCCAAGATGATGTCAGAGCGCCTGACAGTGGAGCGTTTAATGATGTCACAGTCACCTGACAACCATGATGCAACAGCATCTTCTCCACGTGGCTCCTTTCCACCGTCTCGGTGGTGTCACACTATTCATAAGTGATG
This sequence comes from Synchiropus splendidus, assembly GCF_027744825.2. Taxonomy (NCBI): domain Eukaryota; kingdom Metazoa; phylum Chordata; class Actinopteri; order Syngnathiformes; family Callionymidae; genus Synchiropus; species Synchiropus splendidus. Next base: position 18,972,502 of record NC_071344.1, read on the forward strand.
GCCACATTCCATGACATTCCTGCTCGCGGCACCGGCTCTTCCTACTGATGGCGAACGCTCCGACAGCCCTGCTCTCAAATGAACGACTCTTCAGCCTGGAGATCAGATCTTCCCCAGGTGGAGGGCTTGAGGATCTCGTGGTCTTGTTCACCAGGATGGAGAAGTCTTCAGTCCTCAGGGACCCACAGAACACATGACTAACCTTAACCAGACCTGTGAAACCCAATTATAATGAAGTTTTATTTTATTTGGAAGTTTTACTCCTCAAATTGAGGATTTGTGGGGTCCAGCCAAATGGTCCCCATAAGGAGGTGTTCTGTCAACTATTTGTCCCCACAAGTGAGGATCACCCACACACGCTTGTATCTCTATCCTTGTAAGGACCTCTTATTGCCATAACCACAGCCACCCTAAACCCAACCATCCAAAACACCCCCCGCCCCACCAAAAACACATACAGGAAGTGGTAGTAAAGTGGACCTGATGCTTACAGGTACCTGGCTGGAGAGGCTGAAGTTGGTGGCCGGGCTGCGTTTCTTCCCAGCGGCGGTGCCGACGCTGCTGTTGGCGCTGCTGGCCGAGTTCTTCCGTTTCCTCCTCTTGGTGGTGGTCTGTCGGGCGGGCTCAGCTTTGGCGCGACCAGCAAACAGAAACAGAGGCCAATAATGCATACTGACGGAGAGCAGCGGTCCAGAAAACAATCACCATCCACGTGGCGAATGGCAGAGCAGTTGGTGCAGTGGAACCTCAAACCCGGGATTCAAGGTTCTGAATCTGACAAACAGAGCCAGTACAACTGTTGTGTCATGCTTGTTTGCTTCATTGCATGCTGTGGTCTGGCGGAGGCGTGCTTTTTCTCCTGCCTCTCATCTGACTGAGTGAACATGAGATGTTCACCAGCCAGAGTGAACCTCTACTCTCAGTCTACAGCTCAACACTGAGTTTCTGACATGTTAGCTCTGACTCTTAATGGGTCTAGGTCCTGACGATGGGACCTGAACTCAGACACACTTGCGGCTCGGACTTCGTCCCGTCACTCCATAAAGGCTCGGCACTGACCACTCGCGTGATGAGAACCACAGACTCGGGGCAGGTGACCAGTCCGACCCACACAAATGCAGGTCCATGTGTCAGAAGGTGATGGAGCCCTGAGACGCAGCAGGAACATGCAACGCCACCATGCAACGCCACCATGCAGCGCCCCGGCGTGAGATCGAAGATACCTTTTTTGTGATTGGTGGGGAATATCTCCGTCTTGAAGCTCTGCGGGTGTCCAGCTGGAGGCAGAAGACAGAGATGTTACTGCGGTTCTCAGACACAGACGCACGTGAACGACACACACGACGTTCAGCAGCGAAACACAATTAAACCAGGTTGTTATGAGGGAGATATAAAAGTGGCGCTTCCGGAGGCTGGGATCATCACGGAGCAACACACTGCAGGACACATGTTCCCTCAGACTTTGACGGACGTGTGTTTCCAGCTTCCATTGTGTGAGTTCCCGGTGGTCACCTCGTCGCTGACGCACTGAAATCACTTCCATTTCCACCAACACGACTTATCAGAGTGTCACCCGCCACTTCCTTCCTGCCTGCAGCCCAAATGTTTCCACGCTGAGAAGAATCGCAGGAAAACAACACGACAGATCAGGAAAGCAGCGACCCGTCACAATCCACCTTTTCTCCCTGAAATGACTTGTACTTTTGTCCAGCAGTGAGACTCAGAAGAAGTGGCTGGTGAAACAGTTGTTTTCCTGCCCTCATTCCTACAGTTTTTAAAAGCCATGTTGATGTGAGCCTGTCTGAACATCAGTACCTTCACATGTGTGTCTGAGGAGTGACAGAGGTTTGCTGCGACCTCTGCGGGCACTCAGCTCACACAGACAATCCTACTGCTGCTGATGTCTGAGTCGCAGGGTGACTTCTCGTCCTCCACTGCTGGGTTTACCCAAGCTACCTCCAGTTTCCTCCTGATACCCTGAATCTCACCACTGCTGTGACAACAGAAGGGATGATGTTGATGCCCCTGATCCCCAAACATAGCTCCTGTTGTCTCAGCCTCAGCATCCTATTTGACCCACCCATTTCCTTCTCTACAGTCAATCCCTACTAAAGAAAACCTTATTCATATCTTCCTATTCTTCTGCAGGTCTGATATTGGCCTCCGAGCTTCAGCAGCTGTCACTCCAGAAGGTTCTCATGGGCACCAGCAGGTGTCAGCGATCATGCTCAACTTAAACGTGATTGTTTTATCTCAGCGGCAGAAAAACAAATAAGTGGCCATTCACAACAGGAAAACTTCCCAGCGAAGAGCCGGACTCTCGGGAGCGTCTGGATCTCCGGGTGTGATTACATCCACACACTCTTAATTAAAGTCACACTCGTCTGACTGCTGTTGCTTTTAAAAAGGAAATCTGGTCACGGCTCGCTAAGCGGCACCGTAATTTACAGCGGCGGTGGCGGATGTGTCCAAAAAGAAAAAGTGGGTTTAGTTGTGTGCGAGTTTAAGGCGACTCAGCAGCCAATTAAAGAGAGCGAGCGGAGAGAGAGAGAGAGGCTGGGAAGCATCAGTCACCCGAGGCCCTGCAGCTGCTTTGCACCGCTGACCCACACAACCTGAGAGGAGTCACGGCTCAGACGCTGACGCGACCTTGCTGACCAACACTCGGCTCTGTCACATGCTGAGGGGTTGGAGACCGTTTTGGATGATCCGGTCCAACGTCAGAAGGTCAGAGCGTCGCAGTACCCCGGCCAGGAGAGGGCAGCCAGACTCACGCCGCTCAAGCCGGACACACCAGACAGACTCAGACCAACATCACGCATCTGTTTCATGCCAGAACTTTAGGTCATTTAAGTCAACTCATCCCAGGCTGTGAAGCCCAGCCATCACTCTTCCCTGCAGATGCATCGTCCTGGTGACTGGAGACGATGCTGAGATGAGACCTTCAGGAGAGGGCAGCACCGAGGTCGACAAGACATGGAGGCCAGCGGCCTTAAGAGGTGTCAGAAGGAGAGCTCTGAGAACATCACCCCATAGCAGTGATGTAGGACGAGTGAGGCAGGGAGGTGAAGAAGAGAGTGCAACAGGGTGGAGCGCACAGAGTGGTGGGACAGAGTCAGGAGAGTCAGAGCAGAAGATACTCAGGGTATCAATGGGAGAAAGGATAGGTCAGAAACAAGTCTAGCAGAGACACATGAGAAGTCTGGAGAGTTAGGATGGACAGACGGTGTGTGGAGAGGAGAGGCAGAGGTGGACCAAGAGTGATGGAGATGAAGGTGTTAGTGTGAGGTTCTCTACTGTGATGACGGAGAGATTTGAGAGCATTCACTTCTCTATGCTCCCAATTAACAAGAAGGAAAGACGGGCAAGTTGTGTCGTGTGGTGTCAATACTCACCTGGTGGCGCCACCATCCTCTGCCACTTCTGGAACAGGCAGGTTTTCAGACAGTCTCGGGGGCTGAGATTGTAGGTCTTGTGTCTGGACATCAGCTCCTGCATCGGCTCCAGGATGACGCACAACTGCAGACAAACACAGGACAAGTGCGCTCAGAGACGCGACCGCATGATACGTAAGTGGCCAGCTTAACCCTTCCTGAGAACAACAGTCTGGCCGGAGCAGAGCTCTGGTTGAGGTCAGAGGTCAGTCTGTCATCTTAACTGCGAACAACTGGATCACATGTGGAGCGGGAGAGTCGGGAGCCGTGAGGAAGAAAACCGAAGCAGCTCTCTGAACAACACAGCATAACAGTCGGGTGGTCATAATGTTACGGCTGAGCGCCGTAAGTGGGATGAAGCCACTAGAGCGTGCTGACGTGCTCAAGGGCACTTTGACAGAAACTCAATGAAGAGCTGGGGATCGTTAATCATTCGCTGCCAAAGATCCGGTTTGACCTTCGTCGTCTCCTCATTCTTCTCTGCAGCGAGTCACGAGCGCGACGCCACGCCGGAGGCTGCGTCCACCGTGGGCGTGTAACCTCGTCCCCCGGCAGCCACGCAGTCGTCACAAACTTGGGCTCTGACCCAGTGACGTCAGCCTCCTCTGAAAGACTATTTCAGGAGTGAATGGGAGGAAACCTGGAGCTCCAGAACATGAGGCAGAGACAGAGCAACCCCGTGGTCAGGAAGCGCCAGCCTTGATGAATGAGGGGAAAACATCATCAAGGTTCGACATGAGGAAGGTGCGGCAGATAACAAGGCGTCTCTCCTGATGGATCACACAAGTCCTGCTGTCAATTTTGCCTCTATTAAATAAAGAAGCAGTTTTCAACAGACCAGTGCTGAAGCTCAGTTCGGACGACTCTGAGTCACAGTCACGACTCCAGTGGGACTCGCTCTGTCACACGCTGCCTCCCACCATGACGGACATCACACTTGCAGCTCAACTCTTCCCCAGTGACTCACAACTGTGACTCGAGTCAACAAGACACCTGGTCAGCAGTAGAGACAGGACTCTGTGTTGGAAGCTGATTGGTCAGCTGGAGCACGACAGCTCAGCAGGCCTGCAGCACCGGGCCAAACTAGACTCACTTCCTGTTCGCAAAGGCCTGTCACACTGTGTCGGTCAGTCCTCGCACCGAGAAGCCAGCGGGGTGGTCTCCTCCGAGTACTCCACATAACTGACTAACACACGTGAGCCTCTCCTGTCTTCCGCTCCGCTCCAGTGAGCCTGGTTTGGGAAGATTTCAGGGTGAAATCACGCAGTGCCGCGAGCGCTCCTCCACGGCAGGTGGAAGCACAGACAGAGGAAAAGAACCAATTCCCTCTCTGCGGTTTTTCGCCGCAGACTTCCTGAATCTCTCGCCGCTTCACAATTACCAGTCTCAACAGGGAGCGTTCATTAATGTTATGCTAATTTTCTGTATCCAATTAATTCTTTTCTCTTCCCATCTCGCCGCGGCTCGCTCTTGTTTTCCCATTTGGAAAATCGGAGCTGTCAGTCAAGTGTGGCGGCGCACTCATACACACACGCGCACACAGAGAAATAATCATTAGCCTGTTCAGCAGGCTCACACTTCCTATTTCCTTGAACTGAAGCGGCTGCGGTCAGGTGGAGGTGCTGACGCGCCCTGTAAAGACAGAATAAGTGGGTTTGTTTTGTTGTTGTTTTGATGCTGTGGAGGCGATGCTCTCCAGGTTCGGTGAGTGAGCGTGTGAATTTCTATTCCAGGAATAAAAATATCAGCATCTGCAGAGGAATAAAGCAGCCGCCGAGCAGCAGAGCCGCGACGTGTCACAAGCAGCGAGTTCGAGTCGCGACGCAGCAAATGAGAGAAGAACGTGTCGTGGAGCGGCCGTGCAGGGACGCCAGCGTCCTCCGACCCTTCACTGTCCTCAAAGCCTGAATGGAGCTGCAGACAGGGAGGCCATCACATGAGCAGCAGGCACACACGACTAACTCGGCGGACAGACATGCTGTCTGCTCCAAGAGTCTCATAAATATCCAGCAAACTTCACTCAAACATATATAATGAAAGAAATATGGCTGGCAGTGGTGCACACCATCCAGACGCTGTTAATAACTGTGTTTGTGACTTGAGTGACAGCTGGCCGCAGCTGACTGGGGGTGGGGTGGTGAGGTCCACCCGCAGGAACGAACTTCAGAGGTCATTATAGAAATGATGAAGGAAAATTAAACCTACATAAATGTAGTGATATAAAGAGAAATAAATGTATATCCACTTGTGAGGTGTGACTTTTTAGCCCATCAATACAATAAAATGTGCATTCAGCAGGGATGAAAACATACATGTAACAAAATCCGCCTAAATCACAAGCACTTTCTTCTTTCTGAAGGTTCAAGTTCTCTCTCACTCACACACACTGACACTGTCTCCCTCTCTCACACACTCTCTCTCTCACTCCCTCACACACATGCACTCACCCTGAGGTAGTTGAGGGTGAAGTTGGTCAGTCCCATGCGTGTGATGTTTTTAGAGAGCTGCTCCAGCACTTGCGGGTCCTGCGCCTGTACGAACAACAACAACAACAAGGTTGAACACACTCCTTTCAGCTTGACACTAACAATTAAAGCTCATTATGAGCTGGTCATTAGCCTAATTGATGAGCAGGCAACACTCGTCGGTGTAGTGTTGTGTTCACTCCATCCCACCACTGTGATGATGAGCTCCGCGCTCAGGTCCAAACGGGTTACTGCGTCCATGACACGTGTGTGGACAGGGGCATGGACATGTGTGTGGATAGGGGCAGGGACACGTGTGTGGACAGGGGTAGGGACATGTGTGTGGACGGGGCAGAGACACGTGTGTGGACAGGGGCAGGGACACATGTGTGGACAGGGGCATGGACACCTGTGTGGACGGGGGCAAAGACACATGTGTGGACGAGGGCATGGACACGTGTGTGGAAGGGGCAGAGACATGTGTGTGGACAGGGGCAGGGACATATGTGTGGATAGGGGCATGGACATGTGTGTGTGGATGGGGCAGAGACACGTGTGTGGAAGGGGCAGAGACACGTGTGTGGACGGGGCAGAGACACATGTGTGGACAGGGGCAGGGACACGTGTGTGGACGGGGCAGAGACACGTGTGTGGACAGGGGCAGAGACACGTGTGTGGACAGGGGCAGGGACACGTGTGTGGACAGGGGCATGGACACCTGTGTGGACGGGGGCAAAGACACATGTGTGGACGAGGGCATGGACACGTGTGTGGAAGGGGCAGAGACATGTGTGTGGACAGGGGCAGGGACATATGTGTGGATAGGGGCATGGACATGTGTGTGTGGATGGGGCAGAGACACGTGTGTGGAAGGGGCAGAGACACGTGTGTGGACGAGGGCATGGACACGTGTGTGGAAGGGGCAGAGACATGTGTGTGGACAGGGGCAGGGACATATGTGTGGATAGGGGCATGGACATGTGTGTGTGGATGGGGCAGAGACACGTGTGTGGAAGGGGCAGAGACACGTGTGTGGACAGGGGCATGGACACGTGTGTGGACGGGGCAGAGACACGTGTGTGGACAGGGGCAGGGACACGTGTGTGGACGAGGGCAGGTGCAACATCAAGAATTCAAACTTTCAGACTTTTTCAAGCTGCTTTTTCTCCATCTGCACCTGACGTGACTGTGAATGTGCTTTCATTAGTGCAAGCTACGATCAAAGACTCGCGGGCCGTGTCTCCTTACCCACAATGCACCTTTCCCTCTCTCTCTCTCTCTCTCTCTCTCTCTCTCTCTCCAGGAATTAGTCAAAAACCCAGCGGGGCCAATTTATGGGAGAGTGAAATTCACATGAAGCCTGAGAGGGTTTTTTCCTCCTCCTCTCTGGCTCCCAGCGCCGTGGAGGTAGCGACACAAGCAGAGGAGCATCACACCGTCAGCGTCAGAGCCCAGCCTGTCATGCGACCACCAGACTGCAGGGGCGTGCGTGAGACTCACGTGCATGGCCAGGATGCTGCGAGGGATGAGCTCCCGGTACTGCCGGATGGTGAAGTGCCACGTCTTGATCCTCATCAGGTCGTCGAAGGCGAACTCCAGAATGAGACGACCTTCAGTGCAGACCTGGGCAGAGGAGAGCAACAGCTGAGGTCAGGACCCAACAGCATCATGTCGTCAGCAGAGAAAGTCTTCAGAGGGAAGACACCTTCGATACCTCGGGCTCCTGATCGTTCATTAGCTGCTGTTTGTCAACAGTAAGTGTTAATATGACGTAAACTGAAGAGCCTTTCCTCCCAGAGGCTCGTCTGCCAGGCAGAGGTCAAAGGTTAAGTGGCAGGTAAATGCAGGCGGGCCGGTTATCAGAGCTGGGATCAGAACCAACACCCGGCTGACACACACATCAGTTAGTGTGGGGGCGGGGGGTGTGTGAGAGTAACATAGAGAGGGGTGTGTGTGTGTGTGAGAGTGACAGAGAGAGGGGTGTGTGTGTGTGTACCTGGCTTAGCTATCCTTGTAGAAAACATACCTACTTGTGGGGACATTTTTGCTGGACCCCACAAACCCAAGCCTCAATTTAAGGATGACTTCAGAACAGCTGTTTCATTATAACTGGGTTTCAGTTTGGTTCAGAGTCCGGGTTCAGGTTAGTAGGGGTGTAAGAAAACATTGATACGCTCAAACATCGCTGTATTTGATCGTGTGCTATTGTATTGATATGTCAGGTTGCCAACATCAAAATTTTATACATAGATTAGATAGAGTTATTTTGTCGATTAAGGGAATGATTCATTCTTCTGTCTAACTGGATTGATGTCATAAGAATAAACTCATGTTCATGCACATGATATTTTACTGCATCATCTGATTTTCCCCTTGAAATGATGGCTCTTCTCACAATATGTTGCTGAGCTAGCAGCATGGCGATATATCGCAGTGTATGGTATCATCACTCCTGTATCGGGGTACGTGTTGTATCGCACGATATCTGCCAATACACAGCTCTAAAGGTTAGCCATGTAGCCAGGTGAGAGGCTGGGAAAAGTGTGGCAATGAGAGGTCCCCACAATGACAGAGTGACAAACATATGAGCGTTACCGTAACGGTCTAAACAAAGCTGCACAGTACACTGGAACAATTTCACACACACGTGGACACACTCTCACTCTCACACATAACCGACACACTAGAGACTACGGAGCAACCTAGTTCACGTACACATGTCCACACAGACTATGAGCGCATATCCACACACACCATCATCCATGAGCGCCACCACAGCGGCCCAGTCAGTGTTTACGTCCGAGACAAAGGAACCCGGGTCAGATCTCGGTGCCAATTAGGAGGGGAGGACATACCGAGGGGTGGTGGGGGGGCAGAGAGTTCGCCCCTGAATCTCTGCGATTCTCCGTGTTCTGTTGCCGTGACAACCGGCATGAGGGAGAGCGAGGGTAGAAGGGCCGAGCGAGGGTGAAAAAAAAATCAGCTGATTAGTCGTCATGGCAACGGCAGAGATGTAATCCCAGCAGACACACTCTAATCAATGCCCCCGGCGCAGATGCTCTCCTGGGGATCAACAAGAAAGAGGCAGGCAGCCATATTGCACCCCCTGCCCACCCCCCCACACACACTTTCAGCCCCGAACTCCTGCACATCTGGGCAGGCGGGCATGATGAGGGAAAACTTGAGGAAAGGAATGGTCTGGAGTGATGGGAAACAACTGACTGTGACCTGTGACCGACCGCTGAGAGACAAAGTATTTTGGGAAACACTTCTTCAAAGGCAAAACACTTCATGACATAATGAATCCAACAGCTTTGATGTATAAAGTATGAAATTACAGTCAAACAAAACTGAAGTTCCTGCTGCTGTCGGGAGAAACGACAAAAAAAATCACATTCAAGTCTTTGTCCAGCACAGAAAAAGTAAACCTGAGATTAAAAAGTGATGCGAAAAGCAGCACTGACCGGACAAGAAAAAGTCATTTATAACAGCGAAGCCAAATGGCATGTTGAGAGACACACAGCTGAGAATATTCCGGGGGAGTGGGCGCCCCAGACTGAGTGTCCCTCAGATGAAGTTTAACTGCCTCACCATTACCCCCAGGTCTGAACCTTCAACCATCAGTCTGTTTGGCAGTAGGAATCATGACCAGAAGGAGGCGCAACCAAGTCATGGGAGAGGATGAAATTTGAGCTTGCTGTTCCACCCAGGACCTGAGCAGGAGGTGAGCAGAGGGTCGGCAAGTTGGAGCAGTGATGGGTTTCATTTGCCTGCAACTGCCAACGAGGAATCAGAGGTGAAGGAGCACCACACGCCCGCAGAGTCATGTGACTGCTTTTGTCTCACACAAATTCGCTCGCGGGAGCTCAGTCGACTAAGACTCAGAGCAGAGCTTCTCGTATCCGGACTCTTCCAAACTGATCCACATCTCCATCTGGACCTGGGGACATCTGAAATGCTTCCACCTGAAGCACAAGGCGTGCCACCAGAAGCCACCAACCAAGGTCCATTAAACTGTTTAGAATTTTGAAACAGAGAGAGAAAGAGAGGGACAGAGAGAGATAGAGAGACAGAGAGAGAGAGAGAGAGAGAGAGAGAGAAGGAGAGGGAGAGAGATGAGAGCAAGCGAGCTGGGAGCTGGGGATGATTTCTCCAGGGATGGAAGTGTGTGTGGAGGGAGGGGGTTCAGAGAAAGCAGGGATGAGAGAGAGGGAGAGAGAGGTTGTAGACAGTGAGGCAGAATAAGTGAGTGAGCGAGGCAGGGGGGGTGAGGAGGGGTGGATGGATGTGAGGAGGAAGGCGCAGTGGTGGAGGAGGTGGGGGGAGGTGGAGGGGAGCTGATTGAGATTCGGGCCTCCAGAGCTGCAGGCTCGCTGCTGCTGCTGCTGCTGCTCACACAGAAGACGTTATTGGAATTCTCTTTTTTTCTAATGAATTAATTCTTCTCATCCAATTTAGGTGAAGATGAAAAGCAAGCGTCGCTGCCAGCGTCAAATTTAGCTTTTCTGTTGACCGGAGCAGCCCGGTAATAACACACGTGTAGTACCGCTGTTTTTCTCTGCAGCTCCATCAGAAGAGGCATGAAAGGACCTTTCCTGGAGCATGGGTCTCATTCACACATGACTCTCTCTCACACACATGTATACTCTCACACACATCCTTGTGGAGACCTCTCATTGCCATAACCCTTTCCCCAGCCTCTCCCTCTAAACCTAACCATCCAAAACACATGGCTAACCTTCACCAGGACTCTGAACCAGTTACAATGACCCAGTCTTCATCCTCAGATTGAGGCTTAACCTTTTGTCCCCAAAAAATCATATGGTCCTCACAAGGTTTGTCAAGAATTCATCCCCACAAATTAGGATAAACAAGTCCACACACACACACACACTCCTCCCTCCGAACGACCCGACAGAAGACCAAAACCTGATCGCCTCCAAGTCAGCAGACTGCCAACAACCAGGAAGCTGCATGTGACATGTCCGTGTCACTCATCCTTACGGAGGAGGGACCTGATAGACGGTGCCGCTGACGGGAACATCAAAGGAGCGGCACTCAACTTTGACACATCATCAGGTCTCCAGAGGAAACTATTTAATGATAGCAGCAGCTTCTCTCATCATGCTAATGACACATTCAGTTATCAAGCCACTGAAGGAGGGAGAGACTGGGACCCGCGCGACAGATAGGGGGCGCTGCTAGCACTGAGCTGAGAAGTTGACACCGCAGTGTGACCATGAGGAGAGCCAAAGGTGTCAGCGCCAAGAAAAACAAAATGGCAGTGACCAAGTCCCGAGTTCAGAAGAGCTGGAAGGAGTCACACTGCAGACCTGTTAACGCCTACATCAAACCGTGGGAGGCGCTCCCTCGCAACCCTCGAGGAACCCAACCAGAGGCTGCCGCAGACACGGAGCTCAGCGGCGTGCCACAGAAGGCTCCTGACGTGGACATGACTTCAGAAACACGACGTTCACAGACCTCCAGAGATGCTGCTGAAGAAGCCACGCAAGAACAACTGCTGTCCAAAACACGAGCAGACCTCCAAAGAGTCCAGAAGAACAAATGCCCAGCCTGACCTCTGACCTGTGCTCTTGTCACATATATTCAGCTGAAGATCAGATCAGTTGACCAGGAACCTCAACTCCAGGTCCCTCCTCTCTTGCTTGACCCTGGAGAGAGAGGCACCGCCCACAGACAGAGACTTCAACTCCTGGACTTCAATGCAGGGTCAGGCAGTAACCTTTAGTGAGCCAGGTAAAGGTGAGATTCACATCAATCCAGCTGGTTTAATATTCCGTCTGAAGACTGAGATACGTTCGTTTCATGGGTCAGCATTACTGGTCTTCATGTCTTTAGTCAGTGTCCATTCTCTGCATGAATAAATGATACGCTCCTCCACTCTGAATGATCGACAGACTTGTGTTCATAATGATGCAAGATGAGTCACTTTCTCCGATGTGTGCATCTCCATGAGTCTGAGACACTTCCTGTTGTGTCAGGGGGCAAAACAAGAACTCAGCCTAGCAACGGTGACATGCGTGTGGACTGTGCCCAATCCACCTGCTGAGGCCTGTCCACTTTGTGGTCCTCTGATGTTGGACATGTCCGGACCTGTTGAGGTGATATCGGACAGGTCCCACTCGGTTCTGGACCTGTCCGATATCACCTGAACAGGTCCGGACCTGTCCGATATCACCTCAACAGGTCCGGACCTGTTCAGGTGATATCGGACAGGTCCAGAACCGAGTGGGACTGATGAGGGGTCTTACGGAGGATGGTTTGTCCTTTGCTACATTATCACAGAAATGTAGCGAAGAACAAACTGCAGTCATGACTTGGTTCATGAACATTTCTGTCCTTCTAGTTTTGATCCGAGGGTCACTTCCTCTGCCTGACTGAAGGTTCCGCCAGAAGGCAAAAGGCCCTGAGCTGGACCAAGACTGGACCAGTCCCATTCATGAAGGGTTCCACAAGAACGAAGTAGCGGACCGGTCCTCTTTGATGTCGCCGGGTCAGCGACAGCCGGGACGACTTTGTTGAGTCGTCAACACTCCTGCAGAAATTATTTAACCAGGAGAGGGAGCCGAGCAGGAAACTTTGACTGAGCTGACGACAGAGTTGGAGAGCGAGCAGAGAGCTGACGGCAGCATGCAGCCCCCCAGAGACGCCGACCTAAGATGCGTGCTACAGCAACGTGCCGCCAACAAGACCGCGGGCTCACAGAGGTGGTCGCACCGCAGGGCGATCCACAGATACAAGTCCTGGGAGAGCGACTCTCACCACAGACACCTCAAGTTCAGAGCCAGAGAGGCTTCCTCAAACCACAGCAGCAGGTACCCCCGAGCCCAGGAGCTCCAGCGGACGTCCAGGCACCTGGTGCCGAGCAGCGTCCTGCAGGCTGCCTTGAGAGAGCGCGACGCTCTGCAGTACAGAGTTCAGAAGCTCAAGGACCTGTCCACCAGAGAGAGGGTCCGGTGCGAGCTGGAGAGGAAGAGCAGGCTGCAGCTGAACTCTCAGCTGAACAAAATAAAGAATCAGCTGGAGACGCAGAAACACGCCAGGAAGCTGTTCATCAAGAAAGACAAGGAGACCCGACAAGAGCTGGAGGCTCTGCAGAGGTACAGCATGCCTGAGACGCTCAGCACCAGCAGGATCGCGGCCCAGGTGAGGGCCGACATCAAGTACAGCACCAAGAAGCAGCTTCAGAAAGACTACGAAGAGCTGAAGGTCGCCTACATCACCAGCCAGGACCGGTTCGAGATGGAGCTGCAGGCAGAGAGAGAGAAGAACCTGCTGCTGACTCAGGAGCTGGAGAGGGCCTCGCTCTCGCTGCAGGAAAGCATCCAAATGTCTGACACCGACATCCTGGAGAGCGACGTTCTGCAGCTCAAACTGGAGGAGGAGGGAGTGGCCCACCTGGCACCCGAGCCCATGGAAGAGGGCGTGGCAGGCGAGGATGCCAAAGTCAAAAGGTCGACCTGGAAGAACACCTGCCACTTTCTGGGCCTGAAGAAGTCAATGAGCTGGAAGAAGAAGGAAGAGTAGAAGAGCAGAAGGCCCTTTGACGCATCATCACACATATTGGTGACATTGGTGGCCCCCTCATCCAAGGCTCGCCTGGCCCCGCCCAGCAGGCCACTTCCCATCATCATTCTCATGTGACCTTGATAAAGAACAGTGGCATCCATGTGCGTCCTTCTTTCTTTGCTAGCTTAGAGAGAGCAGCAGGAACAACGGCAGGAGGAACAGCAGAGAACTGGGCTCAGCTGTAGTCGCAGAGTGGCAGAGCTGAAGAGTGGAGGCCATCAAAGAAGATGCCCCTCCCCCGGGTCATATCACCGTGGATGAAAAGTGAGAGTCATTCCTGGGATATTGTCGGAGGTTAACAGACAAGAAACTTTTCTCCATGTTTCATGAGGATCACCATAAAACAGCGGTTAGGAAACCCAGCAGGTGAAGACCACAACTTCCTGGTCCATTTGTCTCAGCCTCAGCTTGACTTCTATGCTGGCCACGCCCCCCAAATCTACAACGTGGAGCGCTGTGTGGGGAAGGGGCGGGCATGAAGGGGAACCTTGATGGACATGGCTGTATTGCTGGACTTCAACTGAGTAGTATTTGTATTTTTTAGTGTTCAGTGCTTGGACACTGGCTCACCTTCAGTGGCTGCTCAACAGTTACCTGGTCGAGGGTAACAATGCCATACTGGCTCAGGAGTCGCTCTGCAGCAACAACAAACCTGACGGGCTCATGGGCCTCTTAGGAACAGTCAGCAGGAGAGGAGAGAGAGCCATCCATCTGGATCATTCACTCTCCAGGGGCTTCTCTCTCAGCAGACAGAAGAGCGGCAGCTTAAGGGCTTCCAGAAGAGCCTCGCTATCACGTTTGGATCGGCTCACCTGTGTCAGCTCGGCGGGTTCTAATCAAAACTCTGCTTATTGAATTACAGGCTCCAGTAGGAGGCCACTCTGAAGTTCAACTCTTCAGCTGTAGATGCTGAACAAGAGCGTACATGTCACCACTGAGAGACCAAACCCTCGACGGCTGTCATCAAGCAGAACCTTGAAAAAAACGCAAACACACCACACCTAGCGACCCAAACAAGTGTTGGGGGACATGTTTATCTTTTCACACACGGTGACCTCTGACCTCCAAAACAACCCTGCGGTCAGTGACTGTTCATGACATGCCCTGAGCGTCCGTCAGCTGCTGCTGTGACTCTAGCGTTGAGTCTTCCAGAACCAAGCGTGTTGAACTTGGGGGCGGAGCGACATGTATGTAAGTTGATGAACATGTGAGAAAGGAGTGAAAAGTTTCTAACATATCAAAACGCATTTAAGTAAAAAAAAAAAACACTAAATGAAAGTTCATTTATTTACTTCACCCGCAGACAGAAGAAGCACTGACATTTGTGATTCTGCGAGTCAGCAGACGAGCGCACGGGAAAGATGAAAGCAGAGGACTCGCTCTTCAACCAGTGCCCCCTCTTGTCTTCTGTCATCACCTGCGATCAATAATTGATGCGGCAGTGACTCACCTTGGTAAACATGGGCTTGCCGTGCTGCGTGACCATGGTGCACTGGTCGCAGTCCAGGGTGATGCAGGAGTTGTGGAAGGACTCTTTGGAGTGTTTGAGGATGTAGTGGAGCTCGGTGACCCCGCCCTCGAACACCGTGCTGAAGTATCGGGGGATCAGCGTCCGTCCGATGGCTGCAGGAGAGAGAGAGAGAGACGCTTGTCATCACACCAGCCGCTGAAGATACCAGCCTCCAAATCAATGCTCTTGACAGACATTTGAAACTTTCTAGTGGGGTCTACATTCCTGACAAACCTGAATGTCACCTGTGACATTCACTGTTGAAGAAACTTTTGACCAAAATGAATAGAACAATAACCTGAATAATGAAGCTCAAACCTGGCAACAGATACCGCACATTTATGCCGGGTTGTTTTCCCACGAGGGTCAGCAGTTGTGGGGCTAGAAGCCAACCTCAATTTTCCTCACGCAACTTCGGCGGCCTTGTAAAACTCTCAGCTAAGCAGGAAGAGTCTGAAGACCTGGCAGCAGGGGGCGTCACCTCCCAACAGGGAAGGCTGTGGCCTTGAAATGACAAACTCTGATGGACAGCACAAGTTTTCACACTCTCAACAGTTGCAAAGTGTCAGTCCGCAGAATTAGTTTCACTCTCCTTCTCTCTTGGAAAAGTGATGAGATTATAAAATTGGGGTTTATAAAATCACTTCTCACCAGATGAAATAATGAATTCACTCCGGACTTTTCTTCCTGAGAGAGAGCCAAGCGTTTCCGGAATAATTTAATCCCCTGACAGACTTTAGAGTTATTAAGACGGACAAGTTCTGCCGAGGAAACTTTTCTCCGTCTAACAAGAGGCAGCTCAGCCGCCGTCTGTGCCGTCCTTCCCAGAGGCTGGGCAGCGGCGAGGCAGTGTGGTGGGTCCAGCCACGGACTCCCTCCCTTGAAACAGCGCTGACTGACAGGTGTTTGTAACTTGGTCCTGGGTCCACCCTGTGCACTCCTCCCAGCTGCCTTTGAGCTCAGAAACCCACTCGCACCTTTAGGGTTATGACCTTCCATGAGGTCCAGACAAAATTAGCAACCCAACGGTTCATGTTTGAGCAGATGCAGAAGAAGAGCGTTAAATTCATAAACTCATAAATATAAATTCAAAAGAGCATTTTCCAGCAAGGAGAATCTGGTGACATCTACTGGTGAGCTTGTAGTTTGCCCCCCCCCCCATCTGAAAACACACACACCCCACCAAAAAGTGCAGCATGAGTCTGTGTGAAGGAGTTTCTCGACTTTCTGTCTCACTTAATGACAACGTGAGAAGCTCCACAAATATCGCAGCCCCAGTTTCTACCGGAGGGTGAGGGTGTGATGGGGGAGGAGAAGGGGGAGGCGACTGGTGTGTTTTCAAACTGGATAAAGTCAGGCTCCACTAAATAACATAAAATGTTTGGCATCGTGAGCTCAGAGAAAGAGAAGGGGAGCCCCCCCCACCATCTACTGCTTGCTCTGCACTCTCTCAACTCCCCCTTCTCCCCCCCACACCCCCGCTCGCTCGCTCGCTCTCCACCACCACGGTTGAAAAACAAAGTACAGCGAGGAGACGAGCTGACTGCTAATGTGGAGGAGCTCAGGAGAGACGAGGGGGGAGGAGGGAGGGAGAGTGGGGGATGAAAGAGAGAGGGGGTGAGACGAAACTCAGAGGGAAGATGAAAAAATAAGGATTGTCAAGGAAAGGAAGGAGAGCGAGTAATGAGAGCGCGGAACCGGGGAGAGGGTGAGGAAGACGAGGGGTGAGACACTTCAGCCAACAGAAGGGTGAGACAGGCTGGGGGTGGTGGTGAGGGAGGGATGATGGCAAGACAGGTGAGAGGCTATGGATGAGACTGATGATGGGTGAGACAGTGAGAAAGCCTTAAGGCCTCCAGATGGGTGAGACAACAAGAGAGGCAGACGGAAGGCAAGAGGGAGTGAGACACTGTTCTGGTGTGAGGGCTCCGGACCGTACTGGTCTCTGTGGGAGAGCACTCCAGAAGGTTGAACCCCACAGAGCCCGGACTTCACGTGCTCTCCCACCCAGCCAGCACCGATCAGACACTTGCTCCGGATTTTATTTACTCTTCCTCCTCCTCCTCCTCCTCCCCTGCTCCTGCCGCGAGCCGATTGGCCCGTCTTCAGACCGGGCCGCTCCAGAGATCCAGATTAGCTGGCACTTGTTGGAGCAAACATATGCCTCTTCACTAATGTGAGCCCAAACATGCAATTTACAAATAATTAACACCTCGTTAATTAGTCGCATTAATTCACGCCACTTTGTCGGGATTGTTTCCCCCCCGCCGCTGCCCGGGACTCCTGCCAACCACGGCGAGCGGCGAGACGGCGGGAGCCATCTTCACACACACACACTCACCAGAACAAACATGTGTTTGTGTGCGATAAACAGGAAAACAAAAAAAAATCCAAAGATAAAAAGTGCCATTATGGAGCCTGTTTTTGTTGACAGTGAAACTATTGTAGATTTCACTGTAAACACACACACACACACAGCTGTGTCACAGCAGAAATGATTAGTAACGTGGGATAAAAAGTGGCACTGGAGGATTTTGGAGGGAAAGTGAACGCTTGATGTTGCAGGGAGATGAGATGCAGCCAGGTGGACCAGGGGAACCCGGAGCGAGGACTGGCTCATGGACCTGCCATGACCATGTCACACGCTGAGCTCAACACACCGCTAAAATCCTGACCCTGACACAACCACCTTACTGTAGACCAGCGATTCTTAACCATAGGGCCGGGGCCCTTACTTAGGCCACGAGCGCCGCCTACCGGGCTGTGAGATGCTCAGTTTTAATACATTAGCCACGTATGGTGGCGGTAGTGTGTCGGTGAATCTATGGTAGTTACCAACTAAGGAGAAGTTCTTGAAAAGAAAAAAAATGATAAAGAAAGTGAAGTCTCCCCAGCAACAGCAAAAACTGTACAGGAAAGCACCTGCTGAAGCAGTTTTGAAAATTAAGTAGAACATTTTATGGCGATACCTTCATTTACACTTTACTTCTATCTTCTTTGGAGTTTATTTTACAATATTCATTCATGGTTTTATTTTACTAATTTTATTCAGAATTTTATTCAGTTTTTCCAATTTTCTCAATAGTTGTGCATCAAGTGCATTTATTTTTATTTTAGTAAATTTGCTGAATATGACTTACACCTGGTTCGGCTGCTGGTTGGACTTTTCAATGACAAATACATATCTTTGCAATGATCACATGGTTTCATGTCATTTGACAAGGTTTTGGTTTGTTTACATGTAAGCAGATTAAATATGTCTATTGATCACAAATCAAATCAAGAGGAATGAATCAGTTCTATTGAATGGGCCCCAAACCTGTTGGTTCGGGAGAACGGAAGGTTAAGAACCACTGCAGTAAACAACACAAACACAATGGATCATAAAGTAGAACACAACAGGTCAAAAATGAAGGAGACTTTACACAATACTGCAGAGCCTCGCACAGTTCTTGTACACACACAAGGCACTCCCATTATTTCAGCTCACAGTAGGTCGTAAACTCAACTCAGCATTTTGGGAAAGTTACACGTTTGTTAAACCGAACAGTGCCAGAACTCAGGTGTGTCTATCATCAACGTAATCGCCACAAGGTCAGAACACACACAGGCTCACTGTGAGTCAACATGTTGTAAGGACCATCGCAGGAAAGGCACATGCAAACACACAAGCCTCAATGTTGAAGTCACAAGACAGACTTCCTTCACGTCACTTCCTGTTCCTGTCAGAGTAACAGCATCCCCATGAATAGCAGCTTCATCTGGAGATCAGGAATCGACCCACTCAGAGAAAACCACGTGGAAGGTGAAGGCCAGAAGCAGCAGGCTGAGACCCAGAGGTGCATAGCCACTGGGATCAGAGGACCCCGAAACAGACTCCATATTGATCAGCTCTCTGCACCGTTTGAACACACCTGCGCTTGTTTGGACCTGAACTCTGAGCTCGATCGACCCGTCAGGAAAGAGAGAGGGAGAGCGAGACAGAGAGTGAGGGAGAGCCTGGCATTGATCAGTGGGCTCCATCAATGACCGAACAGAGGCTGCTGATCCTCGGACATCGACCTGGATCATCTCCAATTAGCCTGCATGAGTCATCATCAGTGGGTCAATGGGAAGGTCAGGGCGGAACTGATGGTGAGGTCAGAGGCGCTCATGAACTTACCGAGCATCCCTGCTCTGGATCAGCTCGGTCAGCGTGGACGAAGCTCTCAGCAATGGTCACCAACTGACCAAAGAATAGTCTCTCTGCAGGCTGTGACTCCAGACACTCACTGTTGTGAGTCTGAATCTCCTCCACCTCCTGTAAGCCAGACTCCAGGCTCATGAAGGTCTAACCGGACCACTCACTGGACAGATGGACCAGGACCAAGTCCGTTTGGACAAGGCATGTCAAACCTGCCAGCAGCAAACAAACAAACATGGCGGGTCACTGCAGCGTGGACGTCCAGCCGTCTGGGGTTTCAGGTGTCAGTGATGTAACCACCGAACAAGTCTGGACCGCTGCACTTGTGATGGAACATCTCACAGGTCCGAACAACAAAATCTGAGATAATGATGTAGCTCAGGTGTCCAGAAACCTCAGGACTGTCAGGTGTGCGGACACCAGCCATCGCATCAACTCAGGTGTTTCTGGAACCTATGTTCAAGGCGCTTTTTAGATGGTGCAGCCACAACACTGACACATGTGGCCAGCAGGACAACGCAGAGCAGCGTGGCTATTGGAGGACACACACACACACACACACACACACACACACACACACACACACACACACAGCAGAATGTGGGAATCACTGCCCAGAACATGAAATATTCATCAGTCATAAAACTTTAATTCAATCCCTCTCTCTCTCTTTTTCTCTCTCTCCCCAACTTCCTGTCATTTTGGAGTCTTCTTCTCTTTCCTCAAAGCCCCGCACTAAACAACAACAACAGCGTTAGGTGTCATTAAAAACTCTGGTTTGTCGTGTCGACTCTGATCAGCTGACTGACGGGAACTGAAGAATAAAATGTTGGTTCAGCAGAAACACTGTTTTTAATATGGCCTGCCAGACTTCCTGCCCGTCGTCCTCCAACTGAAGCTGCGGGTACTAACTAGCTTCTGTGATGGAGACATCAGCAGCGACTGAGCCAGGAAGGGCCCGGAGAAAGAACCTTGTGCTCTGAACCAGTGTGACTGATCTCCCTCCCTGACCCTGGTCCCAGTCCAGGACCAGAGGAGCTCCTGCTGCTGGACGACATAGAGAATTTGGGCAGAAGTGGAGGGTGAGTTGTTGAGGGTGACAAACCCCCTCCCGGCCCCCGGAGGTTCGCCCTTGCACCGGCTTCACCTCCATCCATAATTCAACAGGGGGCGCCCTCCCTCCTTCTCCTCACACCCCCAGGGCGGAAGTCCGTGGGGACAACACAACACGAAGAGGAGGTAGACAGGCCACACACACAACCAGGCGTGTCACACCTCAACATTCATCCACGGTGAGCAGATCTGACTGACCACTCCCTCTCTCTCCACACTGGGCCACATCCTGCAGCAGACTCAGCTCAGTCTGACCCGAGTCGGCCAGTTGACCAGCTGCTCTCCGCCAACCTCTGAAATCTGAAATCTGACCTCTTTCACGTGAAGGTGGTCACAGACAGAAGCACCCGCTCAACACTCAGAGAGTCACGCGCCAGCTGCAGCTTCTTGTCGGGATGGGTCACTCTCTACCCCAGGGGGCGCTGCAAGTGCAGGATCACGCTGTTGACTGTGCAGCGGTTCCAGCGGTGTCCACATTTGCCACATCAGCTCCAAACACAGATTCAAACTACCATTTTTCTGTTCAGCACAGCAGGAAAACCTGTGACCTTATGACCTCTGGAAACAATGTGTGTGCGTGTGTGTGTGTGTGTGTGTGTGTGGAAGAAGAGTTTTTGAAGAAGAAGAAGAAGAAGAAGCACATAAACATTTAATATCTTAAGTAAAGTGCTGCAGACTGAAGACTGAAGCTCCTCCACCACTCTATTATATATAAATATGGATTTCTCCACGTGTCAATAACTGTGTGTGTGTGTGTGTGTGTGTGTTGGATTCATTATTGATGTCTCTCCTGCCTTGTTGATCTTTCTGGAATGTTCCACAGTTAAAAGCTGCTGTTGCACTCTCACTCGTCATTTTTTCATGACACCGTGTTTACGTTGACCACTAACAGCAAACATACGGGCGATTCCTCCGCAGCGGGACGGCAGCCCATCGGCCCGACTTTCCAGGAGGATTTGTAAGATCCCGTCCGCCAGTGTCCTCATGAATGATTGAGGTCTGGAGAGACCAGAGCCGGATGCGGGTCATTGAGTCTTCCCAGTTTGGAAGTCTTTCAACCTGCCGTTCCTCCTACCAGATAGGCTCGTGCTCCTGACCCAGAGTGTCTGCTGGTGTGGGGAAGCAGCTGCTCTACTCTGAGTCTGAGATGGCTCAGCTCCACACAATAAGCATTACTCAATAAACTGCTTAAAACGTTGCCAGTCAGAGGTGAACTTTGAAAACAAAAAGAAAACTCCCGAAGGTCAAGCTCAAAGACGCCGGAAACTGAGAGCAAAACTGATCAGGAGGTGTGATGCTGGGAGAGTGTGGGTGAAGCAGAGCAGGAACTTCCTCTACTGTTCCTCACACGGAGGAGGGAAGCAGGACTGTGTTGTTGCTGCGGGGCACGCGGGCAGCTGAGAGGCAGGAAGTCAGCAGACCTTCCCATCCTGACGGACAGCTGCTGTACTCCGATAGCTTAACTCTGCTTCCTGCTCGACTCGCCTTCCTGCCTACGGCTGGGTCACCTGGCTTCAACTCCAGACCGTCTGGAGCGTCTTCTGCCTGAGGTTCTAGTCTGTGGCCAGGGAAAGGGAATTCCACCTTCTTCCAAATCATCTGCCGCTAATTTACGAACGTGGGAATCAGCTGATGAACCGGTCCCAACACCTCCACATCAGCTGAACAGTCCGACCACACTGAGCTCTGTGAGGACTGTGAGCCGTCAGACAGTGGAGCAGAGGTGAGTCCACTGCACAGCACAGATGGAAAGGAGCTGAGCCAGAAGGAAGGACTGCTCCGGGACTCAGCTTTGTTCCTGCTACAGTCGTGACATTTGGGTTAGATCGCTCAGGATTGTTCAGTCCATCACTGGACATTATAACAGAGAGCAAACTGTCTTTTTTTTATCCAAAGAGATTCAATCTTCTAAACGTGTTTCAGAAGTGCAAACACCCCCACACCCCTCTCTTTCCCCTACACACACACACATATGCACAGAATGACAGAAGACAAGGCAGCATCTCTTTAAATAAGCAGCTGCAGACAAGAGGGGGCAGTAAAGAGCCACGAAGGAGAAAAACAGAAACATGCAGGACACAGTATTTTACAGGCTTACAACTGTAATTTCTCTCTCTCACACACACACACATGCACACACACACAGTAAACCTCTGACTTCAAATCAGTCTGTTCATTTACATATAGTCGTCAGTCGAGTCAAGATCATCAGCCAGTCACAGATCACACCTCACACACACAGTCATGTTTTTACGTTTTGTGAGGACATCTTATTGCTATCACCCTTTCCCCAGCCTCCCCGTCTAAATCTAACCATCCAAAACACATGGCTCACCTGAACCAGGACTCTGAACCACACAGGAACCCAGTTACAGTCTTCATCCTCGAATTGAGGCTTAACCTTGTGGGGACCAGGTCCGCACAAGTAGGTGTTTTTCCAAGAATGTGTCCTTACAAGTAAAGTTATACAAGAATAACACACACACCTCTCTGTTTCATATATCAGCTTGTGTTTCTAATGTCGGCCAGTGCAGCTAATGAATATATAAACTCGCCGCAGCTCCGGCCAGTTTAACATTCAAGCAGATGGAACGTTCACCAGAGTGTTCGAAGGTAAAGCGCGGCGTTTGACCGGCATCCATGCTGCCTCTGAGGTTAATAATCCGTGAGCATGTGGCGCTCCTCTCAAACGCCTCTGAACTTCCCGCTCCTGGATGATTTATAAAGGTGGAGACGCAGCGGCGCTTTATAAGATAATTAGGAGAAAACTAATATTTGACTCAGCTGAGAGTGGTAATTTCATCATGTTTCGCTGAGGGGAAAACAAAAATCCAATTTACCTAATCTGCTGTTTATAGCTGAGACCTGGAGTCAGGTTCTGAGGCAGAAGCCGTCAGTCTGCTGCCGCCCAGGTCACGTGACCATGAGAACAAGCGTCCCACAGACGAGTAGGGAGAAAATTCATTTGTCCTCATCTGAGCTGGGAATGTGGAGAGTGTCAGTCGGAAGCAGAGCTGCATGTTTCTGAACGGCAGAAGAACTCGACGTGAGTTGGTCCTTCATTCACGGCATGAGCGCTCTGAGCCCTGTTTTACGACTGGAGTTCCCAGGTCTGTTTCCAGTTAAGCACTTCAGTCAACCTCATTTACGTCAGGACTTCTGTTGCTGCGATCAATGCTACAGTTGCCTCTCTGACTCGCTTGACAAGAATTTTTGAGCCTGAAGGTCATGAGTTCGAATCCAGCTTGAGGCAACAAACCTGGTTCCTATCATAAGAAGCGTTCATGGTCATGCGTGTGTGGGTCTCCCCTGCACTCTGGTTTCTTCCCACACACAGAGTGAGTGTGTGACTGAGCAGTTGTCTGTCTAACCCAGAGGTGGGCAGTTCAAGTTCCTAAAGGACCACATTATAAACTGAGACTGTTGTGAAGGGCCGTCACGACAAAAGAAAGATGCTGATGACTACAAAATTTGGCAGAAAAAAAATCTTATTTAACAATAACACAACGAACCATAAAAGGTTCAATGGAAGCAAGGATATTACAAAGTGTAATTACCCCATGAAACCTATAAAAAATCATTTGGCATGCATCTTATTTGAATAGAAATCCTAATAAAACTATGGACCAAACATCGAAGATAAAAAGGCAAAAATATATTTTTTTTAATATATTTTTGAATTTTGAGAAAGATACTAAAATGACAAATGAAAAAGAGGAAACAAAAATGTAGTCTTGAATGTGTTGTGTTTACTGTGGAACCAGTAATGACTGAAACGGAAACAGAATAAAAAAAGTTGTATAGTTTCAGTATACAGTGTATAGTTTAGTCTATCCTCTTGAGGGCCGCAAAACACAAGCAAAGGGACACATATCGCCACCCGGGCCGCACTTTACCCATGTCTGGTCCAACCTGTCCAGGGTGCCCCTCCCCCATCCAGGCCACATTGCTACACAACTGAACTCTCAATAGTTCAGTCTTCTCCTGGAGCTCATGAAACCTTGGGCTACTTTTATGCCTCTTGCGTGTGCGTGTTCTTTGTTTGTCTAGTGAGCTGCTCCACACCAGCTATTTCCTTCAGGCATCCATCCATGGCAGTGCTCCAGCCAGCAGAACATGCATGGTCAGATGTGTCCATGGCAAGCCTTGGGGGCCAAATGCAGCCTGCCAAGTCCCTTCCTGCAGCCCACCAAAACATGACGTGTGGTACAAAACACCATGGAAACACACAAGAATTGTGAGGTGATCTTGAAGATGACAGTGTTTGTTCGCTGGCTGTTGTCAGAGACTCTGGAGCGACAGCCCACTAAGTGGCGCTGAAGAACAGGAACTGGAGGAAAGGCAAGAGAGTGGTAGTTTGTGCCTAGCAGAACACCATCACGATGTTGAGAGTCACAGCTGCTGCAGGAGGCCACTTGTGGGGTTGGACTCAGACAAAGATGCTGAACACAAGACTATGATCATTTGGTTTGGACCAAACCACCAGGCAGGCTTTTAGCTAGAGGGTATCTAAACTGCAAAACATGTAAAAATGGACGCCCTCCAGCACTCAAAACCGGAGGCCGTTTCCTCAGCAGGACGCCCTAACTGTATTATTAGCATCTGTATAATGCCCAACTTGTAGCATCATCTCACTGGTTTACATTAAAATGTGTTCATATTTTCGCCGAATATGATCCAAATTCGCAAATTCTCAAATCATTCGCAACCGTAACCGCCATATTTGTTTATCTGGCAGTGATCCACATCTTGTGTCGTGAGGGTCGCCGCATGGAAGCGCACTGCCACTGATGGGATGTCTGATGCTGATGACAGGAGGGAAACTACAGATAATGTCCAAGCTTTAAACAATCGTTCACAAAATGAACTCATTGCTTTCTATCGATTTATTTCGATTATTTGGCGCTCCCCTTCCCGCCCCCCCGCATCCCAGCGGCAAGCGGACGAACACACAGACCTTTCAGAATGAGAACAAAATAGCGTAACAGGGATCAAAATTCGAGTCGTTCTATTTATTTACTCAAGCGACAAGCCTTTATATATGTATTGTTTGAATGAATGAATGTTGTGCGTGTGAAAGTTTAGAAAACCATGAC
Organism: Synchiropus splendidus; assembly: GCF_027744825.2. NCBI lineage: Eukaryota > Metazoa > Chordata > Actinopteri > Syngnathiformes > Callionymidae > Synchiropus > Synchiropus splendidus. The sequence continues at coordinate 18,997,893 of NC_071344.1, forward strand.
AGCTGGTACAACTGCAGGCTTATCTTGCATCAATATATGAAAAAAGATGGAGACACAAGGCTGTACACATGATGGCTTGTAGTAAGGGAAAGAATCATTCTAAAAAATGTTCTTCTTCTTCTTCTTATTTTAATTAATCAGGGTCAGCCAAGTAAAACAATTGCCCAGGGGACCCCAGCATCTCAAAGTGTCACTGTGGCAACAGTTACTGAGTTCATGTCTGTTAACGTTTGTTATTTGACTCAGATGCTTGTTTGTTTGTTGTTTATCAAGTTATTACATAGTTATAGATGTTTACAGCTGTGTTTTTTACAAAACAAGTTCTTAGTTGTCAGTGTATGTGTTGGATGCCCTGTTACAAATTCCGAGTTAAAAGCCTGCCACCAGGTCAGAAGTCCACCAGGGGACCAGGATCTTGAACGAGGAAAACTACAAGATTCAAACCAAGAGCAATCATCGGTTTGTGTTCATGTTGTCAAACCTGACTCTGCTCAGACTGAGGTCAAGAGGTCACGGCACACGTGTCTGTCCCGGTGCTCGCAGCTCCTCCTCTGGTCCTGAGACCATTTCATCCCTGCTGACTCCCCACTGCAGGCTTGCATCACTCAGCAGCGGTCAACGCTGAAGCCCAATTATCACTCTCCTTTTGAATATTCAGCACCGGCGTCTAATTATGACCTGCGGACCCGACGCCTGGCCCGATACAACATCTGATGAAAGTGGAGCCGTGATGCAACAAAGAGCAAAGAAGCGCGTGGAAGTCAACGAGGGAAACGTGGCGAGGCAGAGCGTTTGGTTGCACTGATGAACGCAATCCTTGCACAGACGACCGCAGCAGGTCGGCCCTGAGCCGGGTGACACGCGGGAGAGAAGCAACCACAGCGAGCAAGTTGTTCTGTCAGGGGAAGGGCTCGATAACTTCATCATCATCAGCTGCAGCAGCATTGTGATAGGCTCCGAGCTGTGAGCTCAGCAGCGCATCCTCGGTTCATAACCCGCGCCCTCACTCAGGTTCATTCATCTGTCAGACGGGTGGGGGACACCCTGGGCAGCCGTCCGGCCAGACAACCACATGAAGTAGTGGGAGGAAACTAGAGGGCTCCGAAGGAGAGCAAAAAATGGAGCTGTACTTGTTGCACTGAGCGGTATTCCTTCAAGGAACAGCAGCTGTAGCAGTGATAACAACTTCTACTAGCTGGGCAGTTGTAACTTTCCTCAACTACTACTTGTAGTACTTGTTACAGCAACTGCAGTATGTGTGGGGGCAGAGTAGGAGAGTAGTTCTAATCACGGGAGTTGTAAGGAGGAGCAATTGTTGTATCAAGTAGTCACCTTGGATTAGTAGTAGCAGTACTACCGAAGTAGAGGGAGTGTGGTTTGGGTCCCAGGTATCTAGATATAAGGGTTTTTTTTAAAGGCTCAGATTATTGCAGTAATCAGAGGAAGTGATGGGACTACGCTAGTACTAGCATCTTTGTGGACTGGAGAAATCCCCAGGTGGCAGTAGCAGATCCAGCCAGGTTACCAGCAGTAATAACCATGTAGTAGCTGCAGTGGAAACGGACACAGTTTCAGATACACGTCAGGTCATGTCTACCCTCAGTCCAGTGTCTCTGTGAGCCAAGATGTGGAGCAACACAGGACAGGACAGACAGACAGACCGAAAAAAGTCCCACACTAGAATATTCAGAATCCTGCTTTGTGTGTGAGGGTCCGAGCACACCATCAGGGCTGAGCTCCTGGCTCCTCGGGGCAACAGCGTCACAGTCTTCAGTGGACTCAGATATTTTCACATTTGTAAGCAAACCAGCAGTGCTTCACTGGATCCATGGAGACGATGTTGACTCGCCAGCACTCACTGGCCACTCGGTGGGTCAGACCGGACACAGGTGAGGCAACGGAGGAGCGACGTGATCCAGGAAGTGACACCAGCAGCAGCATGTTAGTTTGCAGTAGCTCTCGGGACAGCTCTGTTGCTACAATTGTCATTTCAATGGTCCTGTGTATGTACAGTTGTACTGTGGGAGTCGACGCTGCTGAGGCAGCGGGTGCAGTGTTTCTAGTTCACCTGCAGTAACACAGTTCCCCGGAAGGTTGTGGTGGTAGTACAAGTACTAGTTCCTTTTAGCAGCAAGTAACAGAGGACTTCTTTTGTGGCTACAATGGCAGATGAAGCGCCAGCAGGAAGCAGCAGCTTAGTTCGAGCTGCAGCGGTGGACACCTACTGTATCTCTTTGGTCCGTCCTCCAGGCAGAAGGAGAGCGTGAGCGACGCGTCCTCCTCAAAGAACTCGGTGGCGAAGGCATCCCACCACAGACTGTCGCTCTCCTGTCGGGACACAAGCACAGACGTCAGCCATCATCGGTCCATGGAAGCTACAGCAGCTTTAGCATAAACTCTCTAGCAGTGATGAGACACAGATACCAGCGGCTGCAGCCACAGATAAGGCCTGAGAACAGCGGCGGCCCTAGAACCACGCAGCAGCTTTTATGACTGTGATTTATGAAGTACTGCTGCGTACAGATTTGATTCATCCGGAATTGTTATCGGGGTTTAAACCACTTAAAAACTCAGTTGTGAAGCTGAAAATATTCACAACATACACATTAGTTCTATGACCAGTGTTGCTGGATGCTACCACTGACAGACACTTGGCAGTACTGACAGCAAAGCTCAGCTGAAGTACAGGGTATAAAAAAGCCCCTGGCCTCATGTTAGCAATAGCATTTAGCAGATGAAGCCCTCGCCAACGCAGCTATATGACACCTTTCATTACCAGTGTATTACGTACGTACGTGCTGTACTATATAATACTAGTATTACCAATACTCATCATCAACTACCATCACAACAGTGCTTGTAGTATTGTAGTAGTACTGCTATTATTAGCAGGACAAATGAAGTAATTCATGAAGTAAGCAGATCGTGTCGCCATGACGACCCCTCCTCACCCCAGCATCGGTGCCAACACAATGTGACAGCTTGTGACCAATCAGCACGTGTTCGCAGAAGCGGCCGTCACTTCCCAGATGACGACGATTACTGAGTGGATCAGCTGTGACCCGCGGGTCAACCGGTTCTGACGGAGGGAGGAGGAGCACCGTGGAGGGAGATGCAGAGATCAACCAAGCTGGAGGGGACCCAGAAGACTGTGAGCTCCCAGACTTCCCACAAGCACGACCTCGACAAAAGAGCATGAAAACGCAACAAAACCAAGGCACCAGGAACCAGAGATTCTGAGCCGAGACTCACCACAGTGGTATGTCCACAGAAGACCCACACACAACAGGAACCTGATCCTGCACCTGTCATGTTTAGTCTCCAGGAACCACATCAACACTTCTACAGAAAACACTGAACACCTCCCTGTATTTGGGTTGCGAACCCATGTCCTGCAGTGCAGGCCTTCGCTCCCTCTCTGAAGGATCCGAGGCAGAAATGTAAATCCATGTGCGTCTTTATCTGCCGCTACGTCTCCACCGTTGACACACTTCCGTTCCCGCCGGCGGCCCTGCTGACAAAGCGTGAGCCGTGACCATGTTTGTTGTCAAGCACGACAAATCAGACCGGCTCCAAGGGGACCTGAGGTGAAGCGGTGCGGCCGCAGTCGTGACGGCCGGGGGCTGATAAGACTCTATTGATTCAAAGTGATGGCAGAAGATCTGTGGGGGATTTATCAATGTGTCCATCGCCGCGTGCAGATGAGGGGCTCCGGCGGTCGGTGAGGATTTACAGGAAATCCTGAGGATCCCAGCAACAGCAGCCGAGGAGCGAGGGTCAAGTTCAGGCTGTATACAAACACTTGTGTCTCACCAGGACATCCACATGCAGCCGAGGCCTGAGAAGCTAATGCAGTGCTACTAAGAGCTAGCATGGACAGACTGAAGGAAGATGCAGGGGGGCGGTGACGGTGGCGGCAGGATGGCAGGCATAGCTGAGGGGCAACTGCAGCACTGACGAAACGCTCCGGAGTGGGCCTCCTTCAAGGGGTGAGATGACCTCAAGAACAACTGTATTTTCAAAGAATGTCTCGAGTCATCGTGCCGCTGTGAACGCTCTTTACATGACTTCAGATCACATCAAAGCTCCTTGTCTTGTCATGGTAACACCAACCATGACCATTACATTACGAATTACAACTTGAGTTCTTCAGTCGAGTGTCCGCTCCTGTTAGGATGTTGTTCCCTGTGC